>NC_141613.1:13483308-13821642 GCF_047967505.1 Dipteris shenzhenensis | reverse complement strand
AGTGCATTGGAGGCTCTCCGAGCACCTATATAATATAAGGGAAGGGAGATAGGAGTAAGGGGACTAAGAGGAGGGACTCAGGATGGGGCAGGGAGAGAAGAAAAGTGGGACTGAGGGCAAAGGACATGGAGGGAGAGGGAGAGGATTGCAGAGACAGAGTGGAGGGAGAGGGAGAGGGAGAGAGGGTTGGCCGAGTAGTTGGAGGAAGTCTCAAACTCGCTCCTCAAACTCTATGCCTCACCATAGCCTCCTTCTACTCCATCTTCCAAGCCACAGCTCTTCAACTTGAGTCTGCAACAACTCACTAGATTCATTGTCTACTCCACTGCCCTCTTCACACTATTTGGAGCTCTCTCCTCTAGTCTTTGTCCCAAGACCGCTTCTCTTGTACTCTCAGGATACAAAGAAAATTAAGCAAAGTACCTTTTGATAATGAAACATGATGCACAAAAAATTAATGAGTGAGGGAGGGGGGAGAGAGTAGGAGAGGATTAGGGAGAGAGAAGAGTCATGCTCTAAATTTTATACACAAAATGAGTGATCCATCGCAATTAATCCTATTTGGAATTCATTTGTAGTTTGGTAGCATTGAATTTATGAAGTAGAGGAGAGATAGTTACTGCAAAGAGCTTTATATGAAGACAACAATCTGTCGCCATCTTGCAAACCAACCATGCCTGGTGGAGCTCCAACTTCTTAAAGGCTTGAAAGAAGATGTATTACTATGTCCAGTTTGTCAAGTAATTTTTGTTGCATCTACCACCCACATTTTCTTTGCTGTTGACATGTAGCCAATGAGAATAGATTATTAACATCAAGCTCCACCCATTTTTTTGCCTTGTTCAAGCATGGACGGGGGCCTCCAAGGACCCTTGATATTTTTGCAATAGGCATGTTTTCCTTTGAATTGAGTATCATGGACAGTGCTGTATTCTAAAGAAGAATTCCCCTTTACTTGACAAGAGATAATGTGTTGTACACATTGGAAATGATATCAGTTTGAATAGTGGCCTCCTCATCTAGTGTAGATTGCTCCTAGATTGTTGGCACAACATGGTATTGAGTAACCAGATTCCAGATTTCATTTTCCTCTCCCATGATCCTATCCTTGAAAATTTTCACAATCATAGACTTGGAGGTTTTTTAGGTTTTCTTCGTCATTAAGAGCCTACACTCCACCATCGCACTTTATATGCTTGTCCTCCCATTGTTTCCTCTTCTTGTCTCTCTTATATTACCTATTGATGCAATAACATCATATGGATCCTCTAAGTTAGTATCCATCATTAGTAATGGATTCCTTCTACATAATTCAATCGCTAATTACAAACATACATACACTATAATTAGTCAAAACAATAGCCAAGATATCAAGAAAAACTTCATGCAAATATTGGTTATAGGTTTCAACCTCCATTGGATGCATTCTCTATGTTGCTATGATACTTGTCTAATGTAATTCCAATGCACGGTTCTCCAAGAAGCTACAAAGAAGAAGAAAGTGGAAAAAGAGGGAGAGGATTCCAAAGAAAGGAAAGCATGATTAATCAGTGTTGCAATGCTGAGAGGGAGATAAAGAGGCCAAGATGGGGGTGGAAGAGGAGGTTGACAATGATGAAGAGGAGGAGAAGGCTCAAAGGAGTTGCTCTACAAAGCTACTCAAAAGAAGGAATCTTCATTTCTCGCGAGTATGAGGGGGTTGTGGAGACTTTGTGTGTGCAAGAGAGAGGGAGAGAGGGATGGAGGCCATCTCACATGTCGGCATTCTTATGTAACTAAAACACAATAATTTAAACTTTGAAAGGGAGGGAACAAGTATGTTTGAATTTCAAACAAAAGATAGCTAGGGAGCATTGCTAGTTAGCAGCATCCCAGACCACATTCTTAGTGCATGTTCCCATCCATATATGGGCTGAAGCAAGCACCACAAGCTTGGCATGGTCGCATTACTACTTATTTATAGCAGTTTGAATTTTATGCATGTCCAACCAACCAATATCTTTTTCATTAGTCAAAAGGAGTGACAAGGTGCTGATCATTCTATATGTGGATGATCTCATAGTGAAAGAAAATGATGTGTAGCTCATAGCTCAAGTGGAAGCTCAGTTGTAGGTTGAGTTTGAGATGAAAGACCTTGGAGAGCTATGTTTTTTTCTTGGCATAGATATCATCAAGAAAGGTGATGACATATGGATGCTAATATCTGTATGATTTTGGCATGCTACAATGGATAACATGTGGATGCTACAATATCTGTATGATTTGGGCATGCTTGCAAAGCATGGCATGAGTGGAGCATGAGTTCATGGAAGACCATGTAGTTATGAAATCAACTAGAATAGATCGGCTATGACGTGGTGGATTTGATACCTCTTTATTGTGATATTACTGGCAGCATCATGCTGGCTAATAATCATGTGTTTCATGCTCACATGAGACACAGACAGATCCACTACCATTTCATTCAAGAGAAGATTCTTTAGTGGAGAGGTAGACTTGTAACATGAATCTACCAAGGATCAGATTGTAGACATATTCACTAAGACATTTCCTCGTGACAAGTTTGAATACTTTTGCTAGTTTATGGGAGTACATTGTTTGAGTAGTGCAAGCTCAAGCACTCGTCCTCCTTTTGACTTCAGCTTGAGGGGGAGTGTTGAGATTTATGGAGATGCATGTCTCTATCCACTTGCTCATCATCATTGATAAGCGGAGCACACTGGTGACCCTTCTTACTAATAGGTGACAAGTATAGTACTAGATGATAGTAACTCACTCACCATTAGAAATTCAAAATAATTCCTCAAAACTTCCCCATAATTTCAATTGTCTTGCATGAAAACATGACACTCATTATCACGCGGGTCCTATTATTTCAAGGATGACATGAGACATACAAGGAGCTATTTAAAGATTGGACATATCAAGATCTTGATATGAAAGACTATGTCACAGATGCACTCCATCGAGAGTTTCCTATGCTAGAGAACGTACATTTCAATAAGAGGTTGATGTTAGACTACATTATGGTTCATTCTAGGTTGGGGATATGAGATATAGTGAGAAATAGGCTACCACATGGTCGTCATGTACTTCTCCAATAATGGTACTCAAAAAAAGAAGAAAAGAAGAGAGACCCTAAGAAGTGGAGCTAGTAGTGCAAAGGAACACATGCACTATAAGGAAATTCCAAATCTTCTCACCTTGGTACCAATTCAAAGGTTGGATTTACAATGTATTTTTTAAGTATCATTATTACTTACTATCTTGTTAGTAATTGCATTTTGTTTTATGAATGTTATTTTTCATAGCCATTCTTTCCCTTCTCTTGTGCATAATTCTTATTGTAACTAGAATCTTATGTAGTTGGTTATATGACAATTGATGACAACTAAAATTTTTTTTAAAAAAAAAGAGGGTTTTATATTACTTCCATCATATACAACTTGTTCAAATAAAAAGCATGAACAGAAAATCATACATCAATTATAGACCGAGGGTCTTTGTTCTTGGGTTTGAAGTCTCTGATCAAAGCCTTTTCCTCTTAAAAGACAGCCCATTTTCCTTCTTTTCTAATTGCCTTTACCTTTGCAAGCTCCGAGGTCTTAGTCTTTAGCTCAGCTATTGTGAGTTCCTCTGCCATCCACACGTTTAATCCTTTTAGCTTATTTGATTGTTTGATAGCTTGAGTTCTTTCATCTTTTGACTCAAAGGTAAAGATTGCATGCTCTCCTTCTTCAACTATGAACCAGTTGTTTGGTAAACCTCCAATCCTGAGCACTCTTGAGTTGCACAGTCTATCGGCTTGTTCTTTAACTTCCTTCTGTAGTCGAGTAGACATCTGTGTATCTAAGGAGATCTTTACTTCTCCTTTGAGCTTATCTTGGATCTCTCCCTTGAGCTTCTCATGCATCTCTTCCATTTGACTAAAGACAGCTTCATCATGAGCTACAATGGGGCTTGTCTTTTCTAGTTTGCTCTCAACCTTTGCTACTCTCTATTCTAACTCCTAGAGCTTTTGCTTCATCTCATTGTTCTCCATTTTGAGAAGTAGAACTTGTTGTTGAAGAATAATGACCTCATTTTGCCTAGTGTTAGGTAGGGGTGAAACTACTATTGCATCATATGAAGATGTCTTCTCTTGTACTTTCCTACTCCCCATTCAAGAAAAAATAGTCTGCTAGTACCCCCTTTGCTTGCGACTTCTACCATGGCCAAACGACAGCGATTCTATCTTTGTCGCAGAAGGAAAAAATATATATTATCTTCCAAAGAATAAGTAAAAGTGTGATGGGAAACGCTCATGGAACTTGCAAATCCTTGAAAAACCACAGCAACACTCTTCGAAAATACGCACAAACTCTCAAAACTCACAAACGGAAGAGACAGAACAAGCGTGCGGTACAATCTCCCCCCATAGGACTGGTTCTCTTCTTCCACCTCCTATGTATTTATGTATATTTCTCAAAAAGCTTCCGAGCGAAAATCATACAAAAGCCCCTGTGCTTTCCTCCATGCACCCTTTTACAAAAAGCCCATCCATTTTCTAGAATAGCTGGCTTTTTCTAACTTTAGTTTATACACTTAGCGAAGCCACTAATATTCCAAAATCCAAATATGTACATAAGCTTTTCTAATATAAAAAATTAAGCATAAGCCTTATTAATCCCCACATCACTAGAGTTGCGCCTACACGCCCAAAATATGGCAGATCATGCTTGCCAGATGCCATCGCCTGATCAATTACTCTTCCCCTGGATTCACACAATCACTTGTAATGAAATATTTCAAGCATAAGATAACCTTGGAATTAATCACCACAATCAATCAATCTTTCACTATTATAGCAATGCGAAATCAATAAATCATAGATGAATGGTGCACACATGTGACACATACCATCTCATGGTGCACCTGATGCTACACATGAATAAAATTGTACGAATGCTGCACACATGCTATACTGTCATTATGTAAGTGATGCACACAATGCTACACACTCATCCAACCATGTAGGAGCACACATGCATCTCTATGGAACAACAAGCACACATGCATCAGTTGCACGACAAAAATGCTAGATTTGACTAAACTAAATATAGAAGGATTAAATTAATGAGATAATTCCAATTCTCATAACATCCCTCTTGCTTGAAATCACAATTGCCCTCAATTGCGCGACAAAAAAGTAGTCAATACATCAGGGTACTGGCAAAAATATCGCTTGGGCATCCACTTAGCATCCTCAATGGGGTGGTTCTTAAATGTAAGAAGATAAGTAGGATACGAGTTTCCACGTCTCGTTTGAGTGATTTGTTGATCAATGATTTGGTCTGGCTCTAAGAGCTAGGTCTCTCCTTGAAGAAATGGTGCATCGTCTAAAATAGGTCGAACTGGTGGGTCTCCATGGAAAGGTTTTAGGAGGTGCACATGAAAAGAATTATGAATTTTCCAATCGGGTGGTAATTGAGCCGATAGGCATTGTCATTAATGTGCTCCAAAACTTTAAAGGACCATAGGATTTAGGGGCAAACTTATCTATAGCATGTGTCTCAATACTCTTAAGTCAGTGCTTCTCTATATCTCAATGCTCTTAAGTCTGTGCTTCTCAATACGTAACATGACTAGGTCACCTTCAGCAAATACAACTTTCTTTCTACCCTTATTTGCACGTGCAGTATACATAGCTTGAGCATGCTCGATATTCTTTTTAATAGTAGCCAAAATGCTAGAGAAATCTTCTGTAAATCGATGAGCAGCCTCTACTTGGTGCTTAAGCCAGGTCAATGGAGTAGGAATGGTCTCTCCATAGACAATTTGGAATGGAGATTTGCCTATAGCAGAGTTCTTAGTGTTGTTGTAGGCAAATTGTAATGTGTATGAATTTGTAGCATTTGCCTGGCTGACCAGACACATAAGCACGTAGCATGTCACACATAGTATTTTGTGTGACCTCGGTTTGGCCATTAGACTTGGGATGAAAAGTAGTGGAAAAATCTAACTCCGTACCAAGATTGTCAAAGAGTGCGGTCTAGAAGTTACTACAAAATTTACTATCCCAGTCTGACACGATTACTTTTGGAAGGCCATGGTGTATAAAGATGTGCTTGATGAACAAATGAGCAATCTGAACTACGATCAAGGTCTTCTTACAAGGAATAAAGTAAGCCTGCTTGCTAAATCTATCAATGATAGTCCAAATCATATCAAAACCTGAGCTAGTTGTATGAAATCCAGTAATAAATTCCATAGAACTTTGCTTCCATGGGCCATCAGGAATTGGTAAAGGCATAAGTAAACCTTGATATTTACCCTTGTAGCTCTTTACTTTTGACACATAAGACATTGTGCAACAAAAGTTACAACATCAACTTTAAGCTTAGGCCAGAAAAAATCTTGAATTAGAGTCTGATACATAGCAGCAATGCTTGTATGTCCCATGTAGGGTGGCTGATGTAACTCTTCTAGTACCAAGCGTCGAAATGGTGCAGTGACACATAAGCACTTTTTGTAAAATAGATAGTCATTATGAATGGAATATGAGGCCATAGGGGTGCTATTAGCTTGCTTAATCTTATGCCAAATTTTTTTAAAGTCTCAATCAGTAGGATAGTTTGCCTTCATAGGCTCAAAAGGGTCTCCCTCGATGATTGAGATATTATCTATGCTAGGTCGATGGCTCAGTGCATCAGCAACTATATTGTCTTTGCCTGGTTGATATTGGATCATCGGTTGAAAGCTATCAATAAAGATAGCCCATTTAATGTGTCGATCCGAGATCACTGGCTGAGTAAGTAGATGTATAAGACTCTGGTGATCAGTCTTAATGAGTAACTCGGAACCCATAAGATAGCGTTTACAGAGTTTAAGGGCATGCACCATAGTGGCTAATTCTTTATCATACATGGAATAGCTTAGCTCTACTGGTTTTAATTTAACTGACTCGAATGCAATTGGATGGTTATCTTGCATGAGCACAGCCCCAAAACCCTATCCACTAGCATCAGAACCATGACAAAGAAGGGTCTCATAAAGTTCGGCATGGTCAAAACTGATGTGTGCGTCATTGCACCCTTAAGTCATTGAAAAGCTAAAGTGTGCTCCTCACCCCAAGAGAAAGCACGAGTCTTACACAGTAGTTCGGTAAATGGATGTGCCTTGTGTGCAAAATTTCTAACAAATCTACGATAGAAACTACACAGACCTATAAAAGATCGTAACTCATGGATATCTTTCGGCTGTGGCCAGTTTACTATCACTTCTACCTTCTTGGGATCTACTCGAATGCCTTCAGCTAAAACAATGTGTCCAAGATATTCAATTTTAGGCTGGAAAAAAGAACTTTTGTCTGAGTTGCCATACAGTTGGTTCTCACGTAAGAGAGAGAAAACAAGATCCAAGTGTTTCTCATGTTCCTCTTGACTCTTGCTATAAATCATGATATCATCAAAGAAAACTACCACAAAGTCTTGATAGGGTAGGAAGATACGATTCATCATCTGACTAAATGTGGCAGGTGCATTGGTCAATCCAAAAGGCATAATAAGAAATTCTTAGTGACTAGTTTGGGATCTAAAAGCAGTCTTGAAAATATCGGGCTTGATCACTCTCACTTGATGATATCCTGACTTAAGATCGATCTTGCTAAAGATTATGGATCCTTTCAACTTGTCGAGTAGATCATCAACTCTCAGAATGGGGTATCGATTTTTCAATGTGATTTTATTTAAGGCACGATAATCGATGCACATTCAGAAAGTTTCATTTTTCTTCTTGACAAGAAGAACGGGTGCCCCAAATAGTGAGCTACTAGGTTGAATTAGGCCTCTAGCCAAAAGATCTTCTATTTGGGATTGAATCTCTTGCTGGTCAGTAGAATTGTGCCTATATGGTGATTTCCACGGTGGTGCGCTACCTGGAATAAGGTCAATCTTATGATCGTCGGGTCTAGATTGAGGTAGGCCAGAGGATAAGTCTTCCATAAAGCAGTCATCATAGGTAGCTAGAAAAGGATCCAAAGGCTCTTGCTTAGTTTTCCTAGTCTTAGGACTAGCCTCAATCTTATTGACCATAACCAGATGTGTCTTTCAACATTTGCGCAAAGCTCTTTTAGCTTGGGTATGTGATAATTTAGGCCAAGGGGGAAGATTCTTATTGCATTCTAGAGTCATAGTCTCAGTGCCTTGAGTCAGAATAATGGTGCGTTCAAGATAACCAAGTTTGGCATTATGATCAACATGCCAGGGCATCCCTAGAATGAGATCTTACTCATGCAAAGGAGCGACTAAGAAATCACAGCTCCCAACTAATGGCCCTAACGTCACCTCAAGGTCCTTAACCATTTGCAAACAATTATAATTCGATCCTTGAAAAGGTAATTTGACTTTATATTTTGTTTTGATGGTTGCGAGCTCTAACTTTTCAACTAAACGTTGCGAAATGAAATCATGGGTGCTTCCATCATCAAATAAGACACTATGTTCTTTTTCGTGCAATAGTGTAGTCATATGTAACAAAGAAGTACGAAAATAAGATGCACTTTTACCTGAATAACACTTACCTGAAGGGGTGTAGTTGGCATCTTCAGTGTTGTTGTCCTCATCCTCACCCTCTTGCTTGAAAGATTTATCATGGGATTCATCATCAATGTCATTGATTTGTGCGGAGTTGTTGCATTGACTATTACCATTGGTACGTCCATTGGTTCTCCCTCCATTGCCTCTCTTGTTGTTGGTAGCATTCTTTGCTTGGGTACCTGTCTTGTGTGTAGCAAGTGGATTCTTTGGACATTCATAAGAGTAGTGTCTCTTCTCTTTGCATTCGTAACATGTTACAAATTCTTTGCTTCTTTGATTCATACGTGACTTAGCAGGTTTCCAATTAGACTTACCATCATATCTACCAACTTTACCTCTTACATGCTCTTGCTTGAAGTTTGAAGTATGCTTCTTTGGTCGAGGGGTGCAAGTAGCAAAGCTTCTTCCCTGATTTCTTTCTGACTCTAATGCCAAATCCATAGCATTAGAAGTTGTACATGGTCGAAGCATATGTACATCAGCATGAATAGTAGGGCGTAAACCCTCAACAAAGATACGACATTGCTCCTTTCAGGACACTTTCTCAATAGTTTGCAATTGAAGGCAATTGAAGGAGAGAGGAAAGATATTTCTCGGTGTATGTGTCCACACTCTCATTATCCAACTACCTCAATCTTCGCCATTGCCTGCGAGTATCCTCTTCAAACTGTGTAGGTAGGAAGTGCTTCTTGATTTTATCTTTGAATGCTTCCCATGTCTTTGGAACATGAGTGCTTTTGGCAACCACACTCCACCATAATTGTGCATTGCTTGTCATGTGACTTGCAGCAAGTTTTACCTTCTCGATCTCTTCGTACCGTTCTCCCAAAAAATATTGATTGAAAGAACTAATCCAGGCAAGTAAAGCTTGTCCATCTCTTTTACCATCATATTTTGGAAAAGAAAAAGTTTTGCGATTAATCTTACCAGACTTCTTCTTATCATGCAGCTTGAGTGCTTTCAAGATGGCCTTTCCCACATTGTCTTCATCGTCGGACTCATGTGAAGGAGTAGTGTCATGATGTCATCGTAGTGAAGTCTTCACATGTTGCTTCTTCTTCCTTTGATGTCTCATCTTGCTTCTTCCACTTTCACTATCACTAGTGTTTGATGATTTGCTACTTTCACTTTTTTCATCGTCTCTATCCTTCATACACTTCTTTGTGACTTCAATAATCTCTTTTAACACTCAATTTGCACATTCTTCATTGGCTTTATGCATGTCACATATGTTGCACATGTACTCAAGTTTCTGCTCAAGGTCCCATGCATGATGTTTCCATGTATCTAGTGAATCTGATGCATGCATAGGTTCCTCGTCCTCAATCAATATAGGTGGCTTCCAAGCTATCATAACTTGGCATAGAGCATCTTCAATCTCTTGACATTGTTGGTTCTCATGCTAATAGCATTCTTGCCATTCTTCCTCAGTAAGTGTCATCGGTGTTGAACTTCTTCTTGACTGATGGTGATCATTTTCCACATCCGCATCATGATGTAGATCTTTAGGATAACCTATCTCTGATGGAATACACCTTCTAGACATAGTAAAGTATGTGCACGATGCAAAGAAGAAATCACTATGAAAGGAAATACACACAAATACAAGACTTATCTCAATTCAGTTTCCAAGCTTTGAAAGCAGCTATTTCTTGAATAGTATTTATGTGGGCTCTTGAACTCACACGATTCCAACAAGTGAATCCACGTTGCAAGGTACAAAGCAAAGCTCATGTGTGAATAGCACTTGTAGACTGCCTCCCGCTCTTGTGAACACTTGCTTTTGAGATTCTCCTCTTCCAAAATCTGCTAGGTTGCTCTCTTGTTTGCGCTTTTGTCTTGAAGGATATCTTTATGACTAGGAACTTCAAAGAATAGAGCAACAAAGTGACTTGATCTAGTGGATAGTCACCAATTGTTAAGGGGACTTGAGCTAGAATAGTATTGGGATGGGGGACCCCTCGGGAAGTTTTAAGAGCAATCTTCCAAGGCTTCCTCACGTGTAACCAATGGCACCAATGGTGCCTTCAGTGCCAGGTATGCTAAGGACTATACTTGGAGGAGCTGGAGCTAAGGTAGGGGTGTGCGTTCATAGTCTTTGACCTATCTATGAACGAATGAGTTCTTTTGCTGCCTGCGAACTGTTCTACATTGTTCGCTTTTGCTGCCTCAAACTTCATTGCGCTCTTGTACGCGGTGTCCGCAATCGATGGGTCCTGCAGTTTCTTGATTGAGGACGCGAGGTGCGTGTGCTTCCTGTGCTATGGATGACGAAACCTTGGCTCTAATAACTCTCAAAACTCACAAACGGAAGAGAAGGAACAAGTGTGCTGGGTCTCCCCCCATAGAAGTGGTGCTCTCTTTCCACCTCCTATGTATTTATGTATATTTCTCAAAAAGCTTCTGAGCAAAAATCATACAAAAGCCCCTATGCTTTCCTCCATGCACCTTCTAGAATAGCTGGCTTTTTCTAAAAATTAAGTTTTTTCTAACTTTAGTTTATACACTTAGCCAAGCCACTAATATTCCAAAATTCAAATATGTACATAAGCTTTTGTAATATCAAAAATTTAGCATAAGCCTTATTCATCCGGAGTTGTGCCTACGTGCACAAAATATGGCAAATCATGCTTGCCAGATGCCATCGCCTGATCCATTACTCTTTCCCAGGATTCACACGATCAATAGTAATGAAATATTTCAAGCATAAGATAACCTTGGAATTAATCACCACAATCAGTCAACCTTTCATTATTATAGCAATGTGAAATCAATAAATCACAGATGAATGGTGTACACATGCGACACATACCATCTCATGGTGCACCTGATGCTACACATGAATAAAATCGCACGGATGGTGCACACATGCAACACATACCATCATCGCATAAGTGGTACAGTGCTACACACTCGTACAGCCCGCAGCCATATATCCAACCATGTAGGAGCACACATGCATCACTACAGAACAGCGAGCACACATGCATCAGTTGCACGATAAAAATGTTGGATCTCACTAAACTAAATACTGAAGGATTAAATTAATGAGATAATTCCAATTCTCGTAACAACCAAATGTAGCTACAGTCCAATCAAGTTATACTTGTCCTACTCGGATCACTTCAAAGTAGGACATGTATAGCCTAATTGGGATGTAGATGCACTTGAGGTTAGTCTCTCTTGCTTTTGTAACATAACTAAATTCTTTTAAGTTATATAATGTTGATGGTACTTATAAACTATTCCATTCATGTTGAGTGTAACCTAGATGGTAGCTCTAAAGAGGATGTGGGGTTTGGAGAAAGAGAGAGATATGGAGAGGGGGAGGGATCTGGAGCTAATGAGGGATCTCATATCGATGGAGGTGAAAGCAAGGATGATATAGATTGAAACGTTCCATGACGTATTCAAATTTGGAGCTAAGATTTGAAGCTAGTTATATCTTTTTTAAGTTGTATAAGTTATGTAGTATTTTTTTTGGGATTTCTTGTAATTGATGTTGCGGTGTTATACATACATACCCTCTGAGGGAATTTTAGTACCCATGCTCAAAGAATTATATGTTCATTCCTCTTTGAAATATATATTCATACCCCTTTGAGAGTTCTTGTTATATAGATTTAATCTCTCTTATGTTAACTTATCATGGGATAGAATGGGGGTATCAAATCTCTATTTTGCCCCACCTAAATTTACTACATTCCATAGCATCAAGAGAGCATCAGAGCCTAATGGATATATTGATGTTGATTTTTTATGTATTTTCAATTAGTTCCTGATGAAAATACTAACACTAATTTTTCATGTTTTTTGCTTTGGACACCAATAGGCGTGGAAACAAACTTATAATCTATGCGTGTAATAAAATCAACTCAAATAATGAAAAATCCTTCTAACAAGAGAGTTAATACAAAAATTTTTAATTGTAAATTTATATTCCAAAGAAGATATAAACAAACTCGATCCCTTAGACATATGGACCTTGTTAGAGTTTACATCATATCAAAGACAACTAAAGAACTCACAACTCATGAGCCATAGCTCAAGATGTAGATATAAGAGTCAACAATGTGCTAGGGTCTAGTAGACCATGATGCCAGCTAGTGAGATTGCACATAAAAAATAGGGTCTACACAACAAACAGAACCAACACTATTATCTTGAATTAATACAACCTTTGGATGCAACTAGGCCATGTGCTCTTTGACTAACCCACAAGTTATAAACTAGTGATTAATCTACCCTAACAAAGGTTTTCCTTTCTAACACCCCCCCTCAAACCAAAATAGGGGTTCATATAAAATGACGTACTATCAACATAGTAGAATGCAAATGAAATAGTGAAACTCAACAAACAATATCCTTGCAAAACAAAGTTAAAGTCATTCCAAAAGAGTATGGGCAAGAAATCTTAGTCACAAATAGAAAGAGGGATTCTTACAATGAGACTTTAACCCAAGTGACATTGCATTTAAGAAAAATGAAAGGCTTATCACTAAAATCTTAAGACAAAAAAAAAACATAAACTACTTTATAGACTACACAAAAAGCATAATCGTCATCAAGAGTATAAGTGTCGAGTTATTAATCGACACGAACTCTTGCAAATTCATTTGTCACACTGCATGATTTCTTTTTTGTACATCATTCTTCTTCTTCAAGAAAAATGTTCCTCTTGCCACAATGTTGGCACTTCAAAACTTTATGATCGTTTTTCTTTAGTCCTTTAGTATTGCCAATGATGAACTTCTTGATTAGATATCCACATTCTTGAACTTCATTTAGTGTTGTAGGATGATTCATTTCTTCAAGTAAAGTACATAAAATCATGGTATGTTGATGGTAGACTTCACCGTAATCCACCAGGTTTGAATCACCCTTGTCCACTCATACTCCTTGACCTTTTTTTGAATATGGAGTGCAACTTGCCTAGATGCTCACCTATCTTGTTCAGTTCAAAAAGTGTAGCCTAAAGAATTCTTGCTTCAATATAACCTATGAGTTATTCATTGTCAAACGAAGAAGCTTTCAATCATTACCCAGGTTTTTGATGCATGTTTGATTAGGTTGAGACAATGAGAGTACCCAATCTCTTTGAAGTATGGCTAGTAAACACTTATTCTTAACTAATTTATCATGGAGAGGGATTTTTATTTTTTACACTTTCAATTCACTTACAATATGACAATCCATTTGTTGAATCATTCATTAATATACAAGGATATTTTAACCCTAAACTTCATGTGGATGTACTTATTTTCCCAATTGTTTAAAAATTCAATGCATTATGATTTTGCGAGATATTGCATAATTTTTTTTGTACTTCTTCGTTGATAAGTAGTATCAAAATAGTATTTGGTATACTCATTGATACACATGCCATGAGAATATATATGTTGGAATTAAATCTCAATCATTGTCTAGCATTCTAATATAAATTATCATTGGGCACTTGCATAAAATGCTGACATAGAGAACCCCATAATAACTTTTTGATCGACGGTCTACTATTATTTCTTATGCTCCATTATTTGGACTCAAAATAAATTATAAGTATAGGAAATTTATTATAAGAAAGTGGCAAAAATGGGCCCACATGTGTAGTGATATGACTCCAACATGGAAGAGTTACATAGCATAAGGAAAATAGGTCTTTCATATGATGCCTATTTTGCCCAATTATATGAGCTTGTAAATCTATAAGTAAATTGACTTATACTATCTCCTCAAATAGTTTTTTATTTTACCAAGGACATTCACACCTTTTTAGAAAGCAAGCAGATCAAAAATCATGTAAAAGCTAAAATCTACTAAAATGGCCCCCCCGGTAGTAATATGACCTTGAGGGTTCACTATGTAATCCTCTATATCACGTGCTAGACTGGTCATGCTACTCGTATATCTTAAGTCCTTCCTTTAGTAGGATCCATAGGTTCTTGATATAAAGAACCATGCAACTTTGCAAGCATGGATTAAATGCCCAAAATCAAAGGTTTACAGGTTGCGCAGATGCTCACAAGCAAGGAAGGAATATCGCACCGTGCAGGGAGACCCACGCACCTGCGAAAAGGGTTCCTAACAAACTTCCAGCCCACAATTGTGAGGCTGTGTGATTGCCTTCCCTCACTCGCAGCCATGTCTGAAACCACATACACCGCGTGTTGAAATGATTAGACAACGTCGACCATGAAATGCGAGAGTCTCTATATGCCCTAAGGGATGATTCTCAGAGAAAAGCTGCCCTCGCCTACAAAAAGACTAGCTATATTCACAGACCATTGAAACGATGACCCGATTGTAGAGGGAGATCTTTGTACCAGATAAATCACTACAGACAGGAGCAAGCCATATTTGCCAGCCATGGTCCAGTCGAATCTTTCAACAAGGCCTGAAAAGTCGTGGATTAGTTCTAGACATCGAGATTAATAAGCAAGGAGACGAGCGCCTATGGAGTTAGAGAAAAATTCTTCTTCTCAATATTACCCCGTAAGCTTGTATACCCGCTGATGAATGTCAGATTCTGAGTGTGGGAGGATGGCATTCCGAAAGCGTCTGGGTCTTTTGCATCACATTCCATTCCGGGCCTTGGCTGCTTAAGGATGCTTTTCAAATACTTGGAAAGGCAGTTGTAGATCAGGGCACCACAGCCACCCCACAGAGCAAGAATGTCCAGACGTCTCAGAAATATCTCAGCAATCACAAACGCTACCATGAGTTTCCCGGATTGCAGACACGGTAGAGATTTTGAAAGCTCGCCGGTAGTCGGCATCGGTATCCCGTTTAAAGCCTAACGTCTAATCTTTCCGGCGTTGGTATTTAAGAATGGAACTTGCTACTGCTTGCAGCTGCAACATCAAGAAGTGTCTGAACTACCGCGGCTCTACACTTACGTACGTGTTCATTCTTGCACTTGTGGATCGCATTTATGATTGGCGAGAGCCTTCCATAGTTCCTGAATTGGGAGTCCATTGCGGGAGCTGAATTTCTAGCGGGTCGCACAGGTTGACCACTGCTGCTCGCAATGCATGCGATCCCCCGTGCTCGTAAACGAGCAACTGCGGAGTCATGCAGGAGCAGGACAGGAATGCCACCATAACGTGAAGCGAGATCACACCTGAATGATCCAGCTATGAGGCAGCTGCAGCTGATCATCGCGATTGGGAAGACTATACGAGCGTTGGTGAAGAGCACGATGAAGGGAAAGCTGGAATGAAGACAAAGCTATATAGAAATCAAGTACATAGGTTGAAGGGGTTGCCACGGTTGAGGGGGGTTGAGAAGATAGAAGATTTGTGTCAAGAGTGGAATGGGTGCAGTTGAATGGATTTGTCATGAAGTCATGCAGGAGAAGGAGAGGAATGCCACCATAACGTGAAGCGAGATCACACCTGAATGATCCAGCTATGAGGCAGCTGCAGCTGATCATCGATCGTTGGTGAAGAGCACGATGAAGGGAAAGCTGGAATGAAGACAAAGCTATATAGAAATCAAATACATAGGTTGAAGGGGTTGCCACGGTTGAGGGGGGTTGAGAAGATAGAAGATTTGTGTCAAGAGTGGAATGGGTGCAGTTGAATGGATTTGTCATGAAACCGTCCCAACCTATTATACCTATATTGGAAATAAGATTTCAAAGTCTAACTCACAGACACCTACACCATGATATGAAACGGTGTACCTGATTCTAATCGCCACAATGATTATCGCCACAATGACTGCACCTAATTGTACTAGTCACAATGACTGTCGACATAGTTTACACCTAATTGTAATAGTCACAATGACTATCGACATAGTTGTACTCTGAGTAGACATATGATGCCTAAACTCTTATATGGTATCACCCAATCTTTCTCAAGTGCTTGTTTCTCTTGCCTTCCACTCTACGACCTATTTCACAGAATGAGAGAAAACCAATATTGACCTGTCAAACAATGGAGATGACCCTCCCAACCCTCAGCCTGCATCCACGAGCGGGAGACAAACAAAGTCTCAACAATGGAGAGACAATCCATTTGCCTAAACAAGCCATGATGTTGAGTGCAGACAACAAGGACCTCCACCAACACATGGCTCATAACAAGCAAACAAGATGAAACCTATTGCTGCAAGGGTAACATAGTACCTGGTAGATGCATAAAAAATTATTTGACAAACTGGACACTGTAATACATCTTCTTTACTTTCAGGAAGCTGGGGCTCCACCAAGCATGGTTGGTTTGCAGGATGGCGACAGATTGTTGTCTTCCTATAAAGCTCTCTTCACTAATTATCCCTCACTCTACTTCATAAATTCACTGCTACCAAACTACAAACGATTTCCAATCAGGATCAATTGCAATGGATCGCTAATTCTGTGTAGAAAATTTAGAGCACGACTCTGCCCTCACCCTGAGCCTCTTCTGCTCTCTCCCCCCTCCGTCACTCATTAATTTTTTGTGCATCATGTTTGATTATCAAAACGTAGTTTGATTAATTTTCGTCGTATCCCCCCCTTTGCCTCCTGGCTGAGAGTAGAGGAGAAGCCGTCGAGACAAAGACTGAAGGAGAGAGCTCCAAACAGCGCGAAGAGGGCAGTGGAGTAGCCAACGAATCAAGTGAGTTGTTGCAGACTCAGGTTGAAGAGTTGTGGCTTGGAAGATGAAGTAGAAGGAGGCTAGTGTGGAGGCGTAGAGTTTGAGGAGCGAGTTTGAGACTTCCTCCTTCACTCTCTCTCCGCAATCCTCTCCGTCTCCCTCCATTTCCTCTAACCTCAACCCCACTTTGCTTCTCTCCCTTCCCCTCTCCTTCTCCTTCCCCCCTCTTAGGCCCCCTTACTTTAATCTTCCTTCCCTTCTATTATATAGGTGCTCGGGGCGATAGGAAGTTTCTCGAACAGGAAGCTTCTCGAAACCGACTTATTAATATTTCCATGTCTTAATCGCTCGCCCTTCGAGTAATTAGTAATACACTCTTTTTCAATGTCGTGGGCACCTATAAAGCATCTTTGTGCTCCATGCAGTGATGTTGTAGATGCATGTTCCATTGAGTTAAACTTCCAGTTATGTTGTGAGAGCATTAAGAATTGGTTCATAAAATGAGCTTTGTTTGCCTCACAAAGTCTCTAGAGCTACTCCTCCATAGTATCTTATGCACCAAGACCATTGTGGTGCATGATGCCAATACATGCCATTGCAATTTTGACAATCAGGTTGGACTTTGGGCC
Source organism: Dipteris shenzhenensis (assembly GCF_047967505.1). Lineage (NCBI taxonomy): Eukaryota > Viridiplantae > Streptophyta > Polypodiopsida > Gleicheniales > Dipteridaceae > Dipteris > Dipteris shenzhenensis. Next base: position 13,803,858 of record NC_141613.1, on the reverse strand, counting down.
ATGTTTAGCGAGATCAATATTTTCAAAACCCTAGGCTATAGAAGCGGAGTACTTGCTCCTGGAAGCATAAGATGAGAACAAGAGACAGTACACATTGGAACTAAAAGTTGAAAGGATTGGGAGCATAATTCTAGAAAGCAAACTAGCAAAACCTTCATTAGAGCGTAAGACCAATAGGAAGGTGGGAGCCATCAACAAATTCTCCAATGATAGAATGACAAGGTGGAATACTAACATGGCAAGAGCTCAACTGAAATAATAGACAATAGTGAATCGAGCAATAAGACTACGTCTTTCATTAAATTTTTCATTCCATCGAGCACAACAAGACAAAGCAACTATAGATGTGCCTGATAGACATGCAAGATAGCGAGTGCGCGTCTATAGGCGCAGCTAGAATAGTAAAAATATGGGCATGTCTATGAGCGCGTCTATTAGCGCATCTAATAGCCCAGTTATTAATGTGTCTAATAGTGTGTTTGTAATGTCTTTTAGACGCAGATTTAGACGCTTTTATAAACACGGAACAGAGAATACAGATAGTGATATTTTGCTACAGGAGGCTGATAAATGTGCATCATTGCTTTTCAAACATTGCCCATGATTACCAAAGCACATAATTTTAATAAAAATATCAATGCTTTTTGGCAAACCTACATAGACAAAAATTAAGTCAGGTGAGGAGAATGAGATAATATATAAAATAGTTTTGCCAATATCAATGATGGGCTACGATTTGATCTCATCCTCAATGAGATCACCCTTGCCAAACTATCTACTTCAAAATCCAAACCAATGTTGAGATCTACAAATACATTCAGCCCACTACTTTTTATGCTACTCATGTGCTCATTGAAATCAACATCACCAATGGCAGGCTCGTCCTCATGGGTAATGGCCTCAATATCTATATCTCCTATCTCATGATCATCCTCCTCTCTTGTATCACGATCATCATCACCTCCATAGCCATGATCATCCTCCATATGCTCCATATTAGTAAATGTACTATACATCACTTTGGAACGTGGCGTAATAGGTATGACATGCCACCACCTATAATAGGCTGATAGAGATCCTCATTCAAACAAAAATATAATCATGTTATTTTCCTTGCATCGAAGGTATCAAATATTTAAAAGTGAGTATTTTTATATACATGTGCAGTACCTGTTCACATTGTTGCAGTAGTACTAGTGTGTCCTTGCTTTGCCAAAACTTTGTGGAGTCAATAGTTACAAAGCCACTTACATGGCATTTGATTCTTACATTAGGGCCTCTCTCCACCACGTCCTTAAACCACTTGACATCCAAAACATACACAAAGAAGAGTCGAAGGTCAAGCTTAATAATATCTTGGATTATGCCACAATAATCATCCATGGCTCCATTGGCTCCCTCAAAGCTAGGAATGATGCTGCAATCTTGTGTGTTTCTCTTATCATCAATCCGTTGTGTCCAAAAATGCTTGCCCTCACACCATATAGCATTGAACATAGTACACTATACCATGATAAAATCAATTAAATAAGCAATCTAAATTGTTGAAAGCTCCTAACTTATGCATAACATTCTATATACCGACCTTGCTCATGCATCCTCTAGCATTTCCATTGTGATATGCATCCCCTTGTATCTCTCTGCCCTCTCCATTTCGTCAAGTAGCCAATCCATATGAATATCCTTTGGAAGTGCTCTTAGATGCTCACACAACAAGATAAAGGACCTACAGACATGCACATAGATGCATTTGCTCAACTAAAAAAAAACTTACGGATGCGTCTATTTGCACGTCTATTTGCATGTCTAGAGACCCGCGTCTAACGGCATGTCTATATACTAGCAGACAGACACACGTATAGATGTGCATATAGACGTGTAAATAGACGCTCTACTAGAAAATTTAAAAAACAGGCAGACGCATCGTTAAATGCGTGTATAGACTAATTTATAAATGATCTTATAGATGCTTTTATAGACGCATAAATAGATGCTCCTCGAACAGACAGACGTGTATATAGACGCATTTATAGACGGTTTGATAGACGTACTACATAATATTTTTTAAATATAGAATGCTGTGTATGTTGTATATGCTATGTAGTTACATGAATCCCATTTCCACATTATGTAATTCAATTCTTATAGCCAACCGCATTTTGCCGACAATTACAATTCCAAATAAAACATTACAACTCCAAAACGTTTAGTTCACAAGGCATTAATTGATAGAACATTGCACAAGAAAATTGAAAGCTTAAAAAGTGCTTGTATGTACATATAGCACGAAGCTAAGCCACGTCCTGTGGCTTCAAGTACCAAAAATAAGACGAGTGTATATAGAAGAGGCACGAAGCCAAGCCAGTGGCTTTAAGTACAAAAAGGAGTAGCTAGCACTACTTCTATGCCTAATCTAAGTTCTCCACGTCCTCGCTCCATTCTATGCTCCCTTCTCTGCCTCCTTCCTCGTCTTCTTCCTCGTCTTCTTGTGCAGGGGCCTGTAAACAAGGGATAACATATATCAATGTATGAAAAATCAAATCTTTACTTATAATATTGACATTATTTAATTACTTTCAAATACCTCAGGGGACGCTCTAGTAGCCCAGATATATAGCTTCTCAGTAATCAACCCGTCATTATAAAAGTGCTTCCATGTATCTCCTTTGTGATGGTGGCAGTAGTAGGCTATCTCGACAGGAGTAGGGTATCTGCCCACGATATCAAGCTGCAAGATGACACAATTTGCAAAGGGGTTAATACAAAGAAACAATCTCCTAATAAACTACATAAACAATATAATTTGAGATCGATACTTACAAATTGGGCCTCCCATGATTCAACACCCCCTGCTCCAAAATGCACGCTTTCACATTGCTCCATTTGGATCCTTCGTGCCTCCACGTGCTACAGACTAGGTTCCTCCCTCACTAACTTCATTGCTTTCTTCCACTCATGCTTGTGAGGGGTGTGGGGCGGGCCCCTTGGTGGTTGACCTCCCTCAAGCCTGGCAAGCTCTGCTAGTGCCTGCCTCTTAAGCGAAGATCTTTTATTACCAAGTATCGTAACAATCTTTGACTTGGCCCATTTATCTATGAACTGAACATTGGGGGGGTTAGGATACCTAGAGCGAACAACAGTGAGGGTTTCATCAGCCAACCTCTTTGGATGGTCTTTGTAGTGGATAAAGCAATCTCTATAATTGTTAGCAATTATAGAGCACATGAAGGCCATGATGTCCTTCCCCCGTGCATCCATCAAGATGCCTCCTATCTGAGTGATGTCATAAGAGATCGTACCATCACTCAGAGGCACGTGTAAATCATCTGAATGATCCTCGTCCCCACCACCACCCCTCCCAAAGCATTGTGCCATGCATCCCCCACTGCTCTCCTTGCTACTATGCCTACTACTGTGTCGTGTCGAGCTAGTATGTTGGCCACTCATAGCTAGAGACTGCATGGGACTACGTGGACCACTCGTAGCTAGAGAACCGAGTCTCGACTGTATAGGAGTACACCGATGGCTCTGTGCGACAGAAGGACCTCCTGACGGCATGGGGGAAGGGGCATAAGATGGCATGGGGGAAGGGGCTTGGCTGTGTAGCCAGCTGGGTTGTGTTGACTCCACTGGGGCAATCTCAGCTGGTGTGGGGTTGGGGTGGTTTGGAGTCTATAGTGCCGACTCCTGGGGGGCATTTAGAGTACTCGTCATGTAGCTGTATAACTCTGCAGGACTAGGAGGGTGCCTTAAAAGGTCATATAACTCCTGAAAGATGGTCTCTCGAAGATCAGGTGAGCCTGAAGAGCTTCCTGGCCACATGATGAACTAGAAAAAAGAAAAAAAGAAGATTATTGATGAGCTGAGAAGAGAAAAATAAGAGAAAAAGAGAGAGAAAAATTACCACAAAAAGAGAGGGAAAGAGAGGATAAAAGAGAGAAGGAAAGAAAGGCAAATATAAGAAAAGAGAGAAGAAAAGAGAGGAAAATCCTTTTCTTGGAAGTGGAAGTGGAAAGGGAAAGGGAAAGGGAAGAGGAAAGAGAAAGAAAAGGAAAGGGAAAGGAAGAGAAGAGAATGGAAGGGAAGGGAAGGGAAGAGGAGAAGGAAAAGGAAGGGTCTAAAACTATCAGAGCACGTCTATAGATGCGTTTGAGAAGCACATCTATTTTCGCGTATAGCAACGCGTCTATAGACGTGGCTATCTGTTTCTAAAAATAGAGTAGATGCATCTATAGACGCGCTTATAGACGCGGTTTTAGATGCCCTCCCAGACGCGTCCATAGACATGCTCCGATAGACAGACTATTCTAAAAAGTAGAAAAGGACATGCACTCGATACAAAAGTGCAACACTGGTACCAAAAACATTTGTTTCTTGGATATGACAAAGGACAAATCCAAAGAGAGCAACTTTCAAAGAAGATCAACCGTAAAGAGACTTACCTTGGATAGAGGTATGGAAGCTTCTTGTCCTTCTTCTCTTTCTTCTCTTCTTTGTTCACCCTCTTCTCCTGTGTGCTTGGAGATGATTGTGTAAGCCTGGAAGTAAGTGTGGGTGCCTAGAGATAAGTGTCAGAACTGTGGATATGTTAATAGCAAAGCAAGCAAGCCGTGCGAAGCTTAAGGTATGTGAAGAAAAGCAAAGCAAGCACGCTAAAAGTAGATTTGAAAACTGCATCTATAAGCACATCTAATGGTGCATCTATACATGCTTTAGATATGCGTGTAATTACACATCTAAATACACAGAGCAGATGCAGTTTTAGCCTATAGACATGCACCATAGAACAGATAGATGCAGTTTTAGACACACCTTTAGACGTGCCATAGAGTTTTAAGATTAAATATTTGAAGATAAGCAATTTTTTTGGGTTGTTTGTTTGTAGGATGCCTTCATCTTCAACAAGTAGCTCCAGTGGGGATGAATCCCTCCATATCCACCATCACGAAATGTGGTTGGAGCAAAAAATCAAAATGTATGTGTGATCGATGTCGAGGAAACATGTATCATGCACGCAGGATTACACTCAATCACATCTCAAAGTATGCAGAATGGGATGTGACCGTAAACATGGTAAGTGTTAAAGAGTTAAGGTTGATTGAGATACCTATGGGTGTTCATATGTTTTAGTTATGATCCCGTTTTAATTTGATACAAGATGCAATGCCACACCCGCATATGTTGCCCTATGCTCGTCATGAGGAGGCAAAGCGTCGGCGATATGAGGTGGGATCTTCAAGACGGACCGTTACGGATGCATGGAGTGATGGTGATAGTAGCCCTCCGCTATTACCTCATGAAGCCGTGGAGAGGAGGTGTTTGATGATATGGTGCGGGATTTATATGTCCATCAATCCGAAGGGAGGGATGATAGCACGGAGCAAGACGATCTTTTTACCACAGCATCGATTCCACTATTTGAGGGATGCACATTCTGTATTCTACGTGCCTCCCTTGAGTTACTAAACTTGCAAACCATCTATGGATGGAGCAATGCAAGTTTGAATGCATTACTCAAGTAAGCTTTAAAATCTATTTTGCAAACATGGTGAATTATTCTAGTGGGTCAATTACTCGAATGCTTTTTCTCATTTATGGTCTTCATGTGCAGGCTATTGTATAAAATGTTTCCAAGGGAGAATAAATTACCGACCTCAAGAGATATGGCAAGGCAACATGTGACCTCTCTTGGAGGATTAGATTACAAGTGCATCCATACATGCGTCAATGATTGCGTTTTGTTTTGTGGACTACATAAGGATGCAAGAGAGTGTCCTACTTGTGGAGAGGCAAGATATAGAGCAGATCTCAAAACTTTGGACGTGCCTCATAAGGTTCTATGACATTTTCCCATAATCCCTTGCATCCAACATATGTTCAAGTGCAAATCCATTGCAGAGCTCATGTCATGGCATTCCTCCCATCGATCAATCGATGGCAAGTGGAGAACTCCCGCAGACACTCCTATGTGGAAGCATATTGAAGACACATGGCCAAGCTTCAAGGAAGAACCTAGGAGCTTGAGACTTGGATTGGGTATGGACGGTGTGAACCCATTTGGTCTCAAAAGCACCTCTTACAGTGTATGGCCAGTGATATTGGTGAATTATAATCTTCCACCCTCTATGGCTGTTAAGAAAGGACATGTTATGTTGTCCCTTCTAATTCTAGGGAAACATAAAGTCAAAAATCCTGATGTTTATTTGGAGACTTTGATAGACGAGCTAGAGATACTTTGGAGAGGTGTCGAGGTGCATGATGTGAGTAGGCCTCCCTCGTCACGAGACTTCAACTGCAAAGCAGTCTTGATATGGACAATGCATGACTTCCCAGGCTATGGCGAGTGTTCAGGTAAGCATTGCACTTTTAATTATGAGTAGGCAACCGATGTGGCACCTTGAACTCACCAACTCTTAATTGCGTCTATTGTTCATGTTGAGAGTTCACGCTCAACATCATGTGATCATGTGTGCATAGCACCATCACATGATCATATGTGCAGAGCACTAACCTTATAGAGTGCTATAAAGGAAAGGCTTAGATCCCTAACCCTAACCCTATAAGGGTTTGTATATATTCTATTTTTTCAACTAAATCTAGTGTACAGTTAGTCATTTGTGTTGTGCTTTCTAGCTGTGCCCTCTCTCCTCATCTCCACTCTTCTCCTCTCCCCTCTTCATATTTTTTCATGGTATCAAAGCTCCCTTGCCTTCCGCTGAGGCATTGCAATCCTTGAGAGTGTGAGATTGAGAGTTTGAGAGGTAATCTTTCATTCCGTTCACTTCCGTTGAGTGAAGGATTTCTGTTCATTGAAAGTGAGAAATTTCCTTCTCATTGAGAAAAATTTCCATCATTCTTGAGAGAGAGAGAGAGATTCATTCTTCATTTCATTCCGTTGAGAGATTGTGAGAGCAAGATGCTTTGAGAGGAAAATAGGGAGAGTTCAAGAGTATCTCTGAGAGAAAAAGAATCGAGTGGGAGACTTCTTGTGTGAGAAATTATGTGAGATAAGGAGCCTTCTCCTATCTTGATGCACAAGCAACGCCTTCAATCTCTACCATAATCTAAGTGAGGCTCTTGTAACTCCAAAGCCTCCTAGCTTCTACAGCTACAGCTTCATCAAACACCACGACAAATGCTTCAGCTCCCTCGACTCAGTATGCAGGGCAATGCAAAACCTTATCCATCCACGGGCTACTTCATACATAACTTCTCCATGCATCTGTGGACTCTAGCACCTTCGACGAAAGGACCTTCTACTACAACTCCATCTACAAACTTGCAGCTCCATAGCATGGCCAAGACAATGCTTCAATGATTGCTACTGCCTCACCCATGTCCACTAAGCACCGGCTCAACAACAAGAATGGCTCAAGAGCTCCTCCAACATGAGCTCCTAGCTGCTGCCAATGACATCAAGTGCCTCCTTGCTATCCAAGGTACCTAAACGCCTCGCACATGATAGGCTGTAGCTCCAAAGCTCCAACGGTAAGGTTGTGCCACCCGACGGCCGACTCTACACCAACAACAAAATAAAGGCCTGCATACTGGCTGCCTCAACGTAGCGACAATGCCAAGAGCCTCGACTCTAGCACAGAGTATGCTCACCGTCAATATGGGTAGGCTGAGGCAACTCCAATGAATGCTCAACATGCCACTGAATCTGCTCCAGCTCACGGGCTCTAAGCTCATGCCAGCGCTCCAATAGCTTCTACGCTTCCAACATCTTTGCACCGCATGCTCCAGTGCCTCAGCTGGACTCTACCAACCACCGCCATAGCCACCTCCAAAGACAGTGTCCGCACCGACACCATCCAAGCCTCAGCAAAGCAGCACCTCTGCTTTTGTCAACGAAATCTCGAGGGCGACGGATTCCCTAGATCTCGAATGGAATCTCTTCAGGTTCTAGTAGCTCAAGAATCACCATGTGTCCACCTTATCCTCAAGGATTGATAGGGTTAGTCAACATAACCTTGGTCAGATTACCTCGGGGCAGGGAAACTTTAATTGGGTCACCACAGCTATGTTTGGTCAAGGTTGATCCACATCATCATCTTATCCTCAGGGTCACCACACCAGGGCTTGGTCAAGGATCAGCCACATGGCATACCTTATCTGCCACATCATCCCTGCCAGCTCACCAGGCCACGTCAGTAATCCATGTCATCATCGACTACCACATCATCACTGACTGACATGTCATCAGCCATGTCACATGTGCCACATCATCAAGGACACATCATCAATGCCACGTCTTTAATGCCACATCAACATTGCCATGTCACCTTGCTGACATCATCTGTGCCACCTCAGCACTGACCCTTTGTAGGCACAGTCCCTTGTCAGGCACACTCTGCACACACTGCATGTGCACATAGCTGCCACCTCAGCACAGGGCTCCACTGGCACACCTGTTGGTAGGCACAATGCTACATCATCATTGCATGTGACTCATAGTGGCACATCTTCATTGAGCACATTTGCACTCCTTTTGCCCCTCCACCTAGATCAAGTCGTATCTCTTGATCCAGGAAGAATTTGAGGGCACTCCAAAAAGAAAAGTCGCTCGTTTTTTCATGCTCTACGCGTTGTCACATCACGCGCACATTTCGATGCAAGTTACATGCACATTTGAGCCTCATTGACAAAACCACTTCCTTCATGCACATTTACCTCTACATCAATGCATCTGACCCAGCACTTAAAAAGAATAAAAGAAAAGGAATTATTTGCTATTCTTTCATCGATCGACGGTTGGTTTAGATCTAGATTAGAGTAGACTAGATCGCCATAGAGGGGATGCTTAGAATTTCCCCAAGTTGCCAATCTAAGCCATGCTTGAAATTCCCAACTAGTACCTACTTGGAGTCAGTCCATACGCTCACATATGGTTTCACATCATTACATTACCTGAAACCTTACATTCATCAGTTCAGTGAGCAGACTTCAGAGTTCAGAGGCATTGCAAATTGATTCAGTGGGCAGATAGCATTTGATTTCACACACACATGCCACCATTGTAAAGCCTATTCGGCTATCTCACGGCATCATGCACATCATTTCAGCCTTGTAAAGCCTCTTGGCTATTCCCAACATCATTGCCACAAGCCTTGTAATACAAATCAGATTTTATATACTGCAGTTCTATCTTCACCGACGGTACAGAGATTTCACTTGGCATATTCAGTGTATTTGCAGTTGATTCATACAGAGATTTTCATGACACTTTTAAGTACATTTCTTGCACCATGGCGACTAGCAACCTCAATCTAGAGGCATCTGCTAAGTTAGACAACTCCAATTATGGTACATGGAAATAACGAATGGAGACCATTCTTGTACTTCAGGACAAATGGGAGTATGTCGATGGGTCTACATCTAGACCATTGGCCGATCTAGCCACTAGTAGCTCTACTCCATCTATTGTCACGGCACTAGCAACAGAATCTACATCGGGATCTACATCTACACAAACAGTTTCTGCACCAGTAGTAGATCCTGCCATTGCTCGAGCTCAAGCAGAATGGGATAAGAAAGACAAGTATGCCTATCACCTCATCAAGCAGAATGTACAAGATGTCATGCTAGGACAGCTCAACACAGTCAAGACATCAAAAGAAGCATGGGCTATGTTCATAGCTCTCTACGAGTCCAAGAACACATCCAGGATTCTCACCTTGAGAAACCAGATCAACTAGAGTTTCCGCAACAGCAGTGAAACCGGTCATGCTTATGTACTCCGCATCAAAGACTACAACAATCAACTTGTAGCAGTAGGAGAGACTATGAACCTCGCCGAAATGGTTCAAGTAATCTTGAATGGACTAGGAGAGGGATACAAGAATCTAGTCCAGAGTATTGCCATCCAATGGCAAATTCTAACACTAGAAGTACTCTCGGGGGGGTCACTCATCATATGTAACCCTATCACGTGAGTTCAACAAAAGGATTTTTTTTATTTCTAAAATTTATAGAATTAAATATACATAAGGGACTATTTAAAATAGTTTTGGAAAAAATTTACAGATTTGTATAGGAAAGGGGTACATTTTATTCATGAAATTTTTTATAGATAAGGGACTTTAAATATAGGCCTTGAACGCACGTGATATAGGAAGTTTATACATAGTGACCCCCCCAAGGAAGTACTTCAGTCAGTTCTACTTGGTGAAGAACTCAGGACTCAGGCCATTCAAGCACGTAAAGGTCATTCTAATGATCAGCATTCACAGCTTCAGACAGAAGCTGAGGCAAAGGCAGAAGCAGAGCTAGATCATACCAAAAAAGTGGTCATCATCAACAAAATCAAAGTCAGCATCAGCATCAGCATCAGCATCATCCTTAGCAAAATCAGAATCAGCAAAGAGGAAATCATTCCAACCGAGGAAGATTTCAAGGACGAGGGAATGCATCCACCAATGTGTCAAACATTCAGTGCAACTACTGTCACAAGTTTGGACACTATGAAAGAGATTGCTGCAAGAAAGGCTTGGCAAAAAGCATTGATGTTTTTGTTAAAATTATGTTCTTTTGTAATCGTGGGCAATGTTTGGAAAGTACTGATGTACACAAAAATGTCACTTTTTGTATTCTCTGTTTTGCATCTAAATACACATCTAATTCTCAGTGTAAATGCGCTAATAGACGCGCTAATACACGTGCAAATAGACACGCTGAGAGATGCAATATTAGACGGGCCTATATTTTCTCAGTGTAGACATGCTAATAGATGTGTCAATACATGTGCAAATAGATGAACTGTTAGACGTGCTGTTAGATGCACCCGTAATTTCTCTATTCAAGCAATGCCTACAGACGCGCCCGCTATTTTGCCCATCTATCAAGCGTGTCTATAGTTGCTTTGTGTTGTTGTGTGAGGGTATGGCAAAAGAGATCCGTGGTGTGTATGAAAGAAGTCCCTTTCTCCTTGTCTTCTTACCTTGCATCCTTGTATTTTGTCACCCATCTTTTCACTATTAAGCATGCAATAGAGGTTGATATTATTAAGCAACTCCATGTCTATTAGTTTTCTCTATCCTTTCCCTTGAGACACAATAGAGGTCATCCTTAGGTCTGCATCATCTCTCCATAGTCATGCAAGAGAGCTATCCACATTAACAAGAAACTCAAAAATACATACAAGTGACTCTTGTACCAACCAATAAAATACTTACTTGGAGCATCTTGACCATGAGATTTCATGCCATATAATTGCTCTACACCTCTTTTCTTACTCTTTGTGAAGGCCCCCTTCAAACACCTCATGCATCCAGTGGGAATACGAATTGAAGTGATGGCTCGCTTCATTGCTAGCATCTCTAGCTTTGATAACCTCCATAGTGCATGGGGTAAAAAGACATGCCCATTTGGCCTATCTTGTGGCCATGATTTGCACATCCTCCTTGTGGTGCGTAGATCCTCCCTTATGCCTACGAAATCTCCTGTCCCATTCAAATGTTCCCAAATGGTAGATGGCATATTCTTGAAGATATGCATGGGATCAAGCAAGTGATTGAGCTTGAGGTGGGACCAATATGGTAGTTGATAAAATATGGAGTATCTAAACAAAAGATGGTGTTAGCATGCAATGTTTATTTCCATTCAATGTAGCACACAGTAGTTACAAACCCTTACTGACTCATGCCAAGTGGTGAAGGATTTCCGGAACCTTCCCAACTTCTCATCCAATCTCCTGCAATGAGTGATTGTGGGGGGGACTTCATTCCAAGGGGCGACATATCTAGGATGATCAGGTGGGAGAAATCGATGGTGATTCTCATAGATGACCTTATTCAATGCGTCTTCCTGTGAAGCAACTAGCACAGGACCACAAATAGGACATGCATGGTAACTCGATGTAGTGAGACCTGAACAATATACAAAATTAAGAGAGTAAGGTGGTTTTAGGGTGCCACATGATGCCTACTCATAATTAAAAGTTCAATGCTTACCTGAACACTTGCCATAGCCTGGGAAGTCATGCATTGTCCACATTAAGACTTCTTTGCAGTCGTATTGAGGGAGGCTCATGCACCTCGATACCTCTCCAAAGAACCTCTAGCTCATTAATCAAAGGCTCTAGATAAACATCAAGATTTTTGACTTTCTGTTTCCCTAGAATTAGAAAGGATAACATAACATGCCCTTTCTTAATTGCCATAGAGGGTAGAAGATTATAATTCACCAATATCACTGGCCATACACTATAAGAGGTGCTTTTGAGATCAAATGGGTTCACACCATCCATACCCAATCCAAGTCTCAAGTTCCTAGGTTCTTCCTTGAAGCTTGGCCATGTGTCTTCAATATGCTTCCATGCAGGAGTGTTTGCAGGAGTTATCCACTTGCCATCGGTTGATCGATGGGAGGAATGCCATGACATGAGCTCTACAATGGATTTGCACTTGAACATATGTTGGATGCAAGGGCTTATGGAAAAATGTTGCAGAACCTTGTGAGGCACATCCAAAGTTTTGAGATCTACTATATATCTTGCCTCTCCATAGGTAGGACAGTCTCTTGCCTCCTTATGTATTCGACAAAACAAAACGCAATCATTGATGCACACATGGATGCGCTTGTAATCCAATCCTCCAAGAGAGGTCATCATATGTTGCCTTGCCATATCTCTTGAGGTTGGCAATCTAGTCTCCCTTGGAAGCATGTGAAGACCATAGCCTGGATGTGAAGACCATAAATGAGAGAAAGTATTCGAGTAATTGACCCACTAGCATAATTCACCATGTTTGCAAAATAGACTTTAAATCTTACTTGAGTAATGCATTTAAACTTGCATTGCTCCATCCATAGATGATCTACAAGTTTAGTAACTCAAGGGATGCACGTAGAATAGAGAATGTGCACCCCTCAAATAGTGGAGTCGATGCTACAATAAAAAGATCATCTTGCTCCATGCTATCATCCCTACTTGAGGACTGATGAACATATAAATCCCACACCATATCATCAAACACCTCCTCCTCCATGGCCTCATGAGCTAATGGTGGAGGGCTACTATCACCATCACTCCATGCATCTGTAACAGTCCCTCCTGAAGATCCCACTTCATATTGCCGACGCTTTGCTTCCTCACAACAAGCATAGGACAACATATGAGGGTGTGGCACTGCATCCTGTATCAAATTAAAAAAGGATCATATATCAAACACATGAACACCCATAGGTATCTGAATTAACCTCAACACTTTAACACTTACCCGGGATTGTTCGCATCCCATTCTCCATACCTTGAGATGTGATTGAGTGTAATTCTACATGCACGATACATGTTTCCTCAACATCGATCACACATACATTTGATTTTTTGCTCCAATCACATTTTGTGATGGTGGATACGGAGGCATTCATCCTCACTGGAGCTACTTGTTGAAGATGAGGACATCCTATAGATAAACAACCCAAAAAATGTGTTCTTACATGAGTTTTAAATGTCAAAACTCTATATAGCATCTAAAAACATAGTGTAGATGCACTGTTAGACACACAGACTATGAACAAATTTTTGAATCTACTTTTAGCACACTTTCTTTCCTTACGAGACTTTTAGTGTTGCACGGCTTGCTTTCCTATTAACACACATAGCTCCAGGCATCCACACTCATCTCCAAGCACCCACACTCATCTCCAAGCTTACACACTCATCCCCAAGCATAAAAGAAAAGAGGGTGAACAAGGAAGAAAAGAAGAAGAGGAAGCTTTGAAGAAAGATAAGAAGCTTCCATACCTCTATCCAAGGAAAGTCTCTTAGTGGTTGGTCTTCTCTGGAAGTTGTTCTCTTTGGATTTGCCCTTTGTTGTATGCAGGGAAAGGATGTTTTTGGTACTAGTGATGTCCTTTTTGGGGTCGGGTGTATGTCTTTTTCACCTTTATCTGAAAAAGCATTTATCAGAGCATGTCTATAGCTGACGCATCCAACTTTTGGAAAAGCAAGCAACCGCACCTATAGATGCACTGATAGATGCGTCTATAGATGCACTCCAACAGTTTTCTTTTGTTGCATTCCCCTTCCTTCCCTTCCGCTTCCCCTTCTTTCCCTTCCCCTTCTCCTTCTCCTTTCCCCTTCCCCTTCCTTCTTTTTCCTTTGTCCTTTCCCTTGCATGCATGTTTAAGTTGGATTTTCAATGCCTTAAGCATTCGTGAGGAAATAAGGGATTGCATGAATGATGAAATTAAGTGATTGCATGAGGGAAATTGGACTGAAGCATGACGGTGGGATAAAGAAAGAGGGAATGCATGATGGAAATCTAATCTCCTCTCTTTTCTCCCCTCTCTTTCCTTCTTTCTTTTTCTCTTTTTTCTCCTCTCTTTCATTCTCTCTTTTCCTCTCTTTTCCCCTCTCTTTTCGTCTCTTTTCTTCTCTCTTTCCTTCTCTCTTTTTCTCTCTTTTCTCCTCTCTTTTTCTTTCTTTTTTCTCCTCTTTTTTCCTCTCTTTTCCCCTCTCTTTTCCACTCTTTCTTTCGCTCTTTTCCTCCCACGTGAAGCTTCAATAGCTTGACATTGAGCAAGCAGATACAGGCTTCTGTCACACTCATTCAAAGAATTCAGGAGTCTGTAAATTTTTGATCAATGTCAAGCTATATTTTTCTCTCTTACCTTTTCCTATTTTTTCTTTTGCCCCAATTATTACATGCATGATGGCAAGAGGGCATGCATGATGGAAATATTTTTCTCTTCTTTCCTGTAGTTCATCATGTGGCCAAGAAGGTCTTCAGCCTTGCTTGATCTTCGGGATGCCATCTTTTGGGAGTTATATAACATTTTGGGACACCCTCCCACTCCTGAGGAGTTATACACATACATGACAGGTACTCTAAACACCCCCCAAGAGTCAGCAGTACAGACTCCAAACCACCCCAACCCCACACCAGTTGAGATTACTCCTGTGGAGTCAAGATAGCCTAGTAGGATACATAGCCATAGCCGCGTCCCTTCTGTTGAATCATCAGGAGTCCCTTCTCCCCTGCGGTCTAGTGTCCCTTCTCCCCAATCATCAGCACTCCCTTCTCCCCTGCGGCGGTCCGGAGCCCCTTCTCCCCCCTATGATCAGGAGGGCCTTCTGCCTCACATAGCCGCCATTGTACTCCTGTATAGTCATCTAGAGTCCCTTCTCCAGATACGAGTGGCCAGCGTACTAGCTCGTCATGACATAGCAACAAGCATAGTAGTAGGGAGAGTGGTGGGGGATGCATGACATAGTGATTTGGGGGGGTAATGGTGGGGGCGGGGATGATTTATATGATGTAGACGTGCCACAGCGTGATGGTATGATCTTCTATGAGATCACTCAAAGAGGAGGCATCTTGATGGATGCACGAGGGAAGGACATCATGGCATTCATGTGCTCTATAGTTGCTAACAACTATAGAGATTGCTTTATTCCATACAAAGAGCATCCAAGCAAGTTGGTTGATGCTGCTGTATGCTCTAGGTATCCCAATCCCCCCAATGTTGAGTTCATAAATAAATGGGCAAAGTCAAAGGTTGTTATTATACTTGCCAATAAAAGATCTTTGCTTAATAGGCATGTACTAGATGAGATTGCCAAAAGAGAGGTAGGTCAACCATCAAGGGGCCAACTCCACACTGAATTAAACCCTAGTCTGCAGCATGTGGAGGCACAAAGCAATATGGAAACGTGAATTTTGGAGCAAGGGGTGTTGAATCATGGGAGGCCCAATTTGTAAGTATCAATCTCAAATTATGTTGTATTTATGTGGTTTATTAGGAGGTTGTTTCTTTGTACTAACGTTACCCTCCACAAATTGTGTCATCTTGCAGGTTGATATCATGGGCAGGTACCCTACTCCTATTGAGATAGCCTACCATTGTGGACATCGCAAAGGACATACATGGAGGCACTTCTATGATGAAAGGTTGATTACTAAGGAGCAGTACATCCGAGCTATTGGAGCGCCCCCCCTAGGTATTTAAAAGTACTTAAATAATGTCAATATTGTAAATAAAGATTTGATTTTTCATATATTGATACATGTTGTCCCTTGTTTACAAGCCCCTAGGGCTGATCAGGAGGAAGATGACGAGGATACTGAGGAGGAAGAAGACGACGAAGAAGGGAGCAAGGATGTGAATGACTTAGATTAGTCATAGAAGTAATGCTAGCTACTCTTTTTTGTACTTGAATCCATTGGCTTGGCTTCGTGCCTCTCTTGTATATACACTCCTCTTATTTTTTGTACTTGAAGCCATAGGACATGGCTTGGCTTCGTGATATATATACATATAAGCACTTTTTGGGCTATGAATTAATATACACCCCCTTTATTTTTTTGGCTTTCAATTTTCTTGTGCAATGTTCTATCAATGAATGCCTTGTGAACTAAATGTTTTGGAGTTGTAATGTTTTATTCAGAATTGTAATCATCGGCTACAGACATGCTTGGAATTGTGCTAATTAAAATGCCAACCGTGCTAATTAAAATGCGGTTGGCTGTAAGAATTGAATTTCACACTGTGGAAATGGGATCCTTGTAGCCACACAACATACACAACATACATAGCATTCTGTTCAACCCCACAAATTTCTACTTTTTTTTATTTAAAAAAATCTACAGAGCATCTATAAGCGTGTCTATGAACGCGTCTTTTTGTTTTTTTTTAAATTTTTGCAGAGTGTCTAATAGCACATCTATAGGCATGTCTATATGCACGTCTGCCTATTATATAGATGTGCCTATAGATGCGGGTCTGTAGATGCACTAATAGAGCATCGGGAAGTTTTTTTTTTAAGTTAAGAAAACGTGTCTATGGATGCTTTGTGTTATTGTGGAGGGGGAGAAATGATATAAATGATCAATGCAATGAAAAATTCTCTTTCTTGCAAATTGTTTTTATTTATTTGATGAACAACCATGAAAAAGAACAAGAAAAAGACCTTAACCATTCTGCTAGTCATTAATGTTAATGTCGCTCTACTCAGCTTTTAATTTAAATTCCATTAATTAGTCCCCGCTCCCCCAGAATTAAATGTTTAACCTAATCTAAAAAGGACTCCTTGAAAAATTAATCAAGCACAGTACGTCCCCCTCCCAAATTATAATGTTTATATCTCCCTCTACCTTGCCCCCTCTAGTTCTCCTCTTCCCTTGCTGCCTCTCACCCTGGGCACATGAGACCCTTTTCAAGCCCTTCAAGAAGCCTACGGCTGATGTGGCAAACTGAAGGACAAATGGAAGGCCAAACCTTGCCTAACTAGGTTACAATCGAACTGCACAAGAAGGCAAGGCAAGCAAGGAGTGTTCGAGGACTCACCTTGCTGATATTACACAAAATGTAGATAGGTTTTCTTTAGGAAAGTAGCATCATGGACAATATGTTCACATTTTGGGAGGTGTTGGATTGGGCACGGGAGGAGTCTCACTCTCTTAGAATATTTCTCTTGGACATTGAGAAGGCCTATGATAGGATGCATTGGTCCTCTTCACAGAGCATCATGTAGAGGTTAGGCTTCTCATGATAGATGGATCAAAGGAGTATTAGCCTTATATGCCGGGATTTCCAGTCAGATGCTCATCGGTGGCCACACGGTTGAGGCCTTCTCTCTTTCCCACTTAGTTTGGTAGCATTTCCCCTTGCCCCCCTTAATTTCCTTTTTGTAGTTGAGGTGTTGGTCTACTGATTGTGGTCTCATGCTAGAGGCATCCTAGGGATGGGGATATGGATCTAACAGGAGGAGGAATTGTTCAAAGTTCATAAGTGACATATCTCTCAATGTGGAGGGTTTTGCAAAGAGCCTTGAGACAATCAAGAGGGATCTAGATATCTATTCCAAGGCCTCTAAGGCTACGATCAATTGGACCAAATCAACCATCTTCCTTACAATGATAGAGGAGGTTCTAGAGGTTAATACTGGGGGGATATCCTTGATTTTAGGGGATCCTCTAGGGATAGACAATGAGATACCTTAGATGGCAGGTGGCCATGGACATATTAGTAAAATAGCATAACATATTTCCCTAGTGCTAGAGATTGTGTAGCGCAAGGTTCTATTAACTTTTCTAGCAACCAATGAAAAGTTGCGAAGAACTAGAGCCCCTCCATCACTTCTTGCTCTCATAGAGCCTGTGCCCATAAATCCGATGGAGTCCAATAGACTTTAGGAAGGCATGTGCCCCTAATTGTGATTCCTTTCACTAGTTTAAATAAAAAGGAAATGGAAGGGCACATGTGCCCAACCTATTTGTCCTTTCGTCTTTTCCTCCTCCTTGTCCTGCCTCATAACTCTTTGTTCTTTCACCTCCATCTCTCCCCTCCCTTGCTAAGCCCCCTGAGGTGGCCATTTTTACCTCCTTAACCCCACTGGTGATAGCTATCCCTTCCTCAAATTTTTACACATTCACCCTACTTAGCCTCTCCAACGAATGCCTTTTATCCTCCTCTCTCATTCCTTCCCCTCTTGCATAGCCATCCTCCCCCCATCTCATTCATCTCTCCCCTTCCCTGTTAAATTACACAGTGCAATGGAACAGAAATTGAACAAAGAATACAGAGTACACAGCAAATTGGAGAGGAACAAACTTTTCCTTCAACACTGATGTAGTACAAATGATCATGGCTCCATCCACCCATGCACTCCCACAGTGGAGCTTAGATGGCGATCTAGACAGATACTAGGTGAAGAGCTACTAGCTAGAAGATATGATCTAATCTGAACTAATCGGATGCAATGGAATGGGGAGCACAACAAGACAAAGCACCCATAGACACGCACACAGACGCGTTTCATGAACTAAAATAAAAACTTACGGGCGCGTCTATTTGCGCGTCTGGAGACCCGCGTCTAATTGTGCATCTATATATCAGACTTATGCGCGTATAGACACGCACAAAGATGCGTAGATAGACGCGCTTATAAACGCTTTTATAGACGCGTGTATAGACACAAAACGAACAGACAGACGCGAATATAAACGCATTTTTAAACGCACTGATAGACGCGCCTTTTTTTTTTTTAAATTTTACAGAATAGTGTGTATGTTGTGTATGCTATATAGTTACAAGAATCCCATATCCACATTCGGTAATTCAATTCTTACAGCCAACCGCATTTTAATTACAATTCCAAATAAAATATTACAACTCCAAAACGCAATAAAATTGAAAGCTCAAAAAAGTGCTTGTATATACATATAGCACGAAGCTAAGCCACGTCATGTGGCTTCAAGTACAAAAAATAAGGAAGCTAAGCCATGTCACGTGGCTTCAAGTACAAAAAATAAGAGGAGTCTATATACAAGAGGCACGAAGCCAAGCCAGTGGCTTTAAGTACAAAAAAGAATAGCTAGCATTACTTATACAACTAATCTATGTTCTCTAGGTCCTCGCTCCCTTCCACGCTCCCTTCTGCACTCCCTTCTGCGCCTCCTTCCTCCTCTTCCTCATCGTCTTGTGCACGGGCCTGTAAACAAGGGACAACATATATCAATGTATGAAAAATCAAATCTTTACTTATAATTTTGGCATTATTTAATTACTTTCAAATACCTGGGGGGCCTGTCTAGTAGCTCGGGTATACTGCTCCTCAGTAATCAACCCGTCATCATAGAAGTGCCTCCATGTATCTCCTCTGTGATGGTGGCGGTGGTAGGCTGTCTCCACTGGAGTAGAGTATCTGCCCACGATCTCAAGCTGCATGACCGCGATACACTTTGTGGAGGGATTAGTACAAAGAAACAACCAACCCCCTAATAAACTACATAAGCAATATAATTTGAGATCGATACTTACAAATTGGGCCTCCCATGATTCAACACCCCCTGCTCCAAAATGCGTCCCATATTCCTCCATCTGGATCCTCCGTGCCTCCACGTGCTGTAGACTGGGCTCCTCCCTTGCTGACTTCATTGCCTTCTTCCACTCACGCTTGTGAGCGATGTGGGGCGGGCCCCTTGGAGGTTGACCTGCCTCAAGCCTGGCAAGCTCCGCTAGTGCCTGCCTCTTAAGGGAAGATCTTTTATTGCTAAGTATCGTAACAATCTTTGACTTCCCCCATTTATCTGTGAACTGGCGATTGGGGGGGTTAGGATACCTAGAGCGAACAGTAGCGAGGGTCTCATCAGCCAACCTCTTTGGGTGGTCTTTATAGTGGATAAAGCAATCTCTGTAATTGTTAGCAATTACAGAGCGCATGAAGGCCATGATGTCCTTCCCACGCGCATCCATCAAGATGCCTCCTGTCTGAGTGATGTCATAATAAATCGTACCATCACCCAGAGGCACGTCTAAATCATCTGAATCATCCTCCTCCTCACCGCCACATGGCCCAAATCACTATGCCATGCATCCGCCACCGCTCTCCCTGCTACTACGCCTGCTACCCTGTCGTGTCGAGCTCGTACGCTGGCCACTCGTAGCTTGGGACTGCACGGGACTACGCTGACCACTCGTAGCTGGAGAACCGAGTCTCGACAGCTCGGGAGTACGTCGACGGCTCGCTGAGACAGAAGGACCTCCTGACGGCATGGGGGAAGGGGCATAAGACGGGATGGCAAAAGGGACATAAGACGGCATGGGGGAAGGGGCATAAGATGGTACGGGGGAAGGGGCATAAGACGGGGCATAAGACGGCTGTGCAGACTCCGCTGGGGTGATGTCAGGTGGTGTGGGGTGGCTCGGAGTCTATAGTGCCGACTCCTGGGGAGTGTTAAGGGTACCCATCATGTACCCGTATAACTCCGCAGGACTAGGAGGGTGCCCTAAAATGTTATATAAATCCTTCCATATCGATTCCCGTGGATCAGGTGAGCTAGAAGCACTTCCTCCCCACATGTTGAACTGGAAAAAAGAAAACAAATCTATTACTTTGGGAGCTGAGAAGAAAGGGGAAAAAAAAAGAGGCTCTGTCAGAGCGCGTCTATAGACCCGTCTGATCTGCGCGTCTATAGAGGCATCTAACAGAGCGTTTAACAATTCAAGTAAAAGCGCGTCTAACAGTCCGTCCAGCAATCCATCTAACAGTGCGTTTACAAGCGCATCTAACAGCGCGTCTAGCAGTCCGTCTAAACATCCGTCTAACAGCGCGTATAAAAGCGCGTCTAACAGTGCATTTAAAACTCCGTTTAATAGGGCGTCTGTGTGAGCATCTACATACGTGTCTATGTGTGTCTGTAACAAGCCAGACGCGCAGATAGACGTGCCTGTAGACGCGCATTTAGATGCGCCCTCAGACGCCTCTATACACGCGCTCCGACAAGCGAGAATACTAAAAAGTCGAAAAGGACGTTTCGCTCGACAAAAGAACGTGTCGCTCATACCTAGATGCTGCGTTTCGTGGATGCGAGAAAGTACAAAACTGGAAAGAGCAAGCAAGAACAACTTCAAAAGGACTTACTTGGAAAAAGGTATGGAAGGATCTTTCTTTTCCAAACTTGTTTCTTCTCCTTGTTCGTACTCCTCCTCTTCTTTAGGCTTGGAAGCAAGTGTAGGTACGGTCCCTTTCTCTTGAGTGAAAGCTTGGAACTGTGTATGGGAGGCTCTCTCTTAAGCTTCGAATCTATAGAACTGCTAATAAAGAAGGAAGAAAGCCGCTCGCAAAGTTTAAGTAATGAAAAGAAAAGCAAAGCGAGCGGTGCACCGAAAAGCAGGTTTAAAAGCCGCGTCTATAGTCGCATCTATTAGCGCGTCTATAGTCGCGTCTGAATACACAGAGTAGATGCGTCTATAGTCGCGTCTATTAGCATGTCTATGGGTGCGTTTAAATACACAGAGTAGACGCGCATTTAGACGCGCAGTTAGACGCGACATTAGACGCGACGATAGACGCGGCGATAGACGCAACACAGAGTTTAAGTTAAGCATTTGAAGAAGAGCAAATTTGGTGGGTTGTTTGTTTGTAGGATGTCTCCATCTTCAACAAGCAGCTCCAGTGAGGATGAATCCCTCCGTATCCACCATCGCGAAATGTGGTTGGAGCAAAAAATCAAATGTCTGTGTGATTGATGTCGAGGAAACATGTATCGTGCACGCAGGATTACTCTCAATCATATCTCAAAGTATGGAGAATGGGATGCGACCGTAAACAGGGTAAGGGTTTGTAAGTTAAGGTTGATTGAGATACCTATGGGTGTTCATATGTTTGAGTTATGATCCCGTTTTAATTTGATATAGGATGTAGTGCCACACCCGCACATGTTACCGTATGCCCATCATGAGGAGGCGAAGCATCGGCGATATGAGGTGGGATCTTCAAGAGGGACCGTTACGGATGCATGGAGTGATGGTGATAGTAGCCCTCCACCATTACCTCATGAAGCCGTGGAGGAGGAGGTGTTTGATGATATGGTGCGGGATTTATATGTCCATCAAGGAAGGGATAATAGCATGGAGCAGGATGATCTTTTTACCGCAGCATCGACTCCACTGTTTCAGGGGTGCACATTCTCTGTTGTATGTGCCTCCCTTGAGTTACTAAACTTGCAAACCATCTATGGATGGAGCAATGCAAGTTTGAATGCATTACTCAAGTAAGCTTTAAAGTCGATTTTGCAAACATGGTGAATTATGCTAGTGGGTCAATTACTCGAATGCTTTTCCTCATTTATGGTCTTCACGTGCAGGCTATTGTGTAAAATGCTTCCAAGGGAGAATAAATTACCGACCTCAAGAGATATGGCAAGGCAACATGTGACCTCTCTTGGAGGATTAGATTACAAGCGCATCCATGCATGTGTCAACGATTGCGTTTTGTTTCGTGGACTACATAAGGATGCAAGAGAGTGTCCTACTTGTGGAGAGGCAAGATATAGAGCAGATCTCAAAACCTTGGACGTGCCTCGTAAGGTATTGCGACATTTTCCCATAATCCCTCGCATCCAACATATGTTCAAGTGCAAATCTATTGCAGAGCTCATGTCATGGCATTCCTCCCATCGATCAACCGATGGCAAGTGGAGAACTCCCACGGACTCTCCTGCGTGGAAGCATATTGAAGACACATGGCCAAGCTTCAAGGAAGAACCTAGGAGCTTGAGACTTGGATTGGGTATGGACGGTGTGAACCCATTTGCTCTCAAAAGCACGTCTTACAGTGTATGGCCAGTGGTATTCGTGAATTACAATCTTCCACCCTCTATGGCTATTAAGAAAGGACATGTCATGCTGTCCCTTCTAATTCCAGGGAAACATAAAGTCAAAAACCCTGATGTTTATTTGGAGCCTTTGATTGATGAGCTAGAGATACTTTGGAGAGGTATCGAGGTGCATGATGTGAGCAGGCCTCCCTCGTCACGAGACTTCAACTGCAAAGCAGTCTTGATGTGGACGATGCATGACTTCCTAGGCTATGGCGAGTGTTTAGGTAAGCATTGCATTTTTTAATTATGAATAGGCAAAGGACGTGGCACCCTAAACCCACCTTCCACTCTTAATTGCATCTATTGTTTCAGGTCTCACTACATCGGGTTACCATGCATGTCCTGTTTGTGGTCCTTCGCTAGTTGCCTCATGGGCAGACGCATTGAATAAGGTCATCTATGAGAATCACCATCGATTTCTCCCACCTGATCATCCTAGATATGTTGCCCCTTGGAATGAAGTCCTCCCACAATCACTCACCGCGGGAGATTGGATGAGAATTTGGGATGGCAGGACTCCTCCACCACTTGGCATGAGCTGGTAAGGATTTGTAACTATTGGCTGGAAGTAAAGATTGGCTATATTGGTTGAAAGTGAAGATTGCACGCTAATACTTTATTTTGTTTAGATACTCCATCTTTTATCGTTTACCATATTGGTCCCACCTCAAGATCAATCACCTGCTCGATCCCATGCATATCTTCAAGAATGTGGCATCTACCATTTGGGAGCATTTAAATGGGACACGAGATTCAGCAGGCATAAGGGAGGATCTACGTACCACAGGGAGGATGTGTGAAGCTTGGCCTCAAGAGAGACCAAATGGGCATGTTTTTTTACCTCGTGCACCGTGGATGTTATCAAAGCTAGAGATGGCGACGGTGAAGCGCGCTATTACTACAATTCGTACTCCCACTGGATGCATGAGGTGTTTGAAGGGAGCCTTTACAAAGAGCAAGAAAAGAGGTGTAGAGCAATTATATGGCTTGAAATCTCATGATTGGCACAAGATGCTCCAAGTAAGTATTTTATATGCATAATATCTTTTTCCTTTCAAATTTGTGGGTGAATAGCTATAAGCAACTAATCAACCACCTCCTCGCGGGTTCAGTTCATACTACCTACTAGCATTTCACGTAGTGCATCAAAGGACGTGAAAGATTGTATTTACAAGATGGGCGAGCTTGTGAGGTATGTGAGCTCAAAGGAAATAGATCCCATCACGCTTGAGAATGCTCGAGTTATGTCAATGGAGGCGGTTTGTTTAGTGGAGGAGACATTTCCACGTTCTATTCTCACAAGCCAACTACATCTCATAGTACATTTGGTGGATGAGATTGCTATATGCGGTACTATACATGCACGATGGTTGTTCTTGCTCGAGCGCTTCATGAAGACGTTGAAGGGCTTCGTGAGAAAAAATGCAAGACCCAAAGGTAGCATGGCCGAGGGTTGGTTGGTACAAGAGTCACTTGTATATATTTCTGAGTTTCTTGTTGATGTGGATAGCTCTCTCCCACGACTATGGAGAGATGATGAAGACCTAAGGATGACCTCTATTGTGCCTCAAGGAAAAGGATGCAATGAAGTAATAGACACGGAGTTGCATAATAGTATCAACCTCTTTTGCGTGCTTAATAGTGATGTGATGAAAAGATGGGTGACAAGATACGAGGATGCAAAGGCAAGAAGACAAGAAGAAAGGGCCCTCTTTCGTACACACCACGGATCTCGTGTGCCATACCCTCAGCGTCTAAGAGCACTTCCAAAGGATATTCATGTGGATTGGCTACTTGATGAAATGGAGAAAGCAGAGAAAGATGAGGGGATGCATATCACAATGGAAGAATGGGAGTATGCTAGGGGATGCATGAGCAAGGTCGGTATATAGAATGTTATGCATAAGTTAGGAGGTTTTTATAATTTAGATTGCTTATTTAATTGATTTTTTCTTGGTGTAGTGCACTATGTTCAATGCTATATGGTGTGAGGGCAAGCATTTTCGAACACAACGGATTGATGATAAGAGAAACACACAAGATTGCGGCGTCATTGCTAGCTTTGAGGGAGCCAATGGAGCCATGGATGATTATTGTGGCATAATCCAAGATATCATTATGCTTGACTTTCGACGCTTCTTTGTGTATGTTTTGGATGTAAAGTGGTTTAAGGACGTGGTGGAAAGAGGCCCTAATGAACAATCAAACGCCATGCAAGTGGCTTTGTAACTATTGACTCCACAAAGTTTTGGCAAAGTAGGAAGGACACACTAGTACTACCGCAACAATGTGAACAGGTATTGTGCACACACATAAAAATACTCGCTTTTAAATATTTGATGCAAGAAAAGTAACATGATTGTATTTGTATTTGAATTAGGTTGTCTATCAACCAATAGTGGATAATAATAGGTGGTGGCATGTCATACCTATTATGCCACGTTCCAAAGTGATGTATAGTACATTTACTAATATGGAGCGTATGGAGGATGATCATGGCCATGGACGTGATGATGACCGTGATACAAGAGAGGAGGATGATCATGAGATAGGAGATATAGATATTGCCGGCAGAGGGCCGGCATTACCCGTGAGGACGAGCCTACCATTGGAGATCTTGATTTCGATGAGCACATGAGTGGCACAAGTAGTAGTGGGTTGAATGTATTTGTAGATCTAAACACTTGTTTGGATTTTGAAGTAGATAGTTTGGCAAGGGTTGATCTCATTGAGGATGAGATTGAACCGTAGCCCCACAATTGATATTGGCAAAACTATTTTACATATTGTCTCATTCTCCTCATTTCCCTTAATTCTTGTATATGTGGGCTTGCAAAAAATTATGTGCTTTGGTAATCATGGGCAATGTTTGGAAAGCAATGATGTACACCAAAATCTCACTTTTTGTATTCTCTGGAGCGCGTCTATTTACGCGTCTAAATGCGCGTCTGAGTCTCAGTGTAAACGCGCAAATAAACGTGCAAATACACGTGCGAATAGATGCGCTAATAAACGGGATGTTAGACGAGCCCGTATTTTCTCAGGTCTAACGCACAAATAAACATGGTGATTTACGCGCAAATAGACAAGCGTTTAGCCGCGCCTATAGACGCGCCCGTAATTTCTCTACTAGAGCAATGCCTATAGACGCGCTCGCTATTTTGCGCATCTACCAAGTGCGTCTATAGTTGCTTTGTGTTGTTGTGGAGGTCGCCTCTTTATAGCTATGAGGGTGGTAGTTGGATCAATGTAGTCGGTGGAGTCGACCAATCGACATAGTCGGTGGAGCCGACTAGTCAACCTAGTCGGTGGAACCTAGTCGTCCATGGAATATTCAAGAAATATTCCCTATACCATTGCCTCAGGGGCTCTCGCCCTCAAACCCCCACTAGGGGGGCTGTTGGCCCCCCCAGCTAGGGGCCAGCTGGCCCCCAAGACCCAGCAAGAATAATGGGCTCCCACACAATCACCTTTCTACCATCAACGGTCTCATTGATAGAGCTCATCTCACATGCAAGTCAGGATCCATCTAGTGTCCCGGGCTCATAGATGGCTTCTCCTCATATGGGGGCCTTACAACTTGAGCACCTTGGACCACTGGTCATTAGGAGGAGGGTGGGGCATTGAGCATATCTAACATCCTTCCTCAATGTCCACCCATAGGTGAACCACCTTCTTGGAGTCTTTGAATATGACCCTGAAGCTGATCCTTCCCAAGTGCCTTGGTAAAGATATCTGCTTTGTTGGACAGTAGAACAATCTCAGAACAATTCCACTATCCCGTCCTCGATAAATCATGCACATAGTGATACTAAATCTCTATATGTTTTGTGTGCGCATGAAACACTGGATTTTTAGCAATGGATAACATTTCTTCTCATCACAATAGCCTAAGAAGATACATTTGGTGCTTTTGGGTTGTAGCTTGTTTCTCTCTTTGTCTAGTACATGCGCATAGCATTCACACCCAAAGGTTCTGAAGTGGGAGACAGATGGCTTCTTACTGCTATAAGCCTCATGTGGTGTTTTACCTTTGAGTGCCTTTGTATAGTTGCGATTAAGGATGTAAACCACAGTATTGATAGCCTCAACCCAAAAGTGGTTTGACAGTCTAGCACCTTTCAACATACACCTCCCCATCTCCATGGTGGTCCACATTCGGCATTCAACAATTGAATTTTGCTGAGGCATATGTGG
The DNA here is from genome assembly GCF_047967505.1 of Dipteris shenzhenensis. Classification (NCBI taxonomy): domain Eukaryota; kingdom Viridiplantae; phylum Streptophyta; class Polypodiopsida; order Gleicheniales; family Dipteridaceae; genus Dipteris; species Dipteris shenzhenensis. The sequence continues at coordinate 13,776,553 of NC_141613.1, read as the reverse complement.
TGTCATCATTTGTTGCTTGATCCCTTTGCTCTTGCAAAAATCTTTAAACTCTGTAGAAACAAACTCACCACCACCATTCGATCTGATTTTCTTCACTTTTCTCCCCATTTCATTTTCAACAAGCTATAGCCATTCTTTAAATTTACCAAAAGCTTGAGCCTTTTTGTGAAGAAAGTACACCTACATCTTCCTACTATAGTCATCGACAATCAATAAAAAATAGGAAGATCCCCCCAAGGCATGTGTAGGCATCTTACCGCACAAGTCAACATGCACCAACTCCAGAGGAGCATTTGCTCTATTCTTGCTTTCTTGTGGGAATGCCTTTCTCTGTTGCTTGCCCATCATGCAAGCTTCACACAGTTCTTTGATTTCTGTGACTTCAGGTAAGTGAGCAGCCATACCTTGCTTCTGCATCTCCTTCAGCACTACAAATCCAATGTGGCCAAATCTTTCATGCCAAAGTCTGCTTGTGCCCACTCCAGCGGTGGCTGTAAGAGCAATTAACTCATATAGGTTATTCCTCCTTACTCCTGTGCCAACAAGATTGCCTGCATTATCCACAATTTTTCCTCCTGTCTTGTTGAACCTCACCTCATGGTCAAGGTCAGTTATGGAAGCAAATGATAGCAAATTTCTCTTGATTTGTGGAACATACAGCACATTAGATAGTTTCTTAACATCTCCATTTACAGAAACAAATGAGACCGTACTTGTACCCTCAACAGGGCATTTTGCATTATTACCAACCGTCACGGTGATGGGTTCCTGTAGAGGTTGCATGGAACAATATAGACCCTTCTTACAGGTCATGTGATAGGAGGCACCACTATCCAACACCCATGAATCACTAGTTGAAATAGATCCTCAAATCGAATCTTCCTCAATGGCCAGAAATAGATCCAACTCTACTTTTGTTGTGTTAGTTGTCTCTTTCCCCTTATCTCTCTTCTTCAGGGTACCATTCTTTTAATCTTCTTTCTTGACCTGGCAATCTGCAATCATATGGCCCTTCTTCTTGTAGTAGAAGCGTTCTCCCTGAAACTTCTTCTTGCCGCCCTTCTTCTTTTTGTCACCACTAGTAGAGGAATCACCTTTGGTGGAGGAACCATCTTTGCCTTTTGCAGTGGTAGAGAACACAGCATATCCATTGCCATCTCCATCTCAAGCTTTAAGCCTCAATTCCTCCTCCATAAGTAAAGCACAAAACTCCTCAAATGACAATGGTTGGGGTCTCACTTGAGTGTTAAGCATTGTTACCAATCCATCAAACCTTGGTGGACATATCCGGAGACACCAACGAGCTAGCTCTTCACTAGTCTTTTGTATCCCAGCACCAACCATCTAGTCACGTAGATTTTTTATTCAAGTTATGAACACCTCCGTTGTCTCTCCTTCATTAAACTTCTCAACTGCAAGCTGATTCTCTAGGTTCTGGATCCTTGTCTAATTCTGCGTCTCATATTGACTCTTCAATATGTTCCAGGCCACAGTTGCCTTAGATGTATGCTGAATCAAGGTCAAAACACTATCAGTAGTACTTGTAACCAGGGCACGTAGAGCTTCTGTGTTCCTCGGGGGGGTCACTCATCATATGTAACTCTATCACGTGAGTTCAACAAAAGGATATTTTTTATTTCTAAAATTTATAGAAATAAATATACATAAGGGACTATTTTAAATAGGTTTGGAAAAAAATTACAGATTTGTATAGAAAAGGGGTACATTTTATCAATGAAAAATTTTACAGATAAGGGATTTTAAATATAGGCCTTGAACGCACGTGATATAGAGGGTTTGTACATAGTGACCCCCCCGAGCTGTGTTCCTACATTTCCAAGCTCATGGAAGGTCGGCATTAGGAGGTATCATACTCCCCGAATTTGCTAGGTCGGGGGTTCCTTGTGGTTCGGGGTTACTCCCTAGTATTGTCTCCAGAAGCTCATATGAATCGAGAATAGTAGTAATTTTAAACTTCCATAGAGTGTAGTTCGTACCATCTAGCTTGCCTTCAGTGAAGGCTGGTGGGCGAATCCTCAACGCTTGGATTGTTGGTGCAACAGCAGTTGCTAAACTCGAGCTACTTCCTATTGCCATCACTCCATATGCTGTTGAAGCCCTTTCCTCTCTTCTATTCTTCAATCCTTACAGCCGCCTGGGCTCTGATACCATGTTAAATTACATGGCGCAGCGGAACAAAAACTGAAGAAAGAATAGAGAGTACATAGCAAACTAGAGAGGAACAAAATTTTCCTTCAATACTGATGTAGTACAGATGATGGCTCTGTCCACCCATGTGCTCCCACAGTGGAGCTTAGATGGCGATCTAAACAAATACTAGGTGAAGAGATACTAGCTGGAAGATCTAATCTGATCTAAATTGATCTGATGCAATGGACTGGGGAGATCACGTCTTTATAGCTATGAGGACGGTAGTCGGATCAACGTAGTCAGTGGAGTCGACCAGTCGACTTAGTCGGTGGAGCCGACTAGTCAACCTAGTCAGTTAAACTGACTAGTCATCCATGGAATATTCAAGGAATATTCCTTATACCCCCACTAGGGCTGGGACCCCCCAACTAGGGGCCACCTAGCCCCCAGGCCCCAGCAAGAATAAGGGGCTCCCACATAATCACCGAGCAATCACCTTTCTACCATCAACGGTCTCATTGATAGACCTCATCTAACATGCAAGTTAGGATCCATCCAGTGTCCCGGGCTCACACATGGCTTCTCCTCATATGGGGGCCTTATAACTTGAGCAGCTTAGACTAGTGGTGGTTACCAGGAGGCTCGGGGGGGTCACTCGTCATATGTAACCCTATCACGTGAGTTCAACAGATGGGTTTTTATTAATTCAATTACTTACAGATTTATATATACAAAAGGAAGTAATTTAATATCCAAAGGTTAATATACAGAAGGGCGTTTTGTATTAAAAATTGTCTAGAAGCTTGCATCATGTGACATGGATATTTGCGTAGAGTGGCTTATGTCATGGGACATTTTGAAATGCTATTACTGGCATTGTCCTTTTGAAATGAGTAAGCACTCCTCTTGCATTTTCTTGAATTCTAGAGAATTCTAAAAACCTTTTCTCTCTTTATTGCTCTTTTTGTCCTTTGCATTAGGATGAGATTAGGATACCATGCTTTCTTGAATTCTAGAGAATTCTAAAAACCTTTTCTCTCTTTATTGCTCTTTTTGGCCTTTGCATTAGGATGAGATTATGATGCTATGATTTTCTCTCTTTATTGCTCTTTTTCGGCCTTTTCATTAGGATGAGATTAGGATGCTATGCTTTCTTGCATACATTGATCTCTAATCTTGATGAACACCATTAATTTTGAATTTATTTTTTGAAGTTTTTTTATCTCGTTACTCTCTTTTTTTTTCTTTCTATCCACAGAGGGATTGCATTGAATCAATGGTGGAGGAGTATTTTTGAAGTTGATGCCTCTTCTACTTGATTTTCTTTAGTTCTACTCAGTCTATTTAGCACTGCCTTTGTAAAGATCCTTCAAGCTCTCAAACAATTGATCTATTATTTAAAAAAGGATAGATAGTGGAGAGCCACTTCTATAATTAAATCCAACACAATGTTCCGACATAAGATATTCCGATTAACACAATGTACAGTAATAATGAAACTAGCATAATTTAACAAGTAGCTAACCTAATGTACACAGGGTCGAGGGGCACAAGGAAACTTTTTTGAGCCACCTCCCTTTCACCATAGCTAGGAATCTTGGTGGATAGCAGGGCAACCACATGGCTAGGCAAGTTGAAGCAATGGATGAGGAGAGGTCGGTGTAGGGCAAAGAGCAAATGCTCGCCAGGAGGGCTACTATTTCCACGAGGCCTCGGGGGGGTCACTCATCATATGTAACCCTATCACGTGAGTTCAACAGAAGGATTTTTTTTATTTCTAAAATTTACAGAAATAAATATACATAAGGGACTATTTAAAATAGTTTTGAAAAAAATTTACAGATTTGTATAGAAAAGGGGTACATTTTATTAATGAAATTTTTTACAGATAAGGGACTTTAAATATAGGCCTTGAACGCACGTGATATAGAGGGTTTATACATAGTGACCCCCCCGAGCACGAGGCAAGGGGAGGCACAAGGCGTTGCTAGGAGGACTCAGAGAGAGTGGGGCAAAGGATGCCAAGGGGCATCCACCATGGTTATATGCCTATGAAAGGGAAAAATAATTTTCACAAATATTTGGTGTGCGTGGAAACTATGGAAAATATGCATTGGTCCACTGTACTTTTGGCCATCAATCTGCTATTGCCTTGTCAAGATTTTTAATTCTTGACATTGATTCCACCCATTACAAGCTATGGATCTTATGGGGTGGAATCTACATTTGCTAAATGCCTACATCTCCATCCTCTTCCCTCTATTGCCTCTACACCAATGAAAATGCGACTCTTGTGTTCAGAATCTATCTGCCATCATTGGTCACGAAGTTTCATTTTTTTGGTTAGTCCCTAGCACCCATTGCTCTATAAGAGACCTTTGTCTCACCCTGTCCTACTCCTCCCCCTCCTCCTCTTTTGTAGTGTGCCTCGTCCCCAACTTGGTGTAGAGCAATGAGAGGGAGCTTGATCTGCTCTTGGCTAGAGAGGTAGCCACTGTTGCAAGGCTCAATGTTGCCTCATTTGGAGCCTTGATGCTTCCCTGATGGGCATCACAGCAATATCTACTAACTCAAATCATTAGTCATGCCTTCTAATAGGACACCATTGTAACACATAAAATTAAGCATACTAACCAAAACATCCTAAATGACATGCCAAAATCCCTTATAAAATTCAACAATGACGCCATCTTGTTTTAGAACGTTCTCACAAGTCCTCTCCCATTCACTATCATTCATAGGGGAAGAATTGTCAAGGATGCAATCTCAAAATCAATCTAACCATGATGTTTAGGTTGTGCAAGCTCTCTATAGGTTGTGAAGGTGATAGCTCATGCAATCTTATCTTAATCTTGCTAAATCTTAGGAAGATGGAAGAGGATTAGGAGGGGATCTCAAAAGTGGCAGCCCATTAAAGGCGCCAGCTCCTTCTCCCCCATCCTCCACGATCCCCTCTTGCTAAATCAACACCCTCTTAGTTCTTCATCTTCCTCGCCATCTCCTTCCCCTCTTGTAGCCCCCATCGGCAGCCCAGAAGTGGAAGAGCTTCAAGATTGGCATGGCAGTCAGGAGTAGAAAACCAGGTCTGTAAATTCTGGCAAAAAGTTTTGACGGTTCGCTCACCGAGTTATTTGTCCACCTGGTAAATCACGAACGGTCTTCACTTCGCCTTAATCTTGCACTTAGGTATTAAAATAACATGCGGTCTTACTTTCTTTCTCATCCGTTTGAAGGACCTGTGCAGATTATTTGACTACGTGATTGACATGCTCGGAAGCGGCGTGCAATGGTCACGGTATACATCACAATTTGCCAAAAAACATAGTAGGCTTGTTTGATGTAGATTTTTGTTTTCACTAGTTCGAATGGTGCACTCGAAGGCCACCTCATGATTTCTTCTTATCCGAATCTGCGCCTGGTACGTCATTGTCCTTTACAGTCTTTTATGCCTAATGTCCCCATTTTTCTTCAAAATGAGGCTAGCTGCTACCTCCCAGTTGCTATTCCAGTTTTCTATATTGAGAACCATTGCTTCATTTTCCAAACTTCAGACCGCCGGGCTCTCTCTGGAGCTAACTGGCGGCTCCTTAAGCCGTTTGACGCAATCTGGGTCTGTTGATTTTGGAAAAACTGTTGGTCGGTGAGATTTTGATGCATTGGTAAAAGGGAAGATATTCTTTGCTGGAATTCGCATGTTCAGGCAGCAACTCAGACAAGGCCATGTCTGTCGTCTGCTCGAATCGTGGGCCGAGGTGCAGCGGATAGAAGTGCCCAGATAATGGATCGACGGAATACGGAGGCAGTACCAAGAAGGCCTCCCAATGTGGAAGGGACCAGGCGTCTCAGCGCATACAGAAGGGATAACAGCATGCAAAGGCGCGCTGAAGCAGAAGAAGAGGCAGCTAACATTGATCTCGACTTGACCTCTTTCTTTGTCAGTTTGCTTAAAGGTGCACAAACATGAGACAAGTATGGTAAATATCGGTTGTGCCATTTTATTTGTCCCACAAATCTCATTACTTCTTTCACATTTGTTGGAGCTTTTGCTTTCTGAATCACTTCCACCTTTTGAGGATCTACTTGCATGCCTTCCTCTGAAATGACATGCCCTAATAGAATGCCTCTTTTGACTGCAAATGCACACTTTGCAGGATTCAAACTGAGCCTGGTCATTCTGCACCTTTCAAAACATAATTTTAGATGATCAATGTGTTCAGATTTTCTACCAAAAACACTAGGAATACTCTCATAAATGATGTCAGAAATGGGGCAAAAGCCCTTTGAATGTATTTCTGAAAGGTTGGGGGTGCATTCTTCAGACCAAATGTCATGACCTTGCTGGCATACACTCCCCATTCTATTATAAAAGCTGTTTTATCCCTGTCCTCTGGGGCCATGAGGATCTGATTGTATCCACTAAATCCATCAAGGAAACTATACATTTGATGATCAGCAACTGCATCCAACAATGTGTCCTGAAAAGGCAATGGAAAAGGATCTGTTTGTGTTGCTGCATTCAATTTTCTGTAATCCACACAGATTCTCAACTTGCCATTTTTCTTAGGAACTATGACTATAGGAGATAGCCATGTCACTGCTTCCAAGGGATAAATAAATCCAACTCTGAGCAGCTTATCAAGCTCCTCCTTGACCTGTTTTGCATAATTTGGATTCATCCTGTATCTCTGAGATACTACAGGAATTGCATCTTTCTTTAGATTTATTCTATCCATACAGAATTGTGGATCTACCCCCTTCATGTCTGTATACTTCCATGCAAATATATCTTTGAATTCCTTGAGAAGTTCAGTTAGTTGTTCTCTGAACTGACCCTCCACATGGACACTGATTTTGACCATTCTAGGCTCTTCCTCTGAACCCAAGTTCAGATCCTGCAATTCATCTTGTCTGACCCTTGTTGTTTTGGACATTTCCTCCTCAAACACTTTCTCTGCTTGTATAATTTGTTGCACATGCATTTTTTGCATCTGTTTTGAACTCAGAGTATCTGTATCTGATTGGTCTGCTCCTTCCAAATCTGGTTGTTCCATGCTCTCTGAATGATCCTTTAGTTCAGATTTCTTCTGATCTTTCTCCACTTTGTATTGTTCCACAATTCTTACCACATCTATGTCAAAGACTAGAATAACTGACTCATTGGCCCTGAGGAATGCTTCCTCTTCATCCTCCTCTATTTCATTTGCCATGCTAATTGCCTGAGCATGCAATGCCCTTGTATGAATTGGTAAGATTGTAGTTGGAACCATATTCAGTCTGATTTTCTTTTTGCCTTTTCTTAGTGTAACTCTACTCTTTCCCCAATCCATTTTAAGCTTGGCCTGATTAAACCGTGGTCTTCCTAACAGTAAAGGGTATGGACTGTGATTTTCCTCCATCTGAAGCACCACTAAATTCACTAGGTAAGACAAACCTACCATCACTATTTCCTGTCTTCTGAGTATGCCCAATGGCTGTATCCTCCTCTGATCAGCCATCTTTACTTGGAATGGCACCTCCTCCAATCTGGGTAGTTTCAGCTTCCTATACAGGAATTCTGGTAATATGTTCACACCTGAACCTCCATCCAACAGAACTCCCTGAATTGTTTCTTTGCTGAATTGCAATTCTATCTTGGGAACTAGATAGTCCACATCTTGTGGTTCTACTTTGACAACATTAACATCATCTGGCTTCCCCTCTGTATTCAGATCTGACCCAAAAACTTTGTCAGAACATTCTTTTTGAATTCAGGGACCAAACTGAGCAACTGATCTAATGTGACTGTTGTATGCTCCATCATCCTAGAAATATCTTTACTTTGTTGGATTTGATCCTGTACATGTTTGTCAGCCATCTGCTCTTCCATTTTCTTCTGATCTGATTCTTCCTGAAGCTCTAATACTTTGTTCCTCAGCTTGTGAACTTGTTTGAGCACTTTCTTTCGGCACTGCTGTTGTGCCTCCCAAACTCTGGGATCCTCTAAAGATAATTCTGAAACATCTAAATCACTTCTGAACTGCTTTCCAGATCTTGTGATAGCCAAAACTTCAGGTGGATCTTCAGGGACTTCCTCTACTTGAATGCATTTAGAGCAGTCACACTCCACATGCAACACCTTTGAATCAGACTGGTCCTTTCATCTCCTCCATAATGGTTTTCTGTTCCATTTGATCCACAATGACTACATTAGCCTGTGGCATTCTGTTTGACTGAATTGGCTGTTTGCTAGTTGCTTGCCTTTGATTATCATACCTTATAATTGGTATTCCCCTTTCCTCTCTATGCTTGCACCAAAGTGGGCAATCAGGACCCTGTTTGTGATCTCCTTCACAATAAGTGCAGCTATTCTGTGTTGATGATGATGATGCACAAGCCTGTGGGCCAGGTGGTCCCCAATTCCTTTGCTGGAATCTTTTTGGTGGTCCCCTTGGTCCCCTACTGCTCTCAGCTTGCACAATATTTGCAGAAGTTGGTGGTTGCACTACTTCTGTTCTGTTTTTATATCTGTACCAGCAGGTACTGTCATCATGATTAGTCATCATTCTGTACCAGCAGGTACTGTCATCTCCTTTCCTCTCTGTGCTTGCACCAAAGTGGGCAATCAGGACCCTATCTGTGATCTCCTCCACAATAAGTGCAGCTATTCTGTGTTGATGATGATGATGCACAAGCCTGTGGGCCAGGTGGTCCCCAATTCCTTTTTTGGAATCTTTTTGGTGGTCCCCTTGGTCCCCTACTGCTCTCAGCTTGCATAATATTTGCAGAAGTTGGTGGTTGCACTACTTCTGTTCTGTTTTTATATCTGTACTAGCAGGTACTGTCATCATTCTGTTTGACTGAATTGGCTGTTTGCCAGTTGCTTGCCTTTGATTATCATACCTTATAATTGGTATTCCCCTTTCCTCTCTGTGCTTGCACCAAAGTGGGCAATCAGGACCCTGTCTGTGATCTCCTCCACAATAAGTGCAGCTATTCTGTGTTAATGATGATGATGCACAAGGCTGTGGGCTAGGTGGTCCCCAATTCCTTTGCTGGAATCTTTTTGGTGGTCCCCTTGGTCCCCTACTGCTCTCAGCTTGCACAATATTTGCAGAAGTTGGTGGTTGCACTACTTCTGTTCTGTTTTTATATCTGTACCAACAGGTACTGTCATCATGTTTTTATATCTGTACCAGCAGGTACTGTCATCATCAGAATCTTCATCTGAATCACTATCAGAATCTGATTTCTTGCTATGCTTCTTGTCCTTGTTACTTTTGTGTTTGCTCTTCTTCTTAGAGGGTGACCCTTTGAATTTCCCCATTCTCTTTTCTGCTCTTCTGGCAGCACCCACCAATGCATTGAATCCAATGTGGCAGCAAACTATTGCATTTTCACATCATCTCCATACACCCCATTAAATCCACTTGCACCCCATTTTGTCTCAAACTGAGCTACATGGGCATCAGGGTCCTCCTTCTTGGATTTTCCCTCAAAATGTGCAAATTTAACTTTGAGCTTTGCTGGATTAGGTGGTTGAGCCATTACTGGATTAATTAGTGGTGGTAAAATTCCCCTTCTAACTTGCCTCTTTGGCACAGGATTAAACTGTTGTCTTCTCACTACCTGTTGTTGGATTCTTGTCCATGCTATTAATCTAAAGAAAGTATTTTGGATCCTATCCTGTTCTTCAGGTGATAATGTTTGTTCCACATTGCTGCTACCTGCGACCTCTGTTTGAGCCTCTTGATCAACTGTGGCTTCCTCAGTCAGATTTCCAATCTGAGTACTTGTATCAACTCTTATGTGTTGCTGAAGGGTCTTCTCTCTTTGTAAAGGGTCTTCCCCTTTACCTTACATAAGCTCTCTAATAAGTTTGTTCATAAGGCACTGCATCTCGAAAAGGTAGTTTTGGGAACGACTCAACTGGAGTTTATAGCTTGCCTTCTACTAAGAGGATTTCTATTAATTGTCCCTTGGATTTGTGCAGGTCACCAAGGAGACTCTCTGTTCGCTTTGTGCCTGGTTAGCAATCCAAAATCAAAACTATAATTGAAATAAAGATATGATAGCTTTTCTTTCTCTGCTCAATAACCCATTTGTTGGTAAATTTTTTATAAGCTTTTTTTGGGGGGGGGTTTCTTCTTCACGTATGTTCGATGTAGTGTCATCTTTTCATATAGTATGTCAATGTCATAACTTTTTTATAATTGATATTACATGACTATTAGATATCGACGTAGTGTCGTATTTAGCCTTTCGACATAATACGTAGATCATCTGATTTGTAATGTAATATTTGAGTCAATTACTTGGGCCATGCATTTGCATGGTGCTTATCTTTCCGCATTGGATCGTATTACTCGATTATATGTGCAGTTAAGTAAGTAAGTCTGCATTTCGACATTTGGTTGTAATATTCAACCTTTGATGTCGTTACAAGGACTCCTTCTCATTGTTTTGAAACTAGCTCGACACTTGGTCTATCATTCGACTGTATGTGTCATTTCTCAACCTTAGAAGAGTAATAGAATTCAACACTTTGTCGTTTATTTGACTTTTGGTGTTGTTCCTTAGATATATAATTTATAAAATAAGTAGGCTTCGACACTAGGTCGTTCATTCGGCTTTCAGTGTTGTCGTAGCTTATTTCATAAAACAAATGTTTAAACTTCGACACATGGTCATTTATTTGGCTTTCAGTGTCGTTGTAGGTTATCAGTGTTGTATGATAGTTTTGGCTTCAACACTTGGTCGTTTATTCGACTTTTGATGTTGTTATACATAACATTATTAAATGTAATTGTCCAAGCTTTGACACTTAGTCATTTGATTTGATGTTCTGTCATTGTAGCTTGCATATGAAATGGTTGTTTGTGTTGTTTAGTTTAAAATACTTGTGATCTAGTATAATTAATAGACTAATGGGAAACCCATGCGTTGTTGCAATTGGTAAAATAATAGCTTAGTTAGACTCCTTCAGCTATCACCGCCTTGGTTATAAGTAGCATTGAGATTCGGATTTGCATGTTGGTATTCTTCTACCAAGTTTCCATCCTCAATAAAGACTTGACATTAATTGTGAAGGCCCAAATTGTGAGCAAATTGTAAGGATTCTAATCGCTAGCAAGCAATCATAACTCAAAGGTATACAGTTTCTTCCACATGAAATATTTTGTGTAGAATGTAGGGGACTACACTTCTAGTGTAGAATCTAGTGTCTAACACACACTTCTCCACACACTCAAATGGTAGGCCCATGTAAGCATGATGCAAATTTCATAAGAATGGAGTTCGTTGTGTTCTTTATTGTAATTAACTTTGTGTTCATTGATTATTTAAAATATGAATATATTTTAGTTCTCTCTCAATACTTGGTTTTTTCATGCATGTTTTGCCAGAAATCCTTTTGTGAAAAGATGCAAGCAGAGCAAAGGAAAAATTGGCTCAAAGTCATTAGGTGGCATCTTTGTATAGGGATAAGTAAGATGAGCAAGGAGCAAATAACAGACATAACTAGCAATGCAATACGGATAGAGTGTTTCTACAATGAGGTCATAGCCAACACAATGGGAGAGACGCTGCCCAAGAGTGAAATGAATGAAGGTGGAGTACGTCACATGATCAATAGCATCATAGGAAATATGAAGAAATGTGCAGAAGACTTGCGAGATGACTTGCCTCCTAATATTGACATGGAGAAATTAGGTTTTTGGGATTTGAAGTGGAAAGAGGAGAAGGGTAGAAGCAAGAGGGCAAAAGACATAGATTCACATTTCACTATTTCGAAGAGAGTACGATATGAGCAATTAAAACATTCATGTGATCCATCTTCTGAGGCATGGTTAGCTATTGAGGGTAGTCGCAGGGATGCTTCTCACAAAGCACATTCATTTAGGAATGGTGATTGTTCAATTGTGTTAGGTATCCCCCATGAGGCTATAGAGGAGGGTGAGAATCTTGGTGCTGGCTCATTTGGAGTATGCTTTAAAGTCACTTTTAATGGCATCTCTTTCTTTCCTCGAAGTATTACTTATGCAGCGAAGCGCTACAAAGAAAACATATCTCACACCTTAAAGTCATTTGACAAAGAGTATGGAATGCAAATATTACATCCAGGGATTGTCAGATGCATAGGATTTACTAGAAGCTTACCTTGGATCAACATTTTTCCATACTTCAATGGAGGGAGTATTGGAGACATGATGATGCAGCTACCCTTTGAGAAAGGGACTTTTAGAAAGCAAGTGTTATGCTTGAAAGGCAATGGAGTCACTAGGAGAGAACGAGATCCAATACTAAGTGATGTACAGCTTACGAGATTAAAGGCATTTGTGGAAGCTACCCCAGACATCATACACGCATTGGTTGATGCATTAGTAGCTGTACACCAAGAAGGCATTATACATTGTGATCTACACCCTTTCAATGTCATGCTAGATTTCACCAAGAATCATAGTCCACGGGTTGGCATCATTGATTGGGGATTGCTACTTCGATACAGTGAATCAAGAGAAGCTGTTAATTTTGTGAAGCGTACTTCAGATATGGATGATGTGACTTATAAGATCAAGAAGACTACAGCAATAAGACAAAATCGACTCCAGCCTTGGCAAGCTCTAGAAATAATCGACCCTGAGAACACCAATGCTTACAGTAAAGAATCAGATGTGTTTGCCATGGGATACATGATTAAAGAGGTTATTAATTTTTATAAGGAGTGTAAGGAATACTACTTTAAAGAGGATTACACAAAACAGTCATCATGGAGTGGCAAGTTGCAGCAGATTTATTTCAATGCAACTAAATATATGTTTGTGGAAAAACAAAATAGAATGACATTGGCCGAGATGAATAATCGACTAGCAAGATTTAACACTCAACCCCATGCCTGTTTGCGGCCTGCAGTTGAGATGATGCCTCAGTTTTATTAATCCAATTTTATTATAAAGCTACTCTTGGACAATTATGTTTATAAACTATAATGTTACTCTTTCAATGCATTTTGAATACTAGTATATGCATCTATACTATTTGAATTTAATAAAGTATTATAAAATATATTTTTTTTAAATTCTCAAATTTTTATCTTCGTGCTGTAACTTCTTGCATTTTGAATACTAGTATATGTGTTTATAGTATTTGAATTTAATAAAGTGTAAAGGGTCTTAGAATGTATTTTTATCTTTTTTCAAAATTTTATATTTGTGTATTAGAATTGTGTATTAATTTGGGAAGAGTTTGTGTTTATGATGGTTAAACTCAAACCCATGAGTCATGCATACAAATTTTTATTATAATGATTAAATTTAAACTCACCAGTCATGCACAAATTGGCAATCTAAATTTTGCAGGTCATGCACACACTTGTGGAGGGGGGGTTATAATTAAGGTTCTCATTTTATTTTGAAGTACATCGGTCTCCTATCATGGCATCTTTTTTCAGGATTCAAGTGATTGACTATGATAATAAGGAGGAATTAGGTGTTGTTAGGGTGACAAGAGACACAGGTCATCCCACATTCTCTCATGTTCGTGAACAAATTGAAGGTGATGAGCTTCTATTGGAACCATTTGAGTTTGTTGAGGATGAATATACAATAACCAAACGGCAAGAGGAATGATGGACAATCAATGATCAACTCTTAGTGCACATCAAGAGAAGTCTATGCCGCATAGAGGAAACTCCTTATCCATGTAAAAGACATTGCACTCAACTAGCTGATGACATAAATCTTGATGCCTAAGTGCACATGTTTTCAAAGCTTTCTAGTAGATTACTAAGCCCAAATATTCTTGAACTTTGGCAACGTGAATGTGATAGAGTTAGATCAAAGCTAAAGGAAATGGTAGTGTCAAGGGATGATAAGTTTGAGTTGCATTCTGAGGACTTCCATGGGGTGCCCCATGTGCGAATTTGGTGTCATGAGTGTAATGAACTTTATGGTAAAGGATTGATAGAAGGCAAGCATGCAACATACAATTGCTTCTCTAACTTCATGAGATTTCACATATTAGAAAGTAAAAAGCATGAGCTCAAGTATATGGTTGCTCGAGGACTACGAAAAGAAGATATGCCCAAAGTAGTGCATCAACCGACAAAGGATGACAAAAGACAAATAGAAGATGTGATAGAGAAGATGAAATCTTTTATGTCCACAACTGAAGGTATTATTTGTTCCTTTATTCCTCAATTAGTATTTGCCATCTTCTTACATTAAGTCTCTTACTCATCTCCTATCGTTTCAATAGGTTGGGATTTTGAGGTTGTTGAAGCTACAATAATGATTTTATGGACAAAAGCTTGGTGAAGGTGCGATGCAAATATGATGATGCATGGTTGCGTTTATGTCCTCCAACAAAAGGGCTTGGCAGAGCCAAATCGACAAGGGGCTCAGCCCTTGTAAAAGGAGAGGCCTCAGGCCTCATTTCATATCATCTAGAGTAGCCCTCTGAAAGCAGATAGGAGCAACAATAAGGCAAGCCTTGGGCCTATCCTTTCTTCAACCTTCTTCCCCCTTCTATCCCATCCACCTCTCTTTCAGTTCAGCTCTCTCTTCACTCTGACAACAGTGCTCCACAACGTCCTACTCTACCCCTAGATTGCATTATAGAAACCGCTCCTACCTTGGAAGCTGCTACAAGGTCTACCTTGCCCAAACCCTACTTGCTCATTTTTGTCCATGCAACCAATCTGCTCTAGACTTCAGCATAGCTTGCTCCAGCCCTCTGCTTAGTCTGCAGCACCTTCCAGGAGCTGACCCATCGCATGAAGCTGTCCAAGACTGCCGCATGATAGCCTTGATCCCTCTGCCTCTGTCAAGTATAGACCTAGCCTCTTCTTAAGCTTTGACCAGCTCATGTTGTAGTAAATCCTTGCTATACATGCTGTGCATGGTAAGAAAGGCAAAAGGTAAATGACCTCTTGTTTGCACACATTTGCTCCATTGTGCCTATGGTGGGTACATGACCAATGAGATGAAGATCATGAGAATGATGGAGATGATGAAGAGGGCAACAGCCACAATGCTGCAAATTTAGATTAATGTGGACAAAGCTGAGTGGATTGCAGAATCATGCATGTACCATTGTAGGAGGTCTCCTTTCTTGTATAGATTCCAAGACTGTGATTTAAAACAGTGGTGAATTGAGTAACCAGCTTGAATTGTAAGTTCAAGGTTTCCACTATATTGAATAATGAGTGTGTTTATGGTTATGATGACATGGCATCCCCTTCCCTCCAATTCCCTAGGAATTTCTCGTTCTCATTCCCCAAAGGGGTGGGCATCTGCTGCCATGCACTTTCCCTAGTAACCATGATCTAAACCTGTCCTACTGTCTTGAGTGACCATTTGGCAAACCTACTATCTTGAGTGACCTTCACCAACAAGCCAACGTGGCTAGAGGACTAGAGACCAATTGCTAAGTTAAACAACTCTTACAAAATCAGTCATAGCTATTACTTAGGCTCGATCTTGCATACCAAACATGCGGGATTTTTTCATAAGCTCATGTACCCCTTCCTTCCATGCACCCACGATAGTGAGATCATTCCACTCACCAAGCTGTGAAGTCTCACTCAGGCCATATTAGCACTAATTCAACGGCCCAAATACATCCATACACCCACCAAAATACGGGACTATTTTATAAGTTCATGTATCCCAAACTTTCATGTAGCTATGCCTAGGAATCTCCCACTAATTTTTAGAATGTATACGAAATGGGGTGTATTCTTTGAAGATGTGGCATGGAAGTTCGTTCCCCTGGTTATTTCTACAGCAACCACAAAGCCAAATAAAAGGCATCCTTTCACATTCCAAAGAAAAAGGAACAAAGGCAAACAAAGATAATAATTTGCTCTTATCTTGTTCTAAACACAGCTTTAGTTCTCCAAAGGTGTGTTTGAAGGTACTCTAGTGAATGATGACTCAAAAAGAGTCATTGTCAAATTCGTAGACCTAGAAATAGGCATCCAAAATAAGTCAATGTCTGCCTGCCATGGTGAAACTCTGGTAGCCCCGCTACAAAATCGACCTTTTCTTCAAAGAAAGATGGCGGAGTGACTTTGCATAGCTGAGATAGAGGGTTGCAGGTCATAACAATACCCGCTCTTCTGTGTTTCTCGAGGTACTCCTACACAGACTCGATCCAGTTCTAGTAAGCATGGCCTGGCAGTGATCGATGGGCTGGCAGCATCACTATTTTGCTCGGTTGGGAGAATGATCCGCGGCAAAATAGCTCTCTTGATCCTACCAAGCAAAAGAGCAATACCCTAACAGATTTTTTGGTCCCTCTACAACACCAAAGGTACAGCTGAATGGACTCGGTATCTAGAAGGCATCCTGAACATCTTGTGCCCGCTCCAAAAAGTCCCTCCGAAGGTTCACAACTTGATACTGAAAGAACTTACAAAAATACAAACCTTTCTCTTCTAGGGGATCTCCAAAGACATCACAAGATGACTCCAAATCTTTACCATCTATATTGGATAGTTAGTACAATCTACCTTACTAGCCTCACCAAAGCTTGGTATAGCTGAGCTAGACCCCATGGCAAGGTTAATATACCCTGGAATACTTGCTTCTATCTGAACAGACCACAAACACTTGTCACAATCTCACTAGACTGATCCTCTGGTTGGATCCTCTGGGGCTTTTCTATGCCAAGTGTCATCTTCCTGGTTCTTAGACCACATATGACCTTCTTGTCTCTGATACCATACTAGAGATTAAGTGTGAGTAGGACTTGCTTCTACACCAAGCCCAAACCACTAAACTCAATGGAAAAAAAATAGAAAACAAGCCCACAAGATCACGTACATATATATGTGTACGCTGATGCCTTTGCTACCTGCTGCCAATATATGCCTTCTCTAGTTCCTGGGAGTGCACTTCTGAAGTCTGCTTATTGTAATTTTTAACCTCCCTAGGGGGACCTTATATAGGGCACAAGGCCCATGTAATCTAGCTAACCAGGCCCCATGCCTGCTGCCCCAGATCTGAACTTGCCAAACATGTGAGTTGGCTATCCAACTAGCTCAGTCTAGGGTCAATACCCACCTCTGTTCCAATTTGGCTGCGCTTTGATGCAACCCTATCTGCCCTTTATAAACGGCCCACATTTGTCTTCTGTCCAACCCAATGCAAGGGCGCATGTGTGGGCCATTGGATGGTCACCACAAGGGCCGCCCTGGAGACTGATCTCATAAACTACATCAAAGAAGGAAATGTGTATGCTGCCGGCATGGTAGTTGCTCAGTTCATCCTTCACAAATTTCCCTAAATATCTTCAAGTGTCACTCCCACCTCATATGGGGGCTTACATGTGGGGAGTTGATCCTTACTCTCCAACACTAGCATCTCCTTCTCAAGCGTTGGACTTCCTGTACATCATTCCACTTTTGGATTCATAAGCAAGTGGGTGACCACCCTGCATCAACACCCCACCTAAGACAAATTGGAATCTGAGACTGTACGAATTTGAAGAGGTGATGCAGCTTACCATCTTTATCTCTCAAATGCCTTGGTGCCATTCAAGCTTGCAGCTTACTCTCTTAATTGACAGATTACTCTCTTAATTGTCAAATCTGTCAATCGTGACACTATAATTTTTCACAAAATGCATGTTCAACTTCCAGCCCAGAATTCTCTGATTCTTTCTCACCCTATAAAGCTTGCTTTCCCGTCATCTTGCAATGACCACCTTTATTACAAGCCCCAACTAAACACTACAAACTCATCAATGTAGAGTATTATAACATCATCAAAGTACTCACAACACAACAGAAGCAGGGGTGAGGTCAAAGGACATTACCAACTCATATATTGTTCAAAATGTAGGCTTCTCCACATCCTCCTCTGCCATTTAGAACAAGTCAATATGACTAATGTATTCTACTCTGACGTCCTCCAACATTGGCATTGGTGCTTGTTCTTTATTTTTACATTTTAAAAGCTTGATAGACTCATTTTCCGAACAAGGCCTAATGAAGTTGCCCTCCTCAAACTCATTCATTTGTTTCTTCAACTCTCAAAACTATAAAGCTCTCACATAGTATGGAGCTTTTACTGATGTGATTCAATAGTCGCACCTGGGGCTCTTCTAGCTGTGATCTGATCACCTTGTCTACAATCTCCATCCTCATTTACTAGGAGTGTGCGATGCATGAGCACGAGTGCAAAGCTAGCATGCTATTTAAAGCAATCCTTGAGGACGCGATCTTCTCCAAGTGGCCAATATCTACTCCCAAAAAGAGTTTCACCTGTGTACTACAAAGTAGAACTGAATTTTCCTGGAAGATGTACGGGTGCTGGCTAGAAAAAGAGACAAGTCATGTGCTTGCACTTGGCAAAAGTGAAAATGTTGGTCATCCGTCCTGTCCCCAAAGTCTTAGGATTGGAATATGAAAGTACTACCAACGAACTCAGTGACTTGAGATGAGTTCTCCTCTCAGGTCACTGAGTTAAATCAAATTTCAATGCAGAGATGCAGGGTGTGGAGGGGCAAATGAGCAATGCCACACCTTAATTTCAGGATTTTGAGAAATTAGGAAGGACAAAGACGGCAAGAAAGAAGAAGATCGAGTTGAGGTGCAGTGCAGAGATACCTAGAAAAGATTTGTAAGCGTCTCGATCGAAGCAGTCTTGTCAAACAACCTCATATGAACGGATGACGAATGCCCTGTAAACAAATTTGTTCTCCACGAATCTTCCCCTTTCCAACGCATCCAATGGAATCTAACGCTTCTCCTTCTCCTTTTGCAGCTTGCCCAATAGAGCTACATCGATTGCTGCCACTGCAGCATCTAGATGGCTTCCTGTGTCGGAAGAAACTGACAACACTACGGCCTCCTTCGACATTGTCGTAGAGCAGCAACAGCACTTATCATGCTTTCCAATTTGCCATCCAACAGCACTTATCCGCCTCCACCTTGCTCTGGTTCGGCCTCGAGTTCACCTTTGAGAAATTGCTTGCAACTACCCTGATGCAATGTACCCTCCTCCCCTCGCTACTGCTGCTTCTGCTGCTGGAAAGAAGAAGTCCTCGCTTCCCGGCCCATGAGCTGACTTGGCCAAATCGTGCATCTGGATGCTTGCCACGCATTGGCACGTGGCTTAGCGCAGAGAGACATCATGGTGGTTGCAGCTTCCATGGTGGCTTAAAATGTCAAGGAGCATCTATAAGAGAAGGGCGCACTAAGCAGACAAGAGCTCGAAGCAACAGGGCAAGACGTCCTCATTTGCAGAGATGTGGAAGTCAGAGCAGGGGAAAGAAACTTGGGAGGGAAAATCCAAAAATTGATTTCGTGTATTATGATAAATCGTATGCTTTTTTTTAAATTAAATAAAACCATGCCGACTTATATTAAAGAAGGAAAAGAAGGATATACAAAAATGGGCCAAGAAAGGGGCCGAGCCCTAGGCCTAAGCTTATGTTAGCAGGGCCCAACCTCCAAGACTAACCCATCTTATCAGCTACCTGAACTAAACAGTCAGATAACAAGAGTCAATGGACCTATAAATACTAGCCAAGTCCATTATAGTAGTCCTACACAATGCCAAAAGAGCCGAATCTATATAGCCAAAAGACTTAAGTTGAGCTAAGCATAGCTCATTGCGCACAGACTTGCGCACAGACAAGATTGTCTTTACCACAACAGCATGGACCAGGGGCCAGCAGGCTGTTAGAGTTGAGGGGAGCCCCTGAACCTCACCAAGTAACAATAGCTTTCAGTTTGTGCCCACATTAACCCTGAACTCCTAATAGCCAATTCCACCTTATTCTAAGGCGCTCTTGAAGATGGACATCGTATGCTTTACGTTTTGCATTTTTTGGCATTTTGGTTGGATTGAATTTTTTTTTCAAGCTTTGGATGACTTGGCATTAGCTTTCGAGAAAGAAACATGGTTTTGAAAATGACAGAAAAATACATTGAGTAATTTTAGGTTCAACAAGTAAATATCAGTGACATCCACTTCCAGAAATTGATGTACATAATGAAGCAATGAAGTTCATACAATAACTAAGACTATTTAAAAACCTTGCAGAGGTCTTTAAAAAATCCGTTTTAATGTCCTTGCAACGTATCAAGTAGATCAAATGCCGTATGTGCCACCAGGAAACAAGAATGCACATATTTGCACGTGGATGGCACGCGATATGAACGAAAAATGTGCAATGGTCACTGAGATCTGTATATCCTATTGTTGGATCAGCACCAAACTTTGCAAGGGTCTTAAAACAAGTTATTTTAATGTCCTTGCAAAGTTTGAGGTGCATTGGATGCCAAATGTGACATCGTGGAGCAAGAATGCCCATATTTGCATGTGGATGCTATGTATATGAAGGAAACATGCGCAACGGACATCGACATCCATATACCACCCTGTCGTACTAGCACCAAACTTTTGAAGGGTCTTAAAACAAGTTGTCTTAATTTCCTTGGAAAGTGTAAGGTGCATCGAATGCCGGATGTGACACCGGGGAACAAGAATGCCCATATTTGCATGTGGATGCTATGTATGTGAAGGAAAAATGCACAACGGACATCCACATCCATATATCCCACCAGCAGATCAGCACCAAACGTTGCAAGGGTCTTAAGAAAATTAGTCTTAATGTCCTTGCAAAGTATCAGGTGGATCGGATGCTGTCTGTGCCACTAGGGAACAAGAATGCACATAGTCGCACATGGATGCTACGCGATATGAAGGAAAAATGTGCAATGGACACTGACATCCGTATATCCCACCGTCGGATCAGCACCAAACTTTGCAAGGGTCTTAAAACAAGTTGTTGTAATGCAAAACCACTGGTTTACATCATATTCCAAACCATACAAAATCTGCAACCTTCATACAAAATTTTAACCAAAAGTTTCAAGCTATGTGTATGCCATTTTTGGATTTGGTGACTAACAACAGATAATCTGGCATGCGAGTGCTGCTACTTTGATTTTGTGCTCCTTGCCATAGTCCATATTAACTACCCTTGAAAGGGGCTCTACAAGGTGATGTTGATGGCATCCTTGTGGTGGTAAGTATCAAGGTTGGTTTGTGGAAATGAGATTTGAGCTTCAACTTCCATTTGGTATTTGGTGGAGTTTTCCTTTCAATCTCGATCAACCAAAGCTTATCAACCTTGGTCGCTAAGAGCCTTTGCACCTTGCCCAAGTATCTTGCAAAAGTTCAAGGATTTGGATCTGCTCACTTGCTATCTATTGGAAGTCCTGCTACATTGTTTTGATCTAGCGGGTATATTGTTGGCTAGAGGCATATTGTGGGATCATTTGATAAGTTCATGTATGGGTTCAATGTTCATTTGATAAGTCCCTTGCATACACCAAACAAAAGGTTTGTATGATGGTATGCCTTCCACACACCAAAATAGACCCTTTCATAGTCCCTTCAAGTTGGATCATGTAAGTCTAATGGTATGACTTCCACACACCAAATAGTGGGATCATTTACTAAGATCATGTACCCCATCTTCCTTACATGCATCCACCATAGTGGAATCATTCGATAAGTTCATGCAGGACTTACCTTCAGGTCATCGAACCATACACCCAGATGTAACTTGCATAGACCACCAAAATTTGGGATCATTTGATAAGTTCATGCAATACTTACCTTCATGTGATTTCCATACACCCAGATTTCTTGTGCATAGACCTAACCGACAAACCTAACCCCCCCCTTTCCCCCTCCCCCCTCTTGTCTTAGGACCTCTTGTGTTCTTAATGGTAATTGCCTAGACAATGGGTTTGGTGAATGGCCTAGTGATGGCTAAAAAGCTCATGCAGCATTTCGAATGTCTAGGTGGCAAACTCCGGTTGATGGCTACAATGTTCTACTTTAGGTTGTCTTGAGTCCCCCCCCCCACCCCCACACTATTTAGTAGCATAGCCCCGATAGGCTATAGGCCCTTTTTCAATTGGCCCAGTCTCCATAATTTCCTCCTTACTTGTAATAAAACTCAGTTTTATTATTATAAGATTTCCAATTAAGAGAAATTCTCCTTTACATCTTAGTTGTTAAACTTGACCTCTTTACAAAATGTTATGTGGAGTCCGATTTGATGTTTAAACCCTATAGTAATATAGGATACAAAATTGTATATGGCCCTCTTAGGAGGGTGATCATAATATTTATGCATTGAAGAGGATCATTCATCTTTACTATGGAAGAGAGGATCATAAGTAACTATGCAAGAGGAGTGTCCTTAACATAGACACTAATACGCTCTATGATATTTTGGACTAGCCAATGTTCATCTTAGCTCCATCTCATCCCACCTTCTTGAACATAGCTTGTCTAAAACCCATGAACCCATTCGCAAGGCAAGGGGTCCCATTGACATCATTACCAGAGGTGGCGTCCCATTCCTTACATAGGTAAAAAAAGGTGGATCCATGCTCAACCCATAACTCCCTAATCTCTCTATAAAATCTTTGGGATTCTAAAAGTCTCTTCTTATTGGTGTAGGGGATATCCAAGTATCTCCCTGCCACTAGCAGGGTACCAAATGTCTAGACCCCTAGCACATGATTAGATAGACCCGAGTTAAGAATAGTTTCACCATGCATGGGGCCTCTTAGCCACCACCCCTCTTCCTAAGTGTAGAATCGATACAGTCTAGTAGCCCTATACTCTTCACCTTTCTGTGGTTGGACCACAATAATTCCTTCAGATTCACAGGATCTAGCTGGGCACAATCCACTAAGCCTTTACTCATCACCAACTGCTCCCATGTATCCTTTTTTTGACTTGAGATAGACGAAGTTGGGTGAGACCGATCTAGCTCATTGGTTGTGAAATTCCAATCCCGCTCGACTATCCAATGAATCAAGGACCATGCAATCCTCTAAGCATTCCCAACAATTGATCCTATCTTGCATAAAATTTGGTCCATACACTGAAGCAACCCTAAGCACAAAGCCATCCTACATGCAACAACTACAACAATTGAGCCTTTGTTATCTCTATAGATTCCTTGGGGCCGAGGCGACTCTGCAACAAGGTTGTCGTGCACCCTTACCCCGATGTGGACAATTAGCAAAGAATTCAAAACCAAGCCTACGATTAGAAGCAGATTGGGGATTGGTGCACCCTCTTGCATGAATCCATTGGTGAAGAGACCTTGTTCGCTCGCGCGAGGGCCATGCTAGTTGGCCTCTCTAGACACTCCTTGGCGAAATGACCTGTCTACTTACAAATGAAGCAGGATCCGAGAATGGCACAAATTTGACTTGTTGAGAAAACAAAAGCCGACTTGGGTGTTTAACCTAAATAAAATACAAAACTGGCTAGGCACGATCCCAGAGGATCTAGGCACTCTTATGACCAAAAGGAGAACATGTAGTCCAAGGAATAAGCAGCACTTTCGCCAATGTTGTAGCAATCTTATCAATGGACTCACCCAACCAAGGTGGGAGATTCACAAAATCCATCCACACTGGACAGTTGTGGTATAGAAATTCATCCACAAAGAAGTCACACTCCAAGGAATAACAAGCACATAACCACCAACAAACATGAAGGACCTACCCAAAGTATTGTTGCAAAGAGATCTTGGAACAAATCGCACAATAAAAAACCCTTTACCAATTAATTTTGCCATATAGGCCAAGGATGGAATATCACATTCAAAAACCAAGAACTGTTGGAGCTCCTCCAAAGTTGGTAGTCTGCCTCTAAAGAAGCATTATGCACTTCCTCTTGCCAACCGCTCAAGCTCAAGCCTAATGTCTTCAACTTGAAACTCACAATGTGCAACATGCTTCTGACTTGCTTCGTACCACCCTTTGGTGGCAACTTCCATGGTGCGTCGAACAACCTCTACTTGTAGGATCTCTTTGCTTCTTCCAAATCCAACAGCTTGGAGATTTTTTGCCAGTTCTTCCATGTAAGAAATCAATTCTCTATCCTCCTCGAGCTGTTGGCCTAAAGCCCCACCGGTAGAGATCACATCATTTGTGGCACTGCTCTCCAACTCTTTCGAGGTACTTCCATCCTCACCACACACCACACTCATTGGTTTCGCATACTCGACGGCTATTGAATCGCTTCTCCATCTTTTCAAGGAGCCTCTACTCCCTAGCACCACATAGGGACGCGGGTGGAGACCTAATTGAAAATTTGTGCACTGGAGGATATCAACATCTCATTCACAATTAATTTAATCAACTTAATAAATCTATTGGAAAAATATATTTATCTGATACTCAAGAGAATTTATTTTGAGTATCATTCAGATTAACATTAGATAACTAATTTTTATACCAAAACATTTCATTTGACATGACACATTGTGCTTTATCATGGCTTAAGGAATTATTTACCCTTTATTGGCAACCTTTTTCTTTGAAAACCTTAGACAATTGAGACTTTCATCTGAATATCAGTTCCACATTGTGCATTTACTTTTAATCGACACTTGTATTTGAAACATCAATTTGATATTACATACCATTTTTTTATTATTTACACATTTGACACTTTACATTGACAATATTGTATCTTGCACTTACAAATAGATATAATATTATATATTGCACTTAGAATAGATAAAACTTCATTTCACATTCATTTGAAATTTTTGGATAATAGGAGAGTTTTAAAATTAGAAAATTTATAATTAGCCTGTAGAGTATCTTATTAAAATTACAATTAAACAAGCTTGTTATATATATGCTCATTTTTAATATAAAAACTTTTTTCTACATGGATAATCCAATATTCTTTCTTGCATATTAAACAACTCATTTCTATGCAGGTAATTGAAATCACCACATAGAAAAGATACATTCTTGCTAATTACCTATATAGGAAACTTTGATTCTCCACGTAAAAACTCACATTTCTTAGAGAAGACGTCATTTCCTATATAGGAAACTTCAAATCCACTTCATTCACCATATAGAAAGTGACATTTCCTAGAGTTCTATATAGGAAATATAATTTCCAATATATAGAACACCTCATTTACTATAAAGATAACATTGATTCTCCATATTACAGTCAAATTCCCTAGAAAGCACTACCTGGTCTATATGGATGGGGTCTTCCTATATAATCTTTGAATGGAGACCCTTTGGGCTATTGGCCACTCAGTTTCTACTACATTAGGATAGCCTTGGATAGTCCCTGTATTTGTTGGGCACCCTCATATGCAATTTTATGTAGGGCATTCAACTATTTTCTTTGTTACATTGTTATACATCAAGGATGGCATTGGGGAATCCCCTTTGCACAGCTGATGTTCCCACTTGTATTTTTAATTGGAAATGTTACTAGCCTAATAAGGATTTGTAGAAGGGCAAGAGAGCATAGATCACGTGCATAGATTTCTTGCACTTCACATTGTTTATTATGTTAAGAGGGAGATTCCACTCTGAAAAGCTCTCTTACTACGATTTGTTACTTGGGAATCCTACACTTGCACTAAGGCATCCTTCTACTTGGGATTCCTATGCTTTCGACTACCGTAGGCCTGTTTTAATTAAGAGAATTGGACTTGGAATTGGACCATGGGATTTTACTTTGACTTGGGATTTTATGTGATTCCATTGAACATTTCTTACCTTTTGAGATTTCCATTGGGATTTTATCAATAGAAGTCAAGAATATAGCATGATTTTAAATGTGAAATGATGAAAAGGCCATATAGCATGGAGTCTATCCTTCAAGTTTGACATTCTCAAGGACCTTATCGTACTTTGATGTGTACATAAATTTATTTGTGATACTGATAACTGGAAAATCTCAACAGGAGATCAAGGAAAGGTATAGGTATATTGAGGTTATATTTGGATTTTTTGAACTTGGGAATTCCCTTGGACTTGGTTGGAGCATCCAACTTTATGGTTTATTTGAGATTCCCACTTATTACTCGGATGTCACTAACATTTTATATGCATTTCTTCATATCTTTAATTGCCCACCTCTGATTACTATTGAATAGTAAAATGCCAAGATTTGATTATGCTAATCTAGATTGAGTGACACGGATAACAACTGTGTGCCGACATTGAAGCCTGGCTTCCACAACTTAAATTAATTGTTCTAACTTTCATTTGTTGTGATGGTGCCAAGTGAGTCGGTATACCTGTCCATCAGGTTTGCATTAGAAAATCTATGGCATGAAGACACGGTGTTGGCAACTTCGAGGAGCATTGTACAACGGATTTTCTCCAAGTACTGCTAAATATAATTGAACTCTCTATTGGAGACTAATCATCAGTATGATTGTACTTTTTGCAATGTAATGATATAAATGTGAGTATAATAATTGACTCCCACTTTGACACCTTGTTAAGAGGAATGGTATGATATGGATTATTCTCACTTATGTGGTATTGAGAGGTTGGCTATTAATGGACTACTCTCACTAGTTGGTTGAAAAGGGCAATAGTAGATGTTTGCAATTGATTTACTTTGACATTGAAAACTGGTCCAGTAGTATAGGGGGAAAGATGTTTGATAGGATGAACACACACATGCGTGCACACGTGCACACACATATACACATGCACACATACATATACGCACACGCATGCACACACACACACACAAAAGTAGACACATATATATATAATTTTTAAATATGTATATTATATATATATAATATATATTTGTAGATAATATGTATATATAGAAATTATATATATATATATATAATATATGTAATAGTACATAATAGGTTATATAATCCCCTCTCCTTCTCTCTCCTCCCCGTCCCGCTTTCTCTTACTCTTTCTTTCTTTCTTCTTCTCTCTCTGTCTCTCTCTCTCTCTCTCTCTCTGTGTTCCTGCTTATGAGATTGTAGGTCAACATGTACAACTGCAGAGTGTCAAAGTTCCAAATGCTAGATGTTTTTAATCTTAATATATGCTAATATATTGAAATCTTAATATATTTGAAAATAAATATCAATATATATTTAGATCTTAATTTATATGAAAGTTTTTAAAAATTTACAATATATATTTTGGATCTTAATATAGCATAATAGATTAAAATATTTTAATTAATTGGAATAAATATTATATTTAAATACTTTTTAAATAAATATATATTAACTAAATATATTATTTTAGTCTTTAGAGTGTAGGATTAGGGTTTAGATCCTAAACACTTTACTCATTTTAGAACAAATTAAATTATATATTTTTTCATTACTAAATTAAATTATCTTTGTTTCCAATGCAGGATTAGATGTGGTATTATATAGAAAAAATGAAGTGGTTGCATTTGGGCAAATATAGAGTCTTGATCCCATGAGCTTGTGTCACTTTCAATGTTGCATTTGCTAGAGAGTCCACTATAGCTAAAGATATGGAAGAAGCTGAGCAATGCCTTTTGCCTTGTAAAGTTTGTAGTAGGAAGGGTGATAAGTGTTAAATTACACATGTTAAATTACACGGCGCAGCGGAACAGAAATTGAACAAAGAATAGAGAGTACACATCGAACTGGAGATGAACAAAATTTTCATTCAATACTGATGTAGTACAGATGATGGCTCCGTCCACCCGTGCGCTCCCACAGTGGAGCTTAGATGGCGATCTAGGTAGATACTAGGTGAAGAGCTACTAGCTGGAAGATCTCTGCTGGAAGATTTGATCTAATCTAAACTGATCTAATACAATGGACTGGAGAGGTTGCCTCTTTATAGCTATGAGGGCAATAGTCGGATCAACGTAGTCGGTGGAACTGACCAGTCAACCTAGTCGGTGAAGCTGACTAGTCAACCTAGTCGGCTGAACTAACTAATCATCCATGGAATATTCAGGGGATATTCCCATGCCCCAACAAGAATAAGGGGCTCCCACACAATCACCTTTCTACCATTAACAGTCTCATTGATAGACCTCATCTGACATGCAAGTCAGGATCCATCGAGTGTCCCAGGCTCACACATGGCTTCTCCTCATATGGGGGCCTTACAATTTGAGCACCTTAGACCGCTAGTGGTTACCAAGAGCATGGGGCATTGAGCATATCTAACAATAAGCCATTGCCAGAGTTTGTGCCATCCGATGAAATCCAAGACGGAATTTAATTTGCAAAGATAGATAATATATATAGTGTTGCAAAAACACCCTTTTTTGAGTGTACTAGGTTAATATCAAGTGGAGGTGATTAGTTTGGGAAAAATGTCCAAAGCAAGAGAAAAAGTCTAAAATTTTGGAATACAATGTTACTTCCTCCCATGCACTTCACGTCTCCAAGTACAATTCAATTGCCCATATCTAGGACATATATAGTGTAACGAATGCTCCAATTGGAGTGTAAGGCCACCGCCCATCATAGTGTACTAAGGCCATCGCCCAGCATAGTGTAAGTACAAAGGTTCCCTCAATCACTCAAGGGTGCCTAAGCACACTCAAGGTCACCAAAGTAGAGTTGATGGCCTACCCTTGTTAACATATACTGGTCCATAGCATGGTGGACCAACCCAGTCATGAAGCCTCCACCATTATCCAGTTGGACAACATCTACTAGTGGACTCCATGTATTGCTTTTCAATGTAAATTCAGGTCCAAAATACCTATACAAAATCACCATATCTCCACAATATCAAGAATCATAATTCATTTCTTACAGAATTATCATAATTAATTCAAGACCAATTAAGTCCTATACATAGTCCCCATGCCATCCATCAATTAATTATCATGGCCTTCAATTTCATCCCTTTAGTAAAAGTATATGTCAATTAGATCCATCTCATTACAGTTAAGAGATCCTCAATCTAGTAAACTTAAAAAAACTTTTTCTCCCTCACCGGGTAGTCAATGTGTATGCAACATTGGGTGTATATAAACTTATTGGAGAATATAAATTAAAATAAACTAGTGCTCATTTGAGGGTGAACAAGTTTTGTCAAGTTCTAGAGGTTGAAATAACGTCCAAGCTGCTTAGTGTCATGTATGTGAGCCATCATATACTTTATGATATACTTCACTATGATCACTTATTTTCTTGGGCCATCAATATGTTGACAAGCTTGACGCACACAAGGGTCCCCAAGTAAATGTGTGTGTGTAAATTACCACACAAAAAAAGCATGTGTGTGGGGGGGGGATGTTAGTGTGTGGTTTTCGAGATGGCGTTCTGGTGATAAAGTAGCTCATCGGTATATTTTATCTGCTCTACATGATTCTCTTATGTTGGATGTATTTTCCATTCCTTCTTCTCATGCTATATGGAGTATCTCATGGTTACTTTTGAGAAGAAATCTATCATAGAGATTCTTTATCTTCATAATCTTTTGAGCAATCCGTACAAAGTTGGAACTCCTATGACAACTCATATTTAGTCATTCAAGAATATCATCAATCAACTTGCTACTGTTGGTGCACCTATTCCACAAAATCATTTGGTAACCTATCTTCTCGATACAATCCAAGATCCATTACATGATAATATTGTCACCATCCTTTCTAACAAAAATGACATTAATTTTTAGCAAACATGTATTTCTTTGATGGAGTACACCCAACGACGCGAGCATCATAAAGACCCTCATGAAATTGTCATGATAATCAATGGACGATGTAGATTCAGAGACAGCTTGTCTTGCTCGCAAGCGTACTTTCTCCAAATATGGACATGGTGGTCATCCGTACAGAGGTGGTAATTCTTCTCGTCTCAAATATTCTGAGAAACATTGTTCTTATTGTGATAAGCATGGTCATCTTATCTCTGATTGTTGGGCTCGGAAATATGATGAGGAACATGGTGTTACCACTAAGCAACCCTGCTTATCCAAAAAGTCTCCTTGTGATTATTGTGGTGGCAATCATCCATCCTTTTGGTGCTACAAGAGGCGTTATGACCGTGAATGTAATCAAGCATATGCTACTAAACAAACTCATGTTGTCAATGCCCATACACATCAAGAGGCAAATCATATATGTTCTGATGTCTCCCTAGAGAGGATACTTCATGTTTGAAATGGTTCCACTTTTATTGTTAATTCTGGTGCTACTGGTAATATGACATATCAATCTCAATGGTTACATAATTATCATGTTCTTCCTCACAAGAAATTGGTTTATCTTGCTGCTGATACTACTTGTCAAGCCATGGGTGTTGGTGATTTATATCTCGGCACTCTTTCTTCTCAGGGGGTTCACCTTAAAAAATTTAGTATACCACGTGCATGCAAAAGGAGGGGTATTTTAATCCAACTTTTTGTAAAATTTTAACAGAATTACAATAACAAGAGGGGTTTTTTTATTCAATTTTTGAAAAAGTCACTTAGTTTATAAGTAAAGAGAAAAAATCATCTTCCTACAACTGCACCTTCTGGTAAGATACCAATCACAGCTTGGATAGGGCAAACTCCTTCTATATCACATTTTCAAACTTTTTGGTTGCATTGCTTATATTCATGTACCAAAAGAGACATGGAAAAAGCTAGATCCTCTTGGCTTGAAGGTTATATTCATTGGATATTCTCATGATTCTAAAGGTTATAAATTCTATGATCCCTCACCTAAGAAGGTGATAATCAGTCGTTGTGATGCCATATTCAATGAGTAGTTAATGGGAGGGACATGGTCTACTTAAGATGCAGAGGATATTGAGTCCTTGCTTATTGCCTTTCCTTTTCTATTTGATAATGATTCTACTTCTTATGTCATTACTACTCCTTCATGTGATGGCATCACTAGTACTCCATCTGTAGAGCAATGCGTTGACAATCTTGACTTGCACGTGTACACACACAGGGTTTTGATGATAGTGTTGATATTTATGTTGATCTGCTTATTGATTTTGAACATGGTTCTCCTCATGATTGTGTTGATGATTTTGACATCATTGATCATGCAATGGTTGCTCATGAAGACCCTACTACTTATACAGAAGCTATCTCTTCTGTGCAAAAGGGTCAATGGCAAGAGGCCATGGAAGCTTAATATGATTCTTTCTCGATTCTTTAATCTTTAAAGGTACATGGGTTATTACTACTAAACTACCTCCTAGTCGTACTCCTATCAAATGTAAGTGGGTTTATAAAACCAAATCTAAAGTCAATGGTTCTTTTGACAAGTTTAAAGCTCGTCTGGTTGCAAAAGGATAAGCTAAAATTTGATATTATGCTTTGAGTGTAAAAATAATTGGGGTGAGTGTAAGGAAAAGAAAATAAATGGTTATGTAAGGCAAAAAAACTTAGTGTATTTAGGCGTGTGAACATAAAGGAGAAGGGGGAGGGGAGATTAGTGAAATAAATGTAATTTTAAGATTTAGAGCATAAGGAAAAGAGAATTTATAGGAAGTGGACCTTAAAGGAATCTCCAAGGTGTTTAAAGAAAATCTTTTAAGAATTTTAAGAAATAAAGAAATTAAAGAAATAAATTTAAAGCAGGAATTTTAAAGAAGGGAAAATTAGAAAATTTGGGAAGAACTAGGGAAAATAGAAAGGATTTGAAGGAATTATGAACGGGAAACTGGGAGAATATTTAAAAAATCGGAAAATTCTAAAAGAAATGAGAGGAAAAAAGGAAGAAATAGGGAACAATGAGGGGGAAATAGGAAATTAGGATAAAATACAAGAAATTAGGAAAAAAAGGAAGAAAAAAGAGGAAACGAAAAACTTAGCAAAAATAGGAAGAGGAGAAGTTTCTAGAGTTGAACTTAGGGAATTCAGGAAAAAGAGAGAGGATTGATTAGTGAGAGGAGAAAATAGAGAAATTGAAAGAACTAAGGGGAAGTTTAGAAAGAGAGAGAGAGACACAGAGAGAGAGAGAGATTAGGGAGAAGAAACATAGAGAAATACTAAGAAAAGGAAATTAGACAAAATAGGGAGAAAAAATAATAGGAAATATTAGAAAAAATAGAAATTTTTTAGGAAGATGTTAGAAAAATATCGAGAAAAAATGTTTTTAATTTAGAAACAGGTTTTAGATAAAAACGGGGGGGGGGGGGGGAGTTGAGAAAGGGTGTGAGGGAAACTAGAAGAAGGAGAGGGGAAGGGTAGAGAATGTGGGAGTATGTTTCATTTGAAGAGAGAGAGAGAGAGAGAGGAGAGGTAGTTAAAAAAGTTTTACCAAAGGGATAACAAGGGAAAGAATGTAAGTTGCCTGGAAAAAGGGAAGAAAAGGATTGTGTGTGTGTGTGAGAGAGAGAGAGAGCACTATTGGAGGAAGAGATTGAGATCAGGAATCTTCATTATGTGGGGGAATGCTCGGAGATCACAGAGTCCTTGATGTGTAGGAAAGGATTTTGAATTTTAAGCAATACTACTATACTATTTGATACTTATATATAGCTTCTTAGAACTCTGCTATGCTTTTCCAAAAAGAGTGTCTTTTACATACATCATAGCATTTTTAGACTCTGACGAGAAGATCCAACAGACTCACACTATCATAAATGTGAGGATCAAGAGTAATATATTCTTGTTGTTAGAAACCTAAAAAGTCCATCTAAATCTTGGAAGATAAATGAAAGTTTGGAGTAGAAGTACAAGAATGAGCAAGACAAATTGTACATATGTTGAAAACTATGTGTTATTATAGTAGCACTCAATTGCAAGAGAATTGAAGTACGTACTACTCATATGATGGTACATCAATATGAAGGCTATCCCTAAAACCCTAGCCTACTCAACCCATGGGCAACATTAAGTTTACCTTAACCAAATGAGCTAATAGTCCTAATAGTAAAATGTAAGAGATAACTTTATCCAAATGAGCTAAGAGTGCTACCACTCGACTATACTAGCCTACAAGGTCATACCATAGGCTAACCTATTTAACCCCCCTCCATAGTATGGGTGAAGTAGTCTACAAACATCTGAAAGACAGGTAGAACTAATGTCATGGTTGCACATGTTCACAATAGATGGAATCAACTGTAAGCTTGCCAAAAAGCCTCAAACTTGGGTCACAAAAGTGCCCTGATGAAGATATCTACCAAATTGACTTGTATTGGAACATAAGACAAGTGAATATCCGTTGCCGAGGAGCATTAAGTTTGGGAGAACTTGAGGAAAGAACATTTGGCTTCTCCTCCTCTTCTCTCTCCCCTTCTTCCTCCGTGCCCCCAGCTGGGCTGAACTCCATGGCCCAGAATAGGGGGTTAGATTCTAGCTTGGAGTCACCATCAAGCTTGGAAGAACTTTTGGAGCTCCCCTCCTAGCCGTTTCTCACCTTCACACAAAGTTCTGTCAGGCTGCTGGTCCAGATAAGTTTTTTCATAGACAAAGAATCAAGAATAACTTTTCGAGATTTCACTACTACACACGCATCCTATTGCGACGTTTACGTACCGACGATTAGCGCCCGCTTAGCGTTAATCGTCGGTATAAAAATCGGGTGTCGTAAATCGTCGCTATATAGCAACTTTTAAGAAGCGTCGCTATATAGCGACGTTAGTAATAGTCGCTATATAGCGACTATGAAAGGTCGCTATATAGCGACTTCTACTAAAGTCGCTATATAGCGACTTTTAAAGGTCGCTATATAGCGACACTGAGACTATATTATAGCGACGTTTTACAGAGAGGTTTTTTTTTTTTTTTAAGTCTTAAAATTTATTTTCTTCCAATGACAAAATTTTTTAAATTTTCATACATGTTTGAGCTCATAGAGAAATAAAAAATGAGAGCATGTACATCAAGCCTTTGAAGCTCATATATTCATGTCCAAGTTGGAGATGAGAAAAATCAAATTAAATAAGAGCATTTACATCAACTGTTTCATCTTGAGCCAAGTCTAAGGCGCCAAGTAAGTCTATCTCCAACTCTATACCGAGTTGATCTCCTATATCATCATCGTACTCTAGCATCGTACGTTCACCTAAAAGTATTTGATCATCTTCTTCAATTAAGCTTAAGTGTGGTGATCGATCTTGACGATTGTTGTCTTCCTCGTCAATATCGTGATCTCCATCCTCCTCCCGTGCGATGTCATTATGCGCATCTTCCTCTTGCCTCATATGGTGATCTACATCTTCTTCGCTAGATTCATCAATTGGATCCGGATTTGGTAGTGGCATCTCCATATCCACATCTCGATCTTCAAAAATCTGCTTACTTCGTGGCGCAACTTGGATCACGTACCACCATCTTGGATCAGAACGATCCGGATGAAAAACCACCTATATTGAAGATGAAAAATCACGTGCCAAATGTCGTCAATTATATATATATCAATGGACTTAAAAAACGAAAGCTTCGACTAATTAAATCATTAGTATGCACCTGCTCACAGTGCTCGGGAAGAACAAAAGTATCACTTTCATCGGTCCAATGTTTGGTGGAGTCTATTGCAAAGAGACCGCTACCATCTTTTCTCACAGTTGCATGGGGACCGTTGTAAGTAGTTCTAAACCATTTTACATCAAGAATGAAAATAGTAAATCGTCTGAAATCAATTTCATAGATGTCGCGTATGGTTCCACAATAATCCAACTGTGAGGAGAGAAGATTGGTATTCGAAGCACTTGCTCGGCTATCTTGTGTGAAGTTAGCCATGACTCCACAATCATACGTGACTCTCTTTGAATCGATGCGTTCTATGCGAAAATGTCGTCCATATGACCATAATGCACTGTACTTTTTGTACTGTAAAAGAGCATCATTAAAACAATGAAGATGCACCTATTTTATAGCATATATTGCCACAAATAATTACTTAATTACATCAAGAGATAAGAAACTTACATGCACCATACATCCAGATGATAACTCCCACTCGCGCTCGTTTATTGTCTCTCCATCACGTTCGGCTTTACGTATAGCTAGTTGTAGCCAATCAAGTGACATGTGAGTAGGGAGAAGAGCCAGATCTCGTGGATATGGTTGTGATCGCCTGTACATTACTCTGAATCTCGTCCTTGCATTTATTCTTTCTGCTTTGGCCACTTCATATCTCTCAATCCACTTCTGCATCTCAGGGCTATTGAGGATACAAAACTTATTGAATTTCTCCATTTGCTCTTCGCTCATCTTTCTTTCAATCCCTTTTCCTTGGGGGACCTCGCCAATGATGCGATCATCATCCTTGTTGTGCCAAGCTTGCGGCATATCAGGATCCGTGGATGCAAGAAACTCTGTGATATATACTAATGACTCTTGCACAAGCCATCCCTCTGCCATGCTTGCTTCTGGTCTTGCTCTTTGTCTTACAAACCCCTTTAAAGTTTTCATAAACCGCTCGAGAAAAAACATCCATCGATTATGAACGGTACCTGCTATAGCCACCTCATCAACTATGTGCACAAGCAAGTGGACTTGAGTTGTCATAATGCTTGAGGGAAAGTGCTTCTCAAGCAAGCATACGGCTTCGATGGATTCCACCCTAGTCTTCTCGATGCTCGATATAGAGATCTCTTTTTGAGATATCCACCTATTTCACATGTCCATGCATATGTAAGATATTTGAGATATCCACCTATTTCACATGTCCATGAAGAAAATAGATAATGCGAATTGATAGTAAGCATACCTCACAATACCACAGATCTTGAATATAGCATTTCTAACATCTTCTTGTAAGCACCCTTTTATTGTAATTGGAAGGATGAACTATCAAAGCAACAATGAAATCATGTCAACAATATAACATAATAATAATTACGCTAATGCATCACTATTATCGGTACACTAATTCTACTTAGAATACCTGTAAGACCTTGTGCCAATCATGGGACTTGAGGCCACTAAGCTTATTGTCCTTTGAAAATGCTCCTTTCAAGCAACGCATGTACCCTGTCGGTGTTTGAAAAGAGGCAATGTCTGCCTTGATCGCTGCCTCCTCCCTCGTAGAGAGGATCCACGTTGCTTTCGGGAGGACAACTTTTCCTGAAGCATGCACTTGGGGCCACAAACGAGACATCCTATTCATAGCACGCAAGTCTTCTCGCACTCCTCTCGAGTCCTTGGAACCAACCAAGTGTGCCCAAATGGTAGCCCCCACATTCTTAAAGATATGCATGGGATCCAAGAGATGATTGATTTGTAACTGACCCCAATAAGGAAGCTCGTGAAAGATCGATAGCCTCTTCATACCAGGAGGAGGTTCCTCTCCATTCTCCCTCCAAGCTTGAATCCAATCACTTGCTTTTAAATATGATGGTGGTGGATCAAGCTGACCTCCACGTGCGAGATGGTCGAGCGGAAGGTATCGAGCATGACCTTCATAAACATTTTTCCTCATGTGTTTGGAGTAGCGTGCAAGCGATTTCAGAGCGGGTCCACAAACAGGACAAGCATGGTACCCACTTGTAGCAAGCCCTGCACGCGTGCATGAATATGTTAGTACAAGACATGCGTGCAAAAGAGAGTAAAAAAAGCATAATCCCTCATTGTACATGTAAAGACATAACCACGTACCTGCGCACTCTCCATATCCTGGGTAGTCATGCATGGTCCACATCAAGATACCCCTGACGGAAATATCATTGGTATGCCTAGGAGCTCTGGAAATATCAAAGACCTGCACTCCTCTCCATAATATCTGTAACTCCTCTATCAAAGGTGCCATGTACACGTCCATGTTTCTTGCCTTGTACTTTCCTGGCACAAGTAGTGCAAGCATGAGGTGTCCCTTTTTTATTGTTAGCCATGGTGGGATATTGTAATTCACCACGACTATGGGCCATGTCGACCAAGATGTCGAGCGTAACCCGAAAGGATTCACGCCGTCCATGGCTAGCCCAAGATGTAAGTTGCGTGGCTCTCTCGCAAAGTCCGGCCACTGATTATCTATGTGCTTCCAAGCCGCACAATCTGCGGGAATCCTCAATGTGTGATCAGTGGACCGATGAGATGCATGCCATGTCATCAACTCCGCTATGGATTTGCATCGAAACATGTGTTGTATTCTTGCAATGATGGGAAAGTGTCTTAAGACCTTTACCGGTATCCTCTCACCCTGCAAGTCATCTCTATATCGTTGTTCCCCACACTTTGGACAACTAGCCAAATCTCCATGCTCACGACGAAAGAGAATACAATCATTACGGCAAGCATGGATGGTATCATAATCCATACCCACCATTGTTAGCATCTTTTTCGCTTCATCTCTTGATGCGGGCATGGTATTTGGTGCAGGCAACATCTTTTGGAGCAACCTATGACAAAGACACTATCCAAATGATGATTCTCAAAACAAACAATATCCAAATAATGAGTCAATCAAAGTAATGCAAGGGCTAACCTCATTAAGGCCGAGACACTTGTATCCGACCACCCATACTGTACTTGTAGATTCAAGATTGACAGACAAGCACGTAGTTTAGACATCCTGGCACCCTCGTACAATTGTGTTGATTGCAACTCTCGCATTTTCACCTCAGACTCTGACATCACGTGTACGTGGGATGTAGTGCCCCTAAAAATGGAATCCATCATGTCGACCATACCCTCGTCGTCATCTGGGAGACTATAGTCTTGTTGAAAGTGAGAAGGTATATGTGTACCCTCGTCACCCTCGTCATCCTGTCATAAGCTCATTCGTGTAAATAGAAGATCTTCTAATTCCGGGTATACAATAAGATTGCGAACTTAAATAGCTTTGACTTACCGATGATCCATCAACATGTGCAACACCAACGGGGGGTACTGGTTCCGGCTCCTCCCCATACATCCGCAAGTGGCGCATGATAATACGACGTTGATGTCGTACTTCTCGCTTGCAATGAGTGCAATGACAATATAACCTCTCCGTAAGCCACTTCGTGCTCCCGGGCGTTGGCGCATCATCGGATGAGCTTCCACTCGTCCCTTCCATCTACACTTATAAAACCAAAACATAAGCATGAAGAGGAGATGTACACAATTATGAGCATAGCATGTTTAATTTGAGCTTCTCTTGAGGCTATATAAAAAGAATGACATCGCTATATAGTAAGGATTGAAACAAAAAATCCTATATAGTAAGGCTATGTAGTAAGAGGAGATATTGACAATTATAGGCATAGCATGTTTGAGTCACAAGAGGCCTCATTAAAAAACAAACAGTAAGCGTCGCTATATAGCGACGCTCTGTTCCGTCGTTATATAGCGACGTTTTTAATTGAAAGCGTCGCTATATAGCGACATTTTCAATTAAAAACGTCGCTATATAGCGACGAATAAGCGTCGCTATATAGCGACGCTGTGGGTTAAAACCCGAAACGGCGAAACCCGCGGCGTTTTGCTCAAAGCTTTCCTAATCTCTAAACTAAGCTCTCCAAAATCTCCTCCCACCTATTTTCACTGACCTCCCATCTATTCCAAGCAACCTCCTACCCTATTTCCCACTCCTCACCCTCCTCGTACCTCTTGTGCACCCTCTCTCTCCTCTTTCCCTCTTTGGTTTCCAGAAAGAAAGTTCTTCAAAAGGTGAGTTTTTTTCAACAATGTAGGTTGTTTGTTTGTTAGCTTTGGTTTTGTGAGTGTTTCTACTTGTATTGCTAAAGTTTTAAACTAGTTTTCATGCTTGATTAGAAAGGATTCAAACAAAAAACGAAATTTCAAGAAAGAAAGAAAGAAACTCACCTCTTCTTTCTGTATTTCTCTTCCTTCTCTTCCTTCTCTTCTCCTCAATCTCCTCCTTTCCTTGTCTCCTCAATCTTCTCTTTCCTTGTCTCCTTTCAAGAAGTTGCTTTTGTGATCTCCTCTTTCCACTAACATCTTATTTGAAAAAATGGGTTGTTTTCTCTCTTTTGTAGGGCCAGTCCACTGCACCGAGCGGGACATAGTCTCTCTTTTGTGGGCCCAGTCCACTACACCGAGCGGGACATACTTTTACAGGTAAGTGCTTCCTCTTCTTTCCATTTAAGCTTTTTGTTATTTGCATTTGCCTGCAGCTAGCGCCTTAAGCGCTAGCTGCAGTGATGGGCGTAGGAACCCTCTCTTCCCCCTTCTCTTTTTCTCATTTTCCCCCTTCTCTTTTTTCCCTCTTCTCTTATTCTCTCTTTCCCCCTCTCTCTTTTCCCTTCTCTCTTTCCTTTCCCCCTTATTCTCTATTTCCGCATCCCTCTT
The DNA here is from genome assembly GCF_047967505.1 of Dipteris shenzhenensis. Taxonomy (NCBI): domain Eukaryota; kingdom Viridiplantae; phylum Streptophyta; class Polypodiopsida; order Gleicheniales; family Dipteridaceae; genus Dipteris; species Dipteris shenzhenensis. The sequence continues at coordinate 13,737,438 of NC_141613.1, read as the reverse complement.
ATTCTCTTATGCTTATGCTTCTCTCATTCCGCATAAGCTCCTCCTCTATTTCCGCATGAGCATAAGCATGAGCTTATGCTTATGCTTATGCATAAGCATAAGCATAAGCATAAGCTCATGCTTATGCTCATTCATGAGCATGAGCTTATGCGTAAGTTTCCGCAAGAGCTTATGCGGAAATAGAGAATGAGAGAAGCATATGCTTCTCTCCTTCTCTTTTTCCGCATAAGCTCCTTCTCTCATTCCGCATAAGCTCCTTCTCTATTTCCGCATGAGCATAAGCATGAGCTTATGCTTATGCTTATGCTTATGCTTCTCTATTTCCGCATGAGCATAAGCATGAGCTTATGCTTATGCTTATGCATGCATAAGCATAAGCATAAGCTCATGCTTATGCTCATGCGGAAATAGAGAAGGAGCTTATGCGGAATGAGAGAAGGAGCTTGTCATGAGCTTATGCGCAAGTTTCCGCAAGAGCTTATGCGCAAGTTTCCGCAAGTGCTCCTTCTCTTTTTCCGCATAAGCTCTTTCTCTCATTCCGCATAAGCTCCTTCTCTATTTCTGCATGAGCATAAGCATGAGCTTATGCTTATGCTTATGCATAAGCATAAGCATAAGCTCATGCTTATGCTCATTCATGAGCATGAGCTTATGCGTAAGTTTCCGCAAGAGCTTATCCGCAAGTTTCCGCAAGTGCTCTTTCTCTTTTTCCGCATAAGCTCCCTCTCTTTTTCCGCATGAGCATAAGCATGAGCTTATGCTTATGCTTATGCATAAGCATAAGCATAAGCTCATGCTTATGCTCATTCTTCCGCATGAGCTTATGCGTAAGTTTCCGCAAGAGCTTATGCGGAAATAGAGAATGAGAGAAGCATATGCTTCTCTCATTCTCTTTTTCCGCATAAGCTCCTTCTCTATTTCCGCATGAGCATAAGCATGAGCTTATGCTTATGCTTATGCTTATGCTTATGCATAAGCATAAGCATAAGCTCATGCTTATGCTCATTCATGAGCATGAGCTTATGCGTAAGTTTCCGCAAGAGCTTATCCGCAAGTTTCCGCAAGTGCTCCTTCTCTTTTTCCGCATAAGCTCCCTCTCTTTTTCCGCATGAGCATAAGCATGAGCTTATGCTTATGCTTATGCATAAGCATAAGCATAAGCTCATGCTTATGCTCATTCTTCCGCATGAGCTTATGCGTAAGTTTCCGCAAGAGCTTATGCGGAAATAGAGAATGAGAGAAGCATATGCTTCTCTCATTCTCTTTTTCCGCATAAGCTCCTTCTCTCATTCCGCATAAGCTCCTTCTCTATTTCCGCATGAGCATAAGCATGAGCTCCTTCTCTATTTCCGCATGAGCATAAGCATGAGCTTATGCTTATGCTTATGCTTATGCATAAGCATAAGCATAAGCATAAGCTCATGCTTATGCTCATGCGGAAATAGAGAAGGAGCTCATGCTTATGCTCATGCGGAAATAGAGAAGGAGCTTATGCGGAATGAGAGAAGGAGCTTGTCATAAGCATAAGCATAAGCTCATGCTCATGCTTATGCTTATGCATAAGCATAAGCATAAGCTCATGCTTATGCTCATGCGGAAATAGAGAAGGAGCTTATGCGGAATGAGAGAAGGAGCTTGTCATGAGCTTATGCGCAAGTTTCCGCAAGAGCTTATGCGCAAGTTTCCGCAAGTGCTCCTTCTCTTTTTCCGCATAAGCTCTTTCTCTCATTCCGCATAAGCTCCTTCTCTATTTCCGCATGAGCATAAGCATGAGCTTATGCTTATGCATAAGCATGAGCTTATGCTTATGCATAAGCATAAGCATAAGCTCATGCTTATGCTCATTCATGAGCATGAGCTTATGCGTAAGTTTCCGCAAGAGCTTATCCGCAAGTTTCCGCAAGTGCTCCTTCTCTTTTTCCGCATAAGCTCCCTCTCTTTTTCCGCATAAGCATAAGCATAAGCTCATGCTTATGCTCATTCTTCCGCATGAGCTTATGCGTAAGTTTCCGCAAGAGCTTATGCGGAAATAGAGAATGAGAGAAGCATATGCTTCTCTCATTCTCTTTTTCCGCATAAGCTCCTTCTCTCATTCCGCATAAGCTCCTTCTCTATTTCCGCATGAGCATAAGCATGAGCTTATGCTTATGCTTAAGCTCATGCTTATGCATAAGCATAAGCATAAGCTCATGCTTATGCTCATGCGGAAATAGAGAAGGAGCTTATGCAGAATGAGAGAAGGAGCTTGTCATAAGCTTATGCGCAAGTTTCCGCAAGAGCTTATGCGCATGAGCTTATGCTTATGCTTATGCATAAGCATAAGCATAAGCTCATGCTTATGCTCATTCATGCTTATGCTTATGCTTATGCTTATGCTCATGCTTATGCTCCTTCTCTATTTCCGCATGAGCATAAGCATGAGTTTCCGCAAGTTTCCGCAAGTTTCCGCAAGCATAAGCATAAGCATGAGCTTATGCGTAAGTTTCCGCAAGAGCTTATCCGCAAGTTTCCGCAAGTGCTCCTTCTCTCTTTCCGCATAAGCTCCTTCTCTATTTCCGCATGAGCATAAGCATGAGCTTATGCTTATGCTTATGCTTATGCATAAGCATAAGCATAAGCTCATGCTTATGCTCATTCTTCCGCATGAGCTTATGCGTAAGTTTCCGCAAGAGCTTATGCGGAAATAGAGAATGAGAGAAGCATATGCTTCTCTCATTCTCTTTTTCCGCATAAGCTCCTTCTCTCATTCCGCATAAGCTCCTTCTCTCATTCCGCATGAGCATAAGCATGAGCTTATGCTTATGCTTATGCTTGTGCTTATGCATAAGCATAAGCATAAGCTCATGCTTATGCTCATTCATGAGCATGAGCTTATCCGCAAGTTTCCGCAAGTGCTCCTTCTCTTTTTCCGCATAAGCTCCCTCTCTTTTTCCGCATGAGCATAAGCATAAGCTCATGCTTATGCTCATTCTTCCGCATGAGCTTATGCGTAAGTTTCCGCAAGAGCTTATGCGGAAATAGAGAATGAGAGAAGCATATGCTTCTCTCATTCTCTTTTTCCGCATAAGCTCCTTCTCTCATTCCGCATAAGCTCCTTCTCTCATTCGCATAAGCTCCTTCTCTCATTCCACATAAGCCCCTTCTCTATTTCCGCATGAGCATAAGCATGAGCTTATGCTTATGCTTATGCATAAGCATAAGCATGAGCTTAAGCATAAGCTCATGCTTATGCTTATGCATAAGCATAAGCATAAGCTCATGCTTATGCTCATGCGGAAATAGAGATGGGGCTTATGCGGAATGAGAGAAGGAGCTTGTCATGAGCTTATGCGCAAGTTTCCGCAAGAGCTTATGCGCAAGTTTCCGCAAGTGCTCCTTCTCTTTTTCCGCATAAGCTCCTTCTCTTTTTGCGCATAAGCTCCTTCTCTCATTCCGCATAAGCTCCTTCGCAAGTTTCCGCATGAGCATAAGCATGAGCTTATGCATGAGCTTATGCTTATGCTTATGCATAAGCATAAGCATAAGCTCATGCTTATGCTCATTCATGCTTATGCTTATGCTTCTCTCATTCTCTTTTTTCGCATAAGCTCCTTCTCTTATTCCGCATGCAATTTTCCGCAAGTTTCCGCATGAGCTCCTTCTCTTATTCCGCATAAGCTCATGACAAGCTCCTTCTCTCATTCCGCATAAGCTCCTTCTCTATTTCCGCATGAGCATAAGCATGAGCTTATGCTTATTCATGAGCATGAGCTTATGCGGAAGTTTCCGCAGGAGCTTATGCGGAAATAGAGAATGAGAGAAGCATATGCGGATCTCATTCTCTTTTTCCGCATAAGCTCTTTCTCTCTTTCCGCATAAGCTCTTTCTCTTTCTCTTTTGCGTGAGCATATGCGGAAATAGAGAATGAGAGAAGCTTATGCTTCTCTCCTCCTCTATTTTCGCATATGCGGAAACATGAGCATAAGCTCATGCTCACCCATGAGCATAAGCATAAGCTCATGCGGAAAAAGAGAAGGAGCTTATGCGGAAATAGAGAATGAGAGATGCTTCTCTCCTTCTCTTTTTCTGCATAAGCTCCTTCTCTTTTTCCGCATGAGCATAAGCATGCGGAAACTCATCCTTCTCTCCTTCTCTTTTTCTGCATAAGCTCCTTCTCTTTTTCCGCATGAGCATAAGCATGCGGAAACTCATCCTTCTCATGCTTATGCTCATGCATGTGCATGAGCTTATGCTTAAGTTTCCGCATAAGCTCATGCACATGCGTGAGCTTATGCGGAAATAGAGAATGAGAGAAGCATAAGCTCATTCTCTATTTTTGCATAAGCTCATTCTCTATTTCCCACTCTATTTCCCCCTTCTCTCATTTCCCCCTTCTCTCATTCTCTATTTTCCCTCATCTCTTTCCCTTTCTCTCATTCTCTATTTCCTCGTTCTCATTCTTTTCTTTCCTTTACATCTTCTTTCCCTCTTATCTTTCCCTCTTCTTTCCCTCTTTCCTTTCCCTCTTCTTTCCTTTCCCTCTTCTTTCTTCTTGCCTATGCCTATGCCTATGAGAATGCTCATGTTTGTTTATTTGTTTTCTGTTTTCGTGTTTGTGTCTATGTTAGACATGGGATCACGTCGCTCATCCGACGAGTACGGACAGCCTCGCAGGAGGAGAGCTCACGATCTATATGCTCCAGAGGACTTTGATTCCTCTTAGGCGACTACCCCGAGGACTACCCCTGGTCCGACTCCTCTCGGTCCTAGCACTGTGACTACCCCTGGTCCGACCCCTCTTCCACGTAGCACTGCCACTACCCCTCAGGGGACTCCTTTGCTAGCCGCGCATGGATTTGTTGGGACTCCCGACGAGTTTGTAGCGCAGATGAGCGATGAGGAGGCAGCGAGATTCTTCTCTTTGCTCTCTCAGAGGACCTCCGCAATTCCTTCCCCTACACCGACGGGTGGACGTACAGCCCAGCCATCCCCTCGCGCCCCTTCGACCGCGGGATCATCACCTGCGCATGCCTCCCGCAAGGGAAGGAAGAGTAGGATGGGCGGCTCATGTTGTGCTGACTCAGGAGATGTAGACGAGTCAGCACACTCACGCTCCTTTAGGTCTCCACTTGGTCCGGAGACACAGTATCAGTCAGGTCCCTTTCCCTCTCCTACTCCCACAGCTACTCCTCGATCCGGAAGCGGTCGCGCAGCTTCCACTCCTTCAGACTCTGCTACCGTCAGTCCCCCTTACTCATCAGGGGATCTCTCCTATCAAATCACATCTGCCGGAGAGATAATAGAAGACAAAAAGGGCAAAGCAGTGATGGCCGCCATGAGGCGGTTGATGAGTCATCACTTCAAGAGCGGCATAAATATCGATTGGCGGTATCAAGATGGCCAAAAGAAGCAGGCGGTGATCGATGAGTTAAAACTCAGATTTCCTAATCCGCCAAATGTGGAGTTTAATAACAGTTATATGCTCGAGCGCATGGGTTTGGTCCTAAAGCATCGCAGATCAACCATGCGTACTTCCATTACAAAGGGGTTGTCTAAACCCAGCTGGGCAGACAAAGCTGATTGGAAGTTCTTGAAGAAGCAGAATAGGGACCATCCTGAAATGTTCGAGGGTCAGAGGAGGGCTGCGAAGAGACGGCTGGATGTCGTAGGTACTTCGCACTTTGGTGCAGGTGGACGGTATGCGTTCGAGGCAACCGTGGTAAGTTTACTTCTTTCCATTTAATGTATTGTTCTATTTGTTTTACTTACATATTACATGCACTTTAGCTAACTCTAACTCTCGTAAATTGGATCCACAGCAAGCTGCGATGGGTCGTCTTCCTACGGATGCAGAGACGCGGCGCGCATTTCGGATAGGAACCAAGCCGTGGTTCATTGAGCAAGAGGCAATGGGAGCGACAGTCGATTGGGCTGAGGTGGCTGCTCGCACGGTATAAGTTTACTCCTGCTTGTAATCTCACTTTTTAATTTAAGTTCCAATCTAATTTTCGATTTATTTGGTTCAGTCTCAGGGTCAAAGCTCAAGCGTCCCATCATCAGAGACGAGCGATCAACAGGGGCAAGGATCGGACGCAGGTGCCGATGACGAAGGAGAAGACGCAGGTGTCGGGGACGAGGGAGAAGATGCAGGTGCCGAGGACCAGGGAACAGCCCAACAAGACGATTCGGATTCGGATTCGGATTAGTAGTGGTAGTAGCATTTTTCATATCCGCTCGTTAGAGCCATTTTGTATCGCCCTTTCACAGGGTAATTTTGTTTCAAACACAGTTGTATATGTATATGCATTTCTTCCTCATCGTTCACAAGAACAATTTTGTATCACCCTGCAAGCAAGGGAAATTTTGTTATAAAAAACTTTCTTTTGTAATTACAAAAAAAAAAAAATGGTTAGTGGGGCTAAACAGGGCTTCCTTTTGGCCCTGTTTAGCCCCACTAACCATTTTTTTTACCTTCTGTTAATCGTCGCTATATAGCGACGTTTACCAGTGTCGCTATATAGCGACGATTAACAGAGTCGCTATATAGCGACGTTTATATCGTCGCTATATAGCGACGTTTACATCGTCGCTATATAGCGACGATTAACAGCGTCGCTATATAGCGACGGTTTATAGCGACGCTCCTTTTCCGACGATTTTAACGACTTTTATAGCGACCTTTGCGCCCGTGAAAAAAAAAAATTTTAATGTAAAAAGCGTCGGTATTTCCGTCGGAAAATGGCCTATGCCTTGTAGTGTTTGCTCTAATCACTTTGAAGTAAAAATAATTTTTGCTCCTTAAAAGATAAGCTACATTATTTTTCCCTGGGTCAAAGTCATATGGTGTCTCATTTGCACCATATCAGCATCACACGGGGTCCTCGCAGTTTGTCATTTTTTCAATGAGAGACAGAAAAACAAAAAAGCAGCCTTCCTATGCTACAACAATAGTAGCATCATCTTTGCCCCATACTAGGCAGAATGAAATCATCCTCCTTCTCCAACAATAGGTTGTCCTTCTCGAGAAGGAGAGTAGTGAACTAAAAGACAGCTTTCACAAGTTAGAAGAGAAAGTGAAAACTACTGAGCTCAAACTTAATGATCCAACCCCTAATGTAGTTTAGATGAGAAGCTAGTCTCTACTTAGATGGAAGAGCTAGTCTTAGATGAGGAGCTAGTCTCCACTTAGATGGAAGAGTTGCACAACAAGCTTAAGGGAGAGATTCAAGAGAAGTTCAGAAAAGAGATAACGAGCTCTTTAGGTACACAAGTTCAGAAGGAAGTAAAGGAACAAGTTAAGGTAGCTCAACCCAAGAAAATAAGGATTAGAGGACTACCAGACAACTGGAATGTAGTAGAAGCTAGTGGGAGTGAGGAATTCAAAAAACTTAGCAAAGTTCTACCAAGAATTGTGCGGGGAGATATAGAATTTGACCTAAGCAAGAGAGGAAAGAACACAGATTCTTAGATAGTCTAACAAGTTGAAAGGACTTCTAGTGTGGATTGTAGAGGAATTCACAAAACTCAGCTTCACAACTTGAAGTACCAACTCTAGGATGCTTTTTGCTAAACCAAGAGATGCATGAAGCTTTTGTTAGAGATAGCACCTTTTGCACATAGAGTGAGGGCCTTTGTTGTGGGTGTGTCCGCCCGTGTGAGAGAGGGCCCACCCATGTGAGGTAGGAGGGATGGGTTCCGGATTCCACCATGAAGGCGATGCATTTGATCAAGGCAGGGGGGGAAGTTTTTAACCCACCTTGAGCTCTTTTCGGAGGTGGGTTGAGGCAGGAGTACATCGCGATCAGAGAAGAGGGTTTCTTTCCCCTTCCAGGCTTGTGATAGGTTGTGGCGTACTTGTAGGAGTCGGCAAGTGGATTCAGAGGGCGTGTACCAACATGCATTGGATGCATTCAGCTGTAGTTCTTGATCGACGTTCTTTTCAGCTTACGGATGGAGAGTGCTTCAAGGAATCGTCGGAGAAAGTGATCGATATCCATCTCAGCTCCTACGGTAAAGTCTACAATCTGATCTTGTTACAAATCTGGCGTGAGTTTATTAATTAGGATGGACTTCTTTGGTATATAGAGTACACTCTGAGCGCTTTTGTTTGCAGAGAAAGAGCATTTTCTCAAGTACTTGTACACCGATATATTGGAGGCAGAAACCGCAGAGAAGCTGGTGGGAGTTTGGCACGTATCGCAACGCTTTTTGGTAGAATCCTGTGTGGACTTGTGCATGCAAAGGTTGAGAGCAGTTAGTTAATCATTTTCAAGGTGCTCTGGTTATGACTAGAGAGAATCCCAGTCGGTTGTCCCATTCAGAAGATTTTAAGCAATTATCAGCTCAGGTGTGGGAATCTCTCTTGGCATCTGATGACCTTAAGGTGATTTTCGAAGAATGTCTCTACTATGCAGTGAGTACTTGGAAAAATGTCAATTATGAAGACAAGGAACGGCATATTGATGCATGGAAAAAGTTTGGGCCACTTATCCGTTGGCCTAGGATGGAGATGTTCCGTGTTAAGGCTCTTCTTGGGAAAATACAAGGTGATCCATTACGTGATCTGCTTCTAGAGGCGCTCTTGTATCACGCATCTACAGATGATGAAAAAGCCGCAATGGAGAGCTCATCGAATAGCCACAGATTTCGAAGACGTGCTCGGCATGCTGTGCCTGTAAATTTTATTTCTGTGAACTTCCCTATCAGTCATAGATTGATCTTTTTCAGTCTATCTATGGAAGAATGGGTCTATTTGCAGTAGGGAAACGGAGCAGTTTGTACTGAGAGATTCAGTCATTCATTGCCTCGAAACAAAAATCTTGTGGAGAGACAGCTACAACACCATAAATACTGAGCTCTATCAAGTATTTCGCAAGGGCAATCCAAGTAATGAGATCAATGAAATTTGTGTAGGTGAGTTTCATATTTTGAGAGAAGATAGATTAAAATCGGTGTTCTCAGTCAGTACAAATTTAAATTGGACGTGACCATTGGATACAATTGCACATACAAGAATGACACGGGAAACGACCTCCTGGATTAGTTCGACTTTCTGGCTCAATGAATCTGGTATGTTGCTCTTTTGTGAATTTTGATGATCAGTTTTTGTTTCTTCAATGATTATATTCATCTATTAAATTAACAAATCCTTGGTCTAACAACTATAGGTCTGACGTAAACCACTTACAATCTGTTGGGAGGAGGGGGGGGGGGTGACGTGATGAGAGGGGCACTGTTGCGAAGTGTGGATGAGGGGGGGAGACGATTTCAACTCCGAAGTTATGGAGGCGAGAGAGACAGAAAGAACTAGGAAGTGGGTGGCAACGTGGAGAAAGTTAAAGTGTGTGGAAGAGAAGGAGCTGCCTCGAAGTACCTTCAAACGAAAACTTAGCGTCGGTAAGAATTTACGAAAACTTAGCGTCGGTAAGAATTTACGAAAACTTACGTAGGCTACGAATTTACGAAAACTTAGGATTGGTATAGATTGCTTCTGGTGGGCTCTATCTGCAAAGTTCCACCCCAGTTCCACCAACTTCTGGTGCGCTCTTTCCAGAGAGTTTCAAGAAAGGAAACATACAGACGAATTTGGTAAGGGAGGATCACACCCCAAACGAGAAGCATTTGTTTGGTGTGTATAGCTGTTATCGGATACGTGTTGTTGCCTCCGTTTTGTGGTCTCTTCGTGTTGAGTTTCTTTCTTCCTTTTCGTAAGGCTTGGTGAAGAACAATCATGTCGCAAACAGAGAACAAAGTTTATGGAGATGATTCTGAAATATCCGGAGACTCGATGGACACCAGTAGTGGTGACTTTGAACGAGGTGCGGTGTTTTTCAACTTTCGTTTCAAACTTCGCTGTTTTTGGCAGGAAGGATGAGCATGGCGGAATGTGGGAATCTTTTCAAAGCCAAAGCAGTGTCAAATCATCGAGGTGAAACGTTTCTGCCTTCCTCACTCTCATGCTCCTCCCTTTGGTCATAGACTGTTGTTGATAGTGAGCTCATGCTTTAATTTCACAGAATCCAGGCATCTCTTGCCTATAGGCTCTGCTGCGACAAGGAAAGTGTTCTCCATAAACAACAACAATCACCGAATTCGATACAGCCAACTGTCCTCAAGCTACTATCGGAATCCTTAACATCTAAGGTGAGGCTAGCTCCCGTGACACAACTCGCCATCTCTGGAGATCCCTACAACTAAGGTTTTCTGCAGCTAGCATCCGGGGACTAGCACCCGCTTGGCGAAAGGCCTCTCCCCTCAGCCTCTGAGGAGTCATATGCTCACTTATGCAAGCAACCATTTCCTCGTTGCGCCACCCTGTCGCCCATCTATTTTTTCCGCGACTCTCCCTGTACTGCTACACGAGCAGAACCCGTGTTTTCATCCAATAATCCAAGCTTCAGCTCCTAGTTTGGGAGAATTCTGCTTTTGGGCGTGAGTTTCTCGTGGGGACAATTCCGCTTCTGCAGTGAGCTCCTTACAAGTTCAGCCAACAGAGGAGCCCCAACCACCTCCTTCCAACCGGATCTGTCTGGCGCTCCCACAGGTGCTTTTTTCACGTACTAGCTATCTCGTCAGAAGCACCTAAAGCCAGCCCGTGGTGCTGCAGGACCCCCGATGCCCTTCTGCCTCATGCAATGATTCCCAGCACCGTGGCTTATCTCTTACTCACGGAACTCATGAAGCTCATGGACTCCTGTCGGCCATCACCTCCAGGCTTGCAGAGGAGATGCCAGACTCACAAAACCAAAATCCAAAAGCGACGCGATTGCAACTTGCTACTCAACTTCCTTTGTTGTCAAAAATGTAGCCAATCGTCCACATTTTAACAGTAAATTCGACGTTCGTTGCGCAAAGCCTCACATACTTGACGTTGAGGCACTAGAATTCATGGGAGGACCCTCTGACAATAATTTTGATCGAAACCTTCCAGCTGCTCCTCGTAGAGTTCTTCTTACACCTGTTCATTTATCAAACTGGGTAACAAATCGGCCAGCGATGACGGCAGCAATCATCCAGGTAGCTTCTAACAGCCTATACCTGACTTATTGTTGTCTATGTTTCTCTCCACCGCAGAAGTTCTGGAGCAGTGAGAAGTACAAAGTTCCGTACCTGAATCGCCCCATCAGCAAGGTCATTCGGCAAAAAGCGCTTCCAGAGTGGAGCAGCAAATCGATGGGAAGACTGCATCTGGTTCTGAGGTGCTGGTGGCATGTGAGCGGAGGTGAGTCATGAGAAACGGACGTCCAAGTACAACCTCCACAAGCATCGAAATCGATACACGCCGCGGCTGCTCTATTCCCTGCATTTCTTTCATGAATTATTTGTTTATGTGAAGGCCTTCTTTTGCAAGTGGATGTACCGAAAATGTCCCCTCCCCGTTGTAGACATTATGACAGACACTGGTACCCAAAAAAGAGGAGATGGGAGCAGGGTTGGTGTGGCTGAAATGTTCAATCCGACTGAAGGTACGGCCGCGCATAGACCATTTATATGGCTACGTGTTCAGGGTTAGTCTTTCGCTCTTTCTTTTTTCGTAACTTTAGTCCTTGCTGGTAGAAGGGCTTCCACCTCCAATGAGGGGAGCTATACGAGCTCTCGCTCAAGAAGGAGTTCCCTCCGCATCCCGAAAATGCGTTATCAAGACCTCTGTTCCCGTTGGTCAATCCAGAAAGAGCTTAGAATTTGAAAACAGTTTTCATAGCAGCTGCAAAGCAGGCATGCGCCGAAGGTGAGTGGATTTTTATCTGTGCCTTAAGATTACCTCGCTGCTATCCATGGAAATGTTCTTATTCAAAACCCATTTTCCAGTTTGCTATATAGCACGTGAGAACGACGACAACCTTAGGCTCAATTGTGAGATTAAGATTTACGTTAGACCACCAATCTTGGAGGATGAAGGCGACTCCGATGTTACGTACCATTAGTTCGCACCAACCAAGATACGCATGTCGCCATCAGAAAGCGCGCAGCTTTTCCTTGTCTTCTTTTGTAGCGTCTCCAATGAAATATCTTGGCGAAATGTTTGAGCAAAACCTATAAAGTATGTTTATTATACCAATACATTATCATCAGACTAGACCAACTTCAATGCTGAACTCATTCTTTTTCCTTAAGCGATTACGTAGTCATTGTATGGTGTTTGAGCTATTCACTAAAGATTTCCACTAACAAGAACTTCAACTGTGTAGTTACATGTCCTTGCTTCAACGTTGCAACATGGAATAGTGTATTACGAATGATTTACTTGCTTTGCTCAAGTGCTTCATTTGCACGTATACCGCTTGCACATTCACATTTAGAGTAGTATACTATTGTGACCACATCTTGTAAACTTTAAACATGCTGCACTACTCCATCACACTTACTAGTAACATTGCACTCAAAAGGAATTGGTTTAAATGTTTTTAGAAGCTGGACATTTTACGTGCAAATCTAGCAAGGAATCGTCTTAAATAAACTACATTGCTTGTCACTGTATTGCACTACGAATGTAGATAGACCCTTTAATCATAATAGGATATGATTGTGGCACATGCATACCGTCGAGCCAAACTGCGTGGCTATCAACCCGTACTAGTGATGCATGTGCTTATCGCTAAAACAATACCTTAATTTTTTAGGGAGTTCAAACGTCGGGGCACACCATGGAACAGACATCAGTAGCAGCAGCATGTTGGAACCCAACACGATGGTAAACACATTCATTCTAAATGAGGAAGTGAATCCTAGCATGGTTAATGTTCGTGCTCCATTGAGTCTGTGAACCGAACTGCTTTGTTGACCATGGCTATAGGGGCATTATTAGAGTTTGTATCGCACCGGTTTGCCTTTCACATTACAAGACATCACTTACAGATGTGTACACAGACGTGTCTATTTGAACGTTTATTTGCGTGCGTTTAAAGATGCGTCTATATAGAAGACAGACGCATTTATAGATGCGCATATAGACACGTAAATAAACGCTCTACTAGAAATTTTAAAAAATAGACGCATTTATAGACGCTTCTCGAACAGACAGACGCGTATGCAGACGCATTTATGGACGACCTGATAGACGTACTACATAATATTTTTTAAATTGTGCGTGCTTGGATAGAATGTTGTGTATGTTGTGTATGCTATGTAGTTATAGGAATCCCCATTTCACTTTGTGTAATTTAATTCTTACAGCCAACCGCATTTTAATTAGCACTCTTGCAAGCACGTCTATAGCCGACAATTACAGTTTTAAATAAAATATTATAACTCCAAAACGTTTAGTTCACAAGGCATTAATTGATGGAACGTTGCACAAGAAAATTGAAAGCCAAAAAAATAAAGAGAGTATATTAATTCATAGCTCAAAAAGTGATGGTATGTACATATAGCACGAAGCTAAGCCACGTCCTGTGGCTTCAAGAACCAAAAATAAGAGGAGTGTATATGCAAGAGGCACGAAGCCAAGCCAGTGGCTTTAAGTACAAAAAAGAGTAGCTAGCACTACTTTTATACGTCCTCGCTCCCTTCTGCGCTCCCTTTTCCGCCGCCTTCTTCCTCGTCTTCTTCCCCATCTTCTTGTGCAAGGTCCTGTAAACAAGGAACAACATATATCAATGTATGAAAAATCAAATCTTTACTTATAATATAGACATTATTTAATTACTTTTAAATACCTCGGGGGCGCTTCAGTAGCCCGGATATACTGCTCCTTAGTAATCAACCCATCATTATAGAAGTACCTCCATGTATCTCCTCTGCGATGACGGCGGTGGTAGGTTGTCTCGACAGGAGTAGGGTGCCTGCCCACGATATCAAGCTGCAAGATGACACAATTTGCGGAGGGGTTAGTACAAAGAAATCTCCTAATAAACTACATAAACAATATAATTTGAGATTGATACTTACAAACTGGGCCTCCCATGATTCAACACCCCTTGTTTAAAAATGCACGCTTTCATGTTGCTCCATTTGGATCCTTCGTGCCTCCACGTGCTGTAGACTGGGTTCCTCCTTCACTGACTTCATTGCTTTCTTCCACTCACGCTTGTGAGCAGCGTGGAGCAGGCCCCTTGGTGGTTGACCTCCCTCGAGCCTGGCAAGCTCCGTCAGTGCCTGCCTCTTAAGCGAAGATCTTTTATTGTCAAGTATCGTAACAATCTTTGACTTGGCCCATTTATCTGTGAACTGAATATTGGGGGGGTTAGGATACCTAGAGCGAACAGCAGTGAGGGTCTCATCAGCCAACCTCTTTGGATGGTCTTTGTAGTGAATAAAGCAATCTCTGTAATTGTTAGCAATTACAGACCGCATGAAGGCCATGATGTCCTTCTGTCGTGCATCCATTAAGATGCCTCCTGTCTGAGTGATGTCATAGTAGATCGTATCATCACCTGGAGGCACGTTTAAATCATCTGAATCATCCTTATCTCCATCACCACGTCTTCCAAAGCACTGTGCAATGCATCTCTCACCACTCTCTCTGCTACTATGCTTACTGCTGTGTCATGTCGAGCTAGTACGCTAGCCACTTGTAGTTGGAGAAGCGACTCTCGACTACACGGGACTACGTGGATCACTCATAGTTGGAGAACCGAGTCTTGACTGCACGGGAGTACGCCGACAGCTCTGCGAGGCAGAAGGACTTCCTGACGGCATGGGGAAAGGAACATAGGAAGGCATGGGGGAAGGGGCTCGGCTGTGTAGCCGGCTGGGCTGTGTTAACTCTGCTGGGGTAATCTCAACTGGTGTGGGGTTGGGGTGGTTGGGAGTCTATAATGCCGACTCCTGGGGGGTGTTTAGAGTACCCGTCATGTAGTCGTATAACTCCCCAGGACTGGGAGGGTGCCCCAAAAGGTTATATAACTCTCGAAAGATGGTCTCCTGAAGATCAGGTGAGCCTGAAGAGCTTCCTGGCCACATGATGAACTGGAAAAAAGAAAAAAAAAAGATGAGCTGAGAAGAGAAAAAAAAGAGAGAAAGAGAGAAAAAAAGAGAAGGAAAGAGAGTAGAAAAGAGAGGAAAAGTGGGGATAAAAGAGAGGAGAAAGGAGAGGAAAAGAGAGGAGAAAAAGAGAGAAAAAGTGGAGATAAAAGAGAGGAGAAAGGAGAGGAAAAGAGAGGAGAAAAAGAGAGAAAAAATGGGGATAAAAGAGGAGAAAGGAGAGGAAAAGAGAGGAAAAGAGGGGAGAAAAAAAGAGAGAAAGAGAGGAGATAAGAGAGAAAAATTACCACGAAAAGAGAAGGAAAGAGAGGATAAAAGAGAGAAGGAAAGAGAGGAAAATAGAGGAAAAGAGAGAAGAAAAAAAGAGAGAAAAAGAGAGGAGATAAGAAAGAAAAAGAGAGACGAAAGGAGAAGGAAAGAGAGGATAAAAGAGAGAAGGAAAAAGAGAGGAAAATATAGAGTACAATCCCTTTTTTCAATCATGCTTTCCCTTTCCATCATTCATGCAATCCCCTTCTTCAATCATGCAATCCCTTTCCATCATTCATGCAATCCCTTTCTTCATTCATGCAATTACTTATTTCCATCATTCAATATGCAATCCTTTTCTTGGAAGTGGAAGTGGAAAGGGAAAGGGAAGAGGAAAGAGAAGGAAAGAAAAGGGAAGGGAAGGGAAGGCTACCAAGGAAAAATAATAAAGCACGTCTATCTTCACATATAGCAGCACGTCTATAGATGCGGCTATTTGTTTCTAAAAAACAGAGTGGACGCGTCTATGGACGCGCTCTTAGACACGCTTTTAGATGCGCTCTTTGATGCGTGCATAGACGCGCTTCGACAGACGGACTATTCTAAAAACTCGAAAAGGACATGCGTTCGACAAAAAAGCACAACACTAGTATCAAAAACATTCGTTTCTTCAATACGATAAAGAACAAATTCAAAGAGAGCAACTTTCAAAGAAGATCAACCGTAAAGAGATTTACCTTGGATAGAGGTATGGAAGCTTCTTGTCCTTCTTCAAAGCTACTTCTCTTTTTTCTCTTCCTTGTTCACCCTTTGCTTCTCTTTCTTCTCTTCCTTCTTCACCCTCTTCTCTTGTGTGCTTGGAGATGATTGTGTAAGCCTGGAGATAAGTGTGGGTGCTCGGAGATAAGTGTGGATGCTCGGAACTATGTCTGTTAATAGCAAAGTAAGCCGCGTGACGCTAAAAGTATGTGAAGAAAAGCAAGCGCGCTAAAAATAGGTTTGAAAATCGTGTCTATAAGCGCATCTATAGGTGCATTTAATTGTGCATTTATATACGCGTCTAAATGCCCGTCTAAAATGCACCACAGAACAGACGGACGCGGTTTTAGACGCATTTTTAGATGCGCACCACAGAACAGACAAACGCGGTATTAGACGCACCACAGAGTTTTAAGATTAAATATTTGATACAAGAGCAAATTTTTGGGTTGTTTATTTATAGGATGTCCATCTTCAACAAGTAGCTCTAGTGAGGATGAATTCCTCCGTATACACCATCGCGAAATGTGGTTGGAGCAAAAAATCAAATGTATGTGTGATCAATGTCGAGAAAACATGTATCGTGCATGCAAGATTATACTCAATCACATCTCAAAGTATGGAGAATGGGATACCAATGTAAACATGGTAAGTGTTAAAGAGTTAAGATTGATTGAGATACCTATGGGTGTTCATATGTTTGAGTTATGATCCCGTTTTAATTTGATATAGGATGGAGTGCCACACCCGCATATGTTGCCCTATGCTCGTCGTGAGGAGGTGAAGCGTCGGCGATATGAGGTGGGATCTTCAGGAGGGACCGTTATGGACGCATGGAGTGATGGTGATAATAGCCCTCAGCCATTACCTCATGAAGCCGTGGAGGAGGAGGTGTTTGATGATATGGTGCAGGATTTTATGTCCATCAATCCGAAGGGAGGGATGATAGCATGGAGCAGGACAATCTTTTTATCGCAGCATCGACTCCACTGTTTGAGGGGTGCACATTCTCTGTTTTATGTGCCTCCCTTGAGTTACTAAACTTGCATCTGTTGAACTCATGTGATAGGGTTACATATGATGAGTGACCCCCTGGAGAATAATAGATGGTGGCATGTCATACCTATTATATTGCCACGTTCCAAAGTAATGTATTGTACATTTACTAATATGGAGCGTATGGAGGATGATCATAGCCATGGAGGTGATGATGACCGTGATACGAGAGAGGAGGATGATCATGAGATAGGAGATACAGATATTGAGGCCATTATCCGTGAGGACGAGCCTACCATTGGTGATGCTGATTTCGATGAGCACATGAGTAGGACAAGTAGTAGTGGGTTGAATGTATTTGTAGATCTAAACACTTATTTGGATTTTGAAGTAGATAGTTTGGTAAGGGTTGATCTCATTGAGGATGAGATTAAACCGTAGCCCATCATTGATATTGATAAAACTATTTTACATATTGTCTCATTCTTGTCACCTCACTTAATTTTTGTATATGTGGGTTTGCAAAAAAGCATTGATGTTTTTGTTAAAATTATGTGCTTTGGTAATCATGGGCAATGTTTGGAAAGCAGTGATGTACACCAAAATCTCACTTTCTGTATTCTCTGTTTTGCATCTAAATACGCGTCTAATTCTCAGTGAAGACGCGCTAATATATGCACTTATACATCCGCAAATATACGTGATGTTAAATGCAGTGATAGACGGGTCCATATTTTCTCAGTGTAGATGCACTAGTAGACCCGATAATACATGCATAAATAGACGCGCTATTAAACATGCTTGTAATTTCTCTTTTCAAGGAACGCTTATAGATGCACCCGCTATTTTGCATGTCTATCAAGCGCGTCTATAGTTGCTTTGTGTTATTGTGTGAAGGGAAGGTATTAGCAAAGTAAGGCACTTTTAAAGCTAAAGACATCCTTTACCCGGTCTACATGCGCCTAGACCTCATTGATGTCACGTGCAAGGAGACCGTTACACTACACGTGCCACATGCCAACGTTTTGGATTTCAAGGATGTCTTCCAAGTTGACGAGTTCTATAGAATTGAGGGGCCTACAATCAACAAGAGAGCCAGCGGCAAGTGAGGAACTTCGACTTTCTCATTGCGTATCGATGTCACCACAATAGTTGTGAAAGGCGAGCCATTCGATGATGCGATCTCCTTTGTTCCAGATACAATAATATGCCGCTATGCACCGTCGGTCACTAACAAGATGGAGAACCTTCACGCAACTTTCACATCGGTCATAAATACACTTGTATTTGTGATTGTAAAAGTTGACCTTGACGACCCCCCATCGACCATATCATTCTCGCTGATGGCCCCAACCTCAAGGATCGAGCTACGGTAATAATCAGAATCTCGCAAATGCAAACACTCTCCTAATGCATACATTGTCCACCCTAATGATCATGTCTTGAGTAACTGTAAATGTAATAGCTTTCGTTCATTGCCGAGAGAAGGTAAATCCTTATGCGATTGGTGGACGAGTTCATAGATGAAGGCATTGTGATGTATGTTGAAAAGAATGTTTCATACATGCGTACTAGGCATGTGATCGGCGTTTTTGATTTCACTATCCTCGCAGTGGTCCCTGAAGGGAGCCTCTGAGCCACCTTGCACGATGCCTTCATACGATAGATCTCTCAACTAGGGTATGGGAAAAAGGTACAGTTCAACTACTATGCTTACTCATGCTTTCAAAATTGTTGACCCACTGACTCCTATATTCGTGTTGTCCCTAGGTCCACGGTGTCCTGCATTTCGTGGGACTCAACAACCCCCTCATTAAGTACCACTGCGAGGCATGTGGAGGCTACCGAGTGAGTTGAGACCCTAGGCACCCTTTCTGTTATACTTGTAATGGTGGGTAGGTTGTGTCGCAATTTCCTTCTTTGAAAGGCCATGTGATGATGTGCGACGGCACCCAAGTTGTTGTCTAGATTCGCGGCCAGCACGTGGACGACGTGTTGATACTTAACTACCCTTTCCTTGAGTTTCACAACCGAAGCATCGTCGCGACACGCTGCATGGTCTTCGAGAAGTGACCTACCGAAGAATTCACTATCAATAGTTCTAGTTTCGTGATAATGTTTGCAAAAACCGCCTAGCCCCAGAGCTCTCTTTACGTACAGTGCACTATGTTTGTCTTCTCTTCCTTTCCACCTTCTCCACACTCTCCCCTTCCTCATCACCACTTATTGCCGCAGACTTGATGTACATGGCACTTCGACCACCGCACCAGCACTCCCTCTGTTGCACTTCGATCCCCAAGCACACCTGCACCACTGTGTTGTCTAGTCATTCTACATTGTAAATATTCCACTATATCAAAAAAAATTTTTTACATAACTTGTGAATCACTACTCTTGCTTTTGTCCTTTGCAACAAATAACAACTTACAAGTGATTATGGCAATTGCCTCGCATTATGTTTGATTTGTTCGTTGCGTGCAATAGATTCAGTGTTACTTGTAGTACTACCCTCTCATAATTGCCTTAGAGGCTTCGCCTACTATAGTGCCATGACACTACAGCCACTACATTGCAAGCGCATGACATTCGCAATAAAACCAGACTCCATAAAATCTTCTGTGAATAGACTGACAAATCCAAAGCGAAATGCCTTTTCGTTGATAATGTCTAACTACATTGTAAAGTGCTGCACCAAACTGGCACCGTGCCTTCCTTCAGTCCTCACTTTCTATCGACACAGAGTTCCTTCATTTGCACGTCTGTAATGCCCCTTCATCTTTGCTATCCCTCATAAATAATTCCAGCAAACCATTCTCCACATCGCCCTTGTAAATCTCAATTGCATCTCGCTGCTCTCCCATGACTCCACAACAAGCCGTTCCCACATGTTAAAATTCCATTTTGTGTAAGAAAACTATACAAACCTTTCATTTTGCCCCACCTCAGTTTTGCTCTTGTAGCCACTTAAGCCCATTTTGAACGGTAAAAGATGCTACATTGGGCTACCCCCTATGTGTCCCGAATGATTCACTCCTGACCTGTACACAAGACACCCTTTCTCCCCTTCATATCCCAAAGTGGGCTTCACGGGCACCAACAACTGAATCAAACTCCTAGAAGCTTGCAGCTACCCTCTCTTCCCAATGGATTTGCGAAGACTTGAGCTCGGGGGGGTCACTCATCATATGTAACCCTATCATGTGAGTTCAACAAAAGGATATTTTTTATTTCTAAAATTTATAAAAATAAATATACATAAGGGACTATTTAAAATAGTTTTGGAAAAATTTTATAGATTTGTATAGAAAAGGGGTACATTTTATTAATGAAGAATTTACAGATAAAGGATTTTAGAAATAGGCCTTGAATGCACGAGGTATAGAGAGTTTATACATAGTGACCCCCCTGAGGACGTGAGGTCCTTCAATGCCGATTGGAACCACGCATTCATTGACAACAACCCAAAGAATATGGACCTTTTAGCTTGTTTGGTTACTCTACAGCCTGCATACACGTACGACAGCCTTTATGCAATGCTAGCGGCTACAGCTATCGAGGCCAGCAGCGATGATGTAATGACTAGCTACATAGTACAGCAAACAATAAGAGTGCGACCTATTGTTGAGCTGCTGCAGGAGGACGCGTTGCTCTCCCTCAGAAGCAACAACACCCACCCAACACTAGTGTACAATTGTTTGCACAAACTACATCAAACGTTACAATGGCCTTTCATTGTGTTGCTCTTCAATGGCTCCTGCACGGTGAAAGCTATGGAGTTCATTGAATCAGATAACGATCAACCAAGCACATTGCTCGTTGATGCGTCCAAGACACCTCCCATGATCATGTCACTACTAAGAAAGCAAAAAAAGTGAGCGTACACCATTTGGAGAACCTCCTAGGAAATAGCATTGCAAGCCATCTTGGACGCAAACATTGACTCCACGACGAAAGAAATTGCGACTCTGTACAGCCATAGAAATGGCAGTGGACTACATTGCATCGAGGCAACTTGCAACAAAGTCTACAAACTGAGGTCGAAGGCCCTCCGTTCCAACAACAACGATGCCACGAATGGCTTGGCACGTCCACATGAAGCTGCCCCAAACCGAATGGACAATGCCCAGAACAAGCGAGAACATCCGTGCAAGGCCACTGGGCAGCCCTCCTCCAAGCGAACAAAGGCCTCCGACAGAGCATTGGCAAAATACCTCACAAAAGTGGACGACACACCAAAGTATGCCTGCTTCGCATGTGGGTGCCTAACATTCAGGTCCAAATTAAAAAAGGCAAGCACCAAAAAACAGCCCTTGCAAGGGGAGACCCTTGCACAGCACGACCCAACCAAGCAAGACACCCTTTGCTGCTCGCTGTGCCGCAGCCATATCTGCTCAAGGAGAACGCCCATATTTTGCAAGGAGAACATGCCAATGGCAAAGCCACATAACAACACGTTGATCTTGAATAAGATCAAGGAGCGACTGATAGCGATTAAAATACCATTCGTGCAAATAAGGCAACTGACATACGAGGGCCAACTTGGGCTACATGACAATGCCATAAATGTTTTTGTAGACGTAGATCGAGCACAGCATGTCCTCCCACGCTTCATTAGTGACTCGGCAATGGTGGCTGTTGCAATCAAGAGACGCATGCAGTACGACCACAACTACATCAATGGGTTGGTTCGGCCGACTCTGACAATACGCGCACTGCAAGAAATGCTACCGACTCCTCTCTATGCTACCAACAATGTTAGAATCAACCAACAATGGGCCAAACACATCGAGTAGCTGTAGAACGACGAGCACGGTGACTAATCCGCACCAGCAATGGAAAGGCGGGACATTGCTCCGCCCGACGATGTGATTGATACATTCGTACATGGCATTTACACGAGCCAGCAAGTCGTTGACGTCGAGAACAGGCCTATGACTATCACGCCCTCCGAAAGTTTCCCTCCTCTGAGTCTATTCAAGGATGTCCATTGCGTTTCCTACTTTGTTTTATGGGCCAACCTCGTGCTTATTGCATATCAAATAGAACAAGCTACAAAGACATAGCCAAGTGGGAGCTTCGCAATGAGGACAGGCAGTTCAGAACATCCATTGAGAACTTGTTCTTCAAAATAATGAAGGTACTAGTAAGGCAGATCCCAGCTTCGCAATGAGGACAGGCAGTTCAGAACATCCATTGAGAACTTGTTCTTCAAAATAATGAAGGTACTAGTAAGGCAGATCCTGTCGTATGTTTGGGTATGCATTCGAAAAGGGCAGCTGCAAGGGCAACAAATATAGGCAAAAGCAGTTGTCGTCGACACTAACGTGGAGCAGTTACTACAATCAAAAATCTACTTTCGAGACCTTGCTTGCTTGAGATCCTCTGCCAATTACAAGCAACGTTTGAAGCGTAATGTTTTTGCCATGATTAGACAGCTTGGACCACCCACGTTCTTCATCACTCTGTCCGCTGCCGAGAAGCGCTGGGAGCCACTAGTGCGTTGTTTGCACGAACTAGATACCAACAGAAGCGAAAAGCAGCCAAGCCAACCAACTGAAAACCTCCAGCAGCTAGTCCGTGCAGACCCTGTGACAACGGCACAGTATTATGTACACAAATTCAGAGCGCTTTAAACTTTGTTGCTACAAGATAACAACAATTTGGGAACAATATCAGACTTCTTCTTTGTTCCAAAACAGAGGAAGCCAGCACGACCATGGGCTGATTTGGGTGGACGAATGCCCGAGTAATAACAATGCCGACGACGGCGCTGTAGAGCAATTTATTGATAAATACATAACCATAGATAGTGCGCTTCTTGAGTCCGAGCTCAGTGACATTCAAACCCACAGGCATAGACAAACCTGTAAGAAGCACCGCTCACAGTGTCGGTTTAACTTCAAGAAGCCACCAATGCACCAGATAAAAATTATGAGGCCCTTGCCTGAGGAGGATGGCAAGATCATGTACAAGAAGCAATATACAAAGATCAAAGAAGTGCTGTAAGAAAAAACATGCATCGAACTTACTTTCGACTCATTCCTTAGCAAAGTCAACCTCTCCGAGCAAGAATACGAGAACACATTAAGAAGCACCATCTCACAACCGAAAATATTCATGAGAAGAGATCCAAAGGACATATATATGAACAATTTCAACCCGGCAATGAGCAAACTATGGCAAGCCAACACCAACATACACTACGTGCTAAACCCTCATGGTGTAGCATCATACTGCACATCTTACATTACAAAAGTTGACAAGGAGACAAACAATGCAGTCAAGAACGCAATCATCCAGAGCCTCCAACAAAACTCGACAGTCAACGAGCGTGTTCGAAAAGTCGGGAATGCAATACTAAATACCCAACACATCAGTGCATAGCAGGCAGTCTACCTATGCCTCTTGCTACCACTAACAAGCACTACGAGGGACTTCATGTACATAAACACTAGCACACTAGCTGAGAGGACACTGCTTCTGAAAAGACGGGTGCAACTGGAGGCGATGCATCCAGAAAGCACTGACATCTTCTTCCAAGACACTATCAGTAAGTATTCAAAAAGGCATGAAAGCTTGCATCACCTGTCACTAGCAACATTTGCAAGCTCTTACACCATGAGACAAGGGAACACCAAAGAAAGGGAAAAAAAACGAATAATACGCTTCAATAACTATAACAAAGTGAAGGACCCTGAGAACCACTACAAGGAGATGTGCCTGCTGTACCTATCATTCCACTCCAACAAACACAAGCTTGACGAAACCATCCAAACATGGAATGACATGTACACAAAAAACAAAGACATCATCGACTCAACACAAGCACAATTTCAAGTGTGCACCTCATGTAATACTGCAACAACAAGCAATGTTACCAGCTACTTGTCGAACGCAATTGGAGAACGCCCTTTGGCTTCAACAGAAAATTGTGACTTAGCCAACAATATGGATTTTCAATTAAATTTGGACAACTTCAGGCCAATGAGACATGACAAAACAGACTACATGTCCAACGAAGCATATTACGAGAACTTGAGGAAGTTGAACTCTGAGCAACGCATGCTCTTTGATGACATCATGTTGAAAAAAAGAATTATAAAGGAGGACCAGATCATCATTTTCATATGGGGAAACATAGGCTCTGGAAAAACATATGTTGCAACCATGATAGCAGAAGGCCTGCGTAGACACCTCTCACACCAAAACACATCAGGCACCTTCCTTCTGAAGGTGTTATTGCTAGCATACACAAGGAAAGCAGCATGAGGCATCAATGGAAGCATGCTACATGCGGCGCTCCACCTGCCCCTGCTTACAAGCTCTTACACTACCCTCTCTGCAGAGAAGTTGCAGGACTTGTCAACGCAATACCAGAATGTCGAGGTTATTCTCATAGACGAAATATCCCTAGTCGGCATAAACACATTTCTCGCAGCAGACATGCAAATGTGAGAAATCAAGCACAACCACGAAAAGCCCTTTGGAGGTGTTGACTTGCTCCTCTGTGGAGACCTGTGCCAAGTAAGCCTAGTGAAAGATGCCTAGATCTTCTCTGAACATTCCTTGACAATGGCAATGGTCGGTTCAGTCTAGAGGTCGTACATTAAATACTACCAATTAGAACAACCCATGCTCCAGGACAACAAGCTGTTCTTACAAATGATCAATAGGATCAAAACAAGGACACAAAGCCTACAAGACATAAACTTCTTGAACAATGCAAACCACAGAATCCCACCAAACAAGAATAGCATACTGTCACACTTATTTTATACGAACAACGCAAAGAACCAACATAACATAATGATATTTGATAGCCTTCCATATCAACCACACATCCTACCATCAGTGGATATCAGGCACTTGACATGCAGCAAAACAATTCAAATCCCAGAAGACCCCAGGTTAACATGCGGCATGTAGCGAGAACTACATCTAAAACCTGGAATGATTATAGAAATATGCTCCTGCAACCAAGACATTGATGACAACATCGTTAACGGGGCAGACGAGATTTTTAGAGCCTCCATAATGCAACGCAAAACTTCACAAGTATGATAGAATTCAATGATCCCAAAGTAGGGGCAAAAGCGTGCTACGAAAACAACGTGCAATTGAAATAAAGAAGATCCACTCTACACTACAAGCATCATAGCCTCCAACAAAAGAAGAGGAGATGCAGTCTACACCAACAAAATCATAGCCTCCAATGGAAGAACATTAGGGGAGATTTGGGGTCTTGAAAGGGCCTTGTAAGGAATGGATTAGGAAAAGATTAGTCTCCCTAATACAATCCGATGTGTAGGGGTCATAAAGGATGACAAGGTGGTTTTAGAATACTGTACATGGTTTTGCCTTGCATTTATGCTCAAGGATCTACCAAATGAAGAAGCAGGGCTATTTTATATCTCATGTGGTAGGGAGAAGTGTCACCATTGGCTTGGTGGCCTAGTGGTCAAGGCTCTTGAATGATGTATAGGAGGTTGTGGGTTCCATTCCCTGCAGGCGTGCTAGGCAACTAATAAATTTTTGGTAGGCAACATGGGCGGGTGGTGGTAGGTTGTGCCATGTGGTAACTGCACGGGGCTGCTCATTGTTCTAGTCCTTACTTTGGGAAGCGAAGTGCCACATGTCACTCTCATGGGATTTCCTCTCTCCTCCCACTTGCAAGGCCACTTGCCATGCATTAAATATCTTTTTTGGACCTTTGTAGGGGCAAATTTCAAATTTTTGGTGCTCAAGGAAACTTGGAAGCACATGCTTCTTCCTCCCCCAACTTGGTGGTTTTCTCCTCAAAATCCATGGTTTTCTTTCAGCAAAAACCATGGTTTTTCCAATTGAAACCACCTATTTACTTTGGCATCTGTTATGCACATGCCACCTCAACACGGCATTGCCCCACAAAAAGGAGCATTCCCATTGGTACACAATCCCTCACTAACCCCTTGAAATTAGGAAACACTAATGGGGGCCCTTTGGAGACCCCAATTCTCCCCTAATGGCGGAGATGTAGTGTACACTCACAACATCACAGTCTCCAATGAAGGAAGGGGGGATGTAGTCTATACCAAATGCATCATAGCATCCAATGAAAGAAGAGAATTACAAGAGAGAGTGTTGTTCTATAACTGCATGAAATATCACTAGAAATGAAGACATAACAGAGAATCGATACGACTAAACACTTCACAAAAAGAGGCCACTACAACTAGTTACAGAACTGAGGTCACCATAAATCGTCTCCTCAAGTCTATAGACCTTGTTGGAGCTCACAAAAAAAAGGACAATAACTCAGAGACTCACACACGCACCTGGACCTATGCAGGTTGGTTGAGAGATGCATGACTCAAATACTCATGAATATGAATTCACTAGAGAACCCTCGAGTCCACCAAGTCACGACCATGTTCTACATGCAATCTGAAATTTCCACATGACCAATCAAAATGATTGCAAAGAAGGTCCAATCATTGAACACTTGCCAAATCAGTCAACCAATAGTAATAGTCGATTACAAAGTCCTCTCAAACCTAAGATCGACCAAGCTCCCCATGAGAGAGTGCATAAACCTTTGGAATGCCAATAGTCCCCCCTGTTAGATATCAATGCTCCACTCTCATGTAACTATGCGGGAACCAGCTAACTCTACTTGTAAGCCCCCCATATGAGGAGAAGGCATTTGAGTAGCTCGGTTATCCGGTAGGTCCTGGTTTGGACACCAGATGGGGGCCATGTGTGGCCTGATGGCTCGACAGCTTCGGATACAGTTGGCACACCACCAACTAGGCTACATGCAAGTGTGGGAAGGCATCCCTTGGCTGACTGCACTGAGGGTAGATGGAGCATTTCCCGAGGCAGCCCACTCTCGGGTTGCGGGGCCCGTTTGGAGCCTCAGATGATCTCGGATGGCTCTGGGCCGAATGGAGCCCGTAGGTTAGTTGCTCTGTTTTGCGCACCGGTTCTATCATATGGTCAATGGCCTATTTCGGGACCGACCCCTAGTCGACCATTTTGGGCGGACTGGGTCGGTCACCCAATTGAGCCTACTTGACTATGACTGGTGGCTATATAAGAGCAAGCCCGTGAAGCCCATTTCATCATTGGCTACAGCAAGCCTGATTCCTTAGCATCCAACCTCCGTCTTCTACTCTTTCCAACATGCCATCGAAGCTTCTTTCATAGGAGTGCATGGTTGGGAGGCAGCGCCATCTATTGTATCAGTTCTACAATAATCAAATTTTTTATTCTCCATACTATCTTGTTTTCTCTCATGCATACGAGATTCTATTATCTATTGAACACAGACGTTGTATTATTTTCTTACATGGTATCAGAGCCTGGACTCTAGCAAGAAGATTTGGTAGTGTGTTTTGTTTGCGAGCAGATTGTGAGAGATGGCCCAGCCCGCAAGACTGCACATCCCACCATTCGGCGAAAGCAAAAAGTTAGACGGCTCTAACTATCCACTCTAGAAGTTCAAGATGAAGACCATCCTAAGCACATACGATCTTTGGGACACTACTATTGGGGTGGATGTGAGGCCAGTTGCGAGACCGGATCTAGCCAATGCAGGACAACAAATAGTACCAACTGCGGATGAGATTCTCGCATGGACAAGAAGAAATGCAAATGCGCTGTGTTCTATTGTCTGCACTGTTAGTGATTCTGTCATGGCATCAATTCAATATGTCACCACAGCGGAGGAGGCATGGACAGTCTTGAAAAATCGATGTGAGACCATGAATCAGACGTCGATTCAGAATCTGGAGACTCAACTCACACACGAATGAGTTGTCTGAGTCTGAAGCGGCAGAGAAGTTCATCACTAGGGTGAAGAATCTGCATGATCAGATGACTGCGATTGGCATCACCATCACTAGCGAGAATCTAGCACGAATGTGCATACGGATTCTCCCACCAAAGTACGACGGTCTTGTTATGGTGCTGAATACGCATAAGAAAAATCCGCCCCTCAACTTTGAAGATTTCAGTGCGATGCTTCTGAAGGAGGAGATGCATCAAAAGATGAGGACTGGAGAAGATTCGGCTTTCTGGATCGGATCGAAGAAAGGTAAGGGTAAGGACTCTTATAACCCATCTTCTTCTGATGATAAAAAGAGAAAGAAGAAGATCAAGTGCTTCTATTGCAACAAGGTAGGGCACAAGCAGAATGAGTGCCGAAAGAATATTGCAGATGAGAAGAATGGAGTAAAGAAAGAGTCTGGCAACAGCGCGCAGTACCAATAGAGTTGTTCGTAGCGATTGAGGAGATTTGCACGGAGGCAGTTCATGTACCTGCAGATGAACCTTGGATCATTGACAGTGGTGCATCACACCACATGACCAATCGAAAGGATTGGTATACCACTCTACAGCTAGTAGGGAATGACATCTTGGTAGCAGTTGGCAATGATGCAAAATTCTAGCAAAAGGAAAAGGTATGATTGCTCTCAAGTCAGATGGAGTTGTAAAACAGTTGTCCGATGTTCTTTATGTGCCAGATATCAAGAGAAACTTGTTGTCCGTTTCTGCGATCATGGATCAGGACCTTAAAGTTCAATTCGAAAGATTTGCCAAAGACTTTCTAGGCTGAAGCATGTAACACTGCAGTTTACATCCTAAATCGTAGCAACACAAAGGCTGTGAATGGGATGACTCCACTGCAAGCCTTTTTTGGTAAGAAACCTTCAGCTGCACATTTCAGAGTTTTTGGATGTGACTGTTTTGTGCATGTCCCTAATGCTACTAGGACCAAATGGGAACCGAAGAGCTGGAAGTGTATTTTCTTAGGCTATAGTGAAGAGGCAAAGGGTTATGGTCATCTCTATAACCCTGTTACCAAGAAGGTATTTGTAAGTCGCGATGTGGTCTTCTCAGAATAGCTGCATCAATTGGAGGAGGATGCTTCCTTCCCAGACAACCACGACTAGGATATCCATCGAGTATCACCACCAATAGCAGATCGAACTCCCCCAACGGTGCTTGGGAGGATTCAAGACAGAAGATGAAGAAGAGCCTTCAGAACCACAACGGCAACGGCCATTCCCGAAGTGGGTAAAGCAGTTTTTGGATGATAGAGAACCTCCAGCCATTGAGGAGAACCATCGGAACACCGCCGGTCCAAGAGATTAGAGGAGCAAAGAAGCGTGTAGGAACACTTGGTCAACTATGCTTTGATGACAGAAGTGATCCATGCTGATGAGCCCAAGTGTCTTGAAGAGGCACAGGGCGATGATAGGTGGATGGAGGCTATGCAATTGGAGTATGGTTCCATAATGAACAACACGGGACCTTGTGGATCGACTGCCAAAACGCAAGGTAATTAGAACCAAGTAGGTGTACAAGACAAAGTACAAGTCCAATGGCATGTTGGATAATTACAAGGCTGGGCTCGTGGCAAAAGGATTTGCACAGGTACATGGTTTTGATTATCAAGATACTTTTGCTCCCACTGCTCAACTAACCACAATTCGCAGTGTTTTGGCTTTAGCTGCCCAGGGAAGTTGTCCCGTGTTTCAGATGGATGTGAAATCCGTATTTCTCAATGGAGATCTCAAGGAGGAGGTATATGTGGAACAACCACCAGGTTTTGAGATCCCCAATTTAGAAGGTAAAGTTTGCAAACTGAAGAAGGCAGTTTACAAGCTGAAACAGGCCCCACGAGCATGGTACCAACGAATTGATGCCTACTTTCTATAAAACGGGTTCAAGAGGAGCCCATCTGATGCAAATTTGTATATCTTCAGAGAAGGAGGCAAGTGTATGATCATGGTCCTTTATATGGACGACCTTGTCAAATCAAGGAACCATGAAGAGAAGATCTCGCAGATGAAGCATTTGCTAGGAAGAGAGTTTGAAATGACAGACCTCGGACTGATGCATTTCTGTTTGGGGATTGAAGTTTGGCAGGAGCCGAAATAGATCTTCATTTCACAACTAAAGTATGCTGGAGAGATACTGAAGGCATTTGGCATGGCTGAGTGCAAGACAATTGGTACCCTTATGGAGGTTGATGCAAAGCTCTCAAACGAGGATTCGTGACCACTGATGGACAAAGCGAAGTATAGAAGGCTTGTGGGTAGCTTGATTTACCTATGCAACACATAGTCAGACATTAGTTTTGCGACTGGTGTACTAAGCAGGTTTTCCAATAAGCCCCGGGAGAACCATTGGAGGGTAGGGATGTGGGTGCTGAAATACATCAAAGGCAAACTTGACTATGGCATCACCTATACCCAGGGCAACATCTTGACCAGATTCTATGACTCGAAATAAAACATTACAACTCCAAAATGCAATAAAATTGAAAGCTCAAAAAGTGCTTGTATGTATATATAGCACGAAGCTAAGCCACATCATGTGGCTTCAAGTACAAAAAGTAAGAGGAGTGTATATACAAGAGGCACGAAGCCAAGCCAGTGGCTTTAAGTACAAAAAAGAGTAGCTAGCACTACTTCTATGACTAATCCTCACTCCCTTCCATGCTCCCTTCTGCGCTCCCTTCTGCACTCCCTTCTCCGCCTGCTTCCTCATCTTCTTTCTTCTCGTCTTGCACAACAAGACAAAGCACCCATAGACGCACGCACAGACACATGTTATGAACTAAATGAAAAACTTACGGGCGTGTCTATTTGCACGTCTATTTTTGCGTCTGGAGACCCGCGTCTAATTACGAGTCTATATATCAGACACACATGCGTATAGATGCACAGTTAGATGCATAAATAGACGCGCTTATAAACGCGTTTATAGACACACATATAGACACAAGTCGAACAGACAGACACATATATAAACGCGTTTTTAAATGCACTGATAGATGCGCTTTAAAAAAAAAAAAAATTTACAGAATACTATGTATGTTGTGTATGCTATATAGTTACAAGAATCCCATATCCACATTGTGTAATTCAATTCTTACAGCCAACCGCATTTTAATTACAATTCCAAATAAAACATTACAACTCCAAAACGCAATAAAATTGAAAGCTCAAAAAGTTCTTGTATATACATATAGCACGAAGCTAAGCCATATCATGTGGCTTTAAGTACAAAAAATAAGAGGAGTGTATATACAAGAGGCACAAAGCCAAGCCAGTGGCTTTAAGTACAAAAAAGAGTAGCTAGCACTACTTGTACGACTAATCTATGTTCTCCAGGTCCTTGCTTCCTTCCACGCTCCCTTCTGCGCTCCCTTCTGCGCCTCCTTCCTCCTCTTCCTCATCGTCTTGTGCAGGGGCCTGTAAACAAGGGACAACATATATCAATGTATGAAAAATCAAATCTTTACTTATAATTTTGGCATTATTTAATTACTTTCAAATACCTGGGGGGCCGCTCCAGTAGCTCGGGTATACTGCTCCTCAGTAATCAACCCATCATCATAGAAGTGCCTCCATGTATCTCCTCTGCGATGGTGGCAATGGTAGGCTGTCTCCACAGGAGTAGGGTATCTGCCCACGATCCCAAGCTGCATGACCGCGACACACTTTGCGGAGGGATTAGTACAAAGAAACAACCTCCTAATAAACTACATAAGCAATATAATTTGAGATCGATACTTACAAACTGGGCCTCCCATGATTCAACACCCCCTGCTTCAAAATGCACGCTTCCATATTCCTCCATCTGGATCCTCCGTGCCTCCACGTGCTGTAGACTAGGGTCCTCCGTCGCTAACTTCATTGCCTTCTTCCACTCATGCTTGTGAGCGGTTTGGGGCGGGCCCCTTGGTGGTTGACCTGCCTCAAGCCTGGCAAGCTCCACTAGTGCCTGCCTCTTAAGCGAAGATCTTTTATTGCTAAGTATCGTAACAATCTTTGACTTCCCCCATTTATCTGTGAACTGGCGATTGGGGGGTTAGGATACCTAGAGCGAATAGTAGTGAGGGTCTCATCAGCCAATCTCTTTGGGTGGTCTTTGTAGTGGATAAAGCAATCTCTATAATTGTTAGCAATTACAGAGCGCATGAAGGCCATGATGTCCTTCCCCCGCGCATCCATCAAGATGCCTCCTGTCTGAGTGATGTCATAATAAATCGTACCATCACCCAGAGGCACATCTAAATCATCTGAATCATCATCCTCCCCACTGCCACATGGCCCAAAGCACTGTGCCATGCATCCCCCACCGCTCTCCCTGCTACTACGCCTGCTACCCTGTCGTGTCGAGCTCGTACGCTGGCCACTCGTAGCTGGGGACTGCACGGCACTACGCTGACCACTCGTAGCTAGAGAACCGAGTCTCGACGGCACAAGAGTACGTCGACGGCTCGCCGAGACAGAAGGACCTCCTGATGGCATGGGGGAAGGGGCATAAGACGGGATGGCAGAAGGGACATAAGACGGCATGGGGGAAGGGGCATAAGATGGTACGGGGGAAGGGGCATAAGAAGGGGCATAAGACGGCTGTGTTGACTCCGCTGGGGTGATCTCAGGCGGTGTGGGGTGGCGTGGAGTCTGTAGTGCCGACTCCTGGGGAGTGTTTAGAGTACCTGTCATATACCCGTATAACTCCGTAGGAGTAGGAGGGTGCCCTAAAAGGTTATATAAGTCCTTCCAAATAGATTCCCGGGAATCAGGTGAGCTGGAAGCGCTTCCTGGCCACATGTTGAACTGGAAAAAAGAAAAAAAAATCTATTACTGATGAGCTGAGAAGAAAGAGGAAGAAAAGAGAGGCTTACTGTCAGAGCGCGTCTATAGACGCGTCTGATTTGTGCGTCTATAGATGCATCTAACAGAGCATCTAACAGAGCGTCTAAGAGAGCGTTTAATAGAGCGTCTAACAGAGCATCTAACAGAGCGTTTAACAGAGCGTCTAATAGAGCGTCTAATAGAGCGTCTATCGACGCATATGTCTGTGTGTGCAACAGGCCAGACGCGCATTTAGACGCACTTGTAGATGCGCTTTTAGATGCGCTCTGAGACGTGCCTATAGACACGCACCGACAAACGAGATTTCTAAAAAGTAGAAAAGGACATTGCGCCCGACACAAAAACGTGACACTGATACCCAGATCATGTGCTTCTTGGATACGAGAAAGTACAAATCTGGAGAGAGCAAACTTCCAAACAAGATCAACTGCAAAGAGACTTACTTGGATAGAGGTATGGAAGGTTCTTCTTTCTTTCTCAAAGTTGCTTCTCCTCCTTGTTCGTCCTCCTCTCCTTTAAGCTTAGAAGTAAGTGTGGGTGCCTTTCTCTTGAGTGTAAGCTTGGAAGTAAGTATGGGAGCCTCCCTCTTAAGCGTCGAAACTATGGATCTGCTAATAAGGAAGGAAGCAAGCTGCGCGAAGTATAAGTAATGTAAAGAAAAGCAAGGCGAGCGGCACGCTAAAAAGCAGGTTTAAAAGCCGCGTCTATAGTCGCATCTAATAGCGCGTCTATAGGCGCGTCTAAATACATAGAGTAGACACGCGTTTAGACATGCCATTAGATGCGATTTTAGACGCGCTTTTAGACGCGACTATAGACGCGCCACAGAGTTTAAATTAAACATTTGAAGAAGAGCAAATTTGGTGGGTTGTTTGTTTGTAGGATGTCTTCATCTTCAACAAGTAGCTCCAGTGAGGATGAATCCCTCCGTATCCACCATCGCGAAATGTGGTTGGAGCAAAAAATCAAATGTCTGTGTGATCGATGTTGAGGGAACATGTATCGTGCATGCAGGATTACACTCAATCATATCTCAAAGTATGGAGAATGGGATGTGACCGTAAATAGGGTAAGGGTTTGTAAGTTAAGGTTGATTGAGATACCTATGGGTGTTCATATGTTTGAGTTATGATCCCGTTTTAATTTGATACAGGATGCAGTGCCACACCCGCACATGTTACCCTATGCTCGTTGTGAGGAGGCGAAGCGTCGGCGATATGAGGTGGGATCTTCAGGAGGGACCGTTACGGATGCATGGAGTGATGGTGATAGTAGCCCTCCGCCATTACCTCATGAAGCCGTGGAGGAGGAGGTGTTTGATGATATGGTGCGGGATTTATATGTCCATCAAGGGAGGGATAATAGCATGGAGCAGGATGATCTTTTTACTACAGCATCGACTCCACTGTTTGAGGGGTGCACATTCTCTATTCTACGTGCCTCCCTTGAGTTACTAAACTTGCAAACCATCTATGGATGGAGCAATGCAAGTTTGAATGCATTACTCAAGTAAGCTTTAAAGTCTATTTTGCAAACATGGTGAATTATGCTAGTGGGTCAATTACTCAAATGCTTTTCCTCATTTATGGTCTTCACGTGCAGGCTATTGTGTAAAATGCTTCCAAGGGAGAATAAACTACCGACCTCAAGAGATATGGCAAGGCAACATGTGACCTCTCTTGGAGGATTAGATTACAAGCGCATCCATGCATGTGTCAACAATTGCGTTTTGTTTCGTGGACTACATAAGGATGCAAGAGAGTGTCCTACTTGTGGAGAGGCAAGATATAGAGCAGATCTCAAAACCTTGGACGTGCCTCGTAAGGTATTGCAACATTTTCCCATAATCCCTCGCATCCAACATATGTTCAAGTGCAAATCTATTGCAGAGCTCATGTCATGGCATTCCTCCCGTTGATCAACCGATGGCAAGTGGAGAACTCCCGTGGACTCTCCTGCATGGAAGCATATTGAAGACACATGGCCAAGCTTGAGACTTGGATTGGGTATGGACAGTGTGAACCATTTGGTCTCAAAAGCACGTCTTACAGTGTATGGCTAGTGGTATTGGTGAATTACAATCTTCCACCCTCTATGGCTATTAAGAAAGGACATGTCATGCTGTCCCTTCTAATTCTAGGGAAACATAAAGTCAAAAACCTTGATGTTTATTTGGAGCCTTTGATTGATGAGCTAGAGATACTTTGGAGAGGATCGAGGTGCATGATGTGAGCAGGCCTCCCTCGTCACGAAACTTCAACTGCAAAGCAGTCTTGATGTGGATGATGCATGACTTCCCAGGCTATGGCGAGTGTTCAGGTAAGCATTGCATTTTTAATTATGAATAGGCAAAGGATGTGGCACCCTAAACCCACCTTCCACTCTTAATTGCATCTATTGTTCAGGTCTCACTACATCGGGTTACCATGCATGTCTTGTTTGTGGTCCTTCGCTAGTTGCCTCATGGGCAGATGCATTGAATAAGGTCATCTATGAGAATCACCATCGATTTCTCCCACCTGATCATCCTAGATATGTTGCCCCTTGGAATGAAGTCCTCCCACAATCACTCACTGCGGGAGATTGGATGAGAATTTGGGACAGTTCCACGACTCCTCCACCACTTGGCATGAGCCGGTAAGGGTTTGTAACTATTGGCTGCAAGTAAAGATTGGCTATATTGGCTGAAAGTAAAGATTGCATACTAACACTTTATTTTGTTTAGATACTCCATCTTTTATCGTTTACCATATTGGTCCCACCTCAAGATCAATCACCTGCTTGATCCCATGCATATCTTCAAGAATGTGGCATCTGCCATTTGGGAGCATTTGAATGGGACACCAGATTCGGCAGGCATAAGGGAGGATCTACGTACCACAGGGAGGATGCGTGAAGCTTGGCCTCAAGAGAGACCAAATGGGTGTGTTTTTTTACCTCGTGCACCATGGATGTTATCAAAGCTAGAGATGGCGACGGTGAAGCGCGCTATTACTACAATTCGTACTCCCACTGGATGCATGAGGTGTTTGAAGGGAGCCTTTACAAAGAGCAAGAAAAGAGGTGTAGAGCAATTATATGGCTTGAAATCTCATGATTGGCACAAGATGATCCAAGTCAGTATTTTATGTGCATAATATCTTTTTCTTTTCAAATTTGTGAGTGAATAGCTATAAGCAACTAATCAACCACCTCCTCGTGGGTTCAGTTCATACTACCTACTAGCATTTCACGTATTGCATCGAAGGACGTGAAAGATTGTATTTACAAGATGGGTGAGCTTGTGAGGTATGTGAACTCAAAGGAAATAGATCCCACCACGCTTGAGAATGCTCAAGTTATGTCAGTGGAGGCGGTTTGTTTAGTGGAGGAGACATTTCCACGTTCTATTCTCACAAGCCAACTACATCTCATAGTGCATTTGGTGGATGAGATTGCTATATGCGGTACTATACATGCACGATGGTTGTTCTTCCTCGAGCGCTTCATGAAGACCTTGAAGGGCTTCGTGAGACAAAATGCAAGACCCGAAGGTAGCATGGCCGAGGGTTGGTTGGTACAAGAGTCACTTGTATATATTTCTGAGTTTCTTGTTGATGTGCATACCTCTCTCCCACGACTATGGAGAGATGATGAAGACCTAAGGATGACCTCTATTGTGCCTCAAGGGAAAGGACGCAACAAAGTAATAGACACAGAGTTGCATAATAGTATCAACCTCTTTTGCGTGCTTAATAGTTATGTGATGAAAAGATGGGTGACAAGATACGAGAATGCAAAGGCAAGAAGACAAGGAGAAAGGGCCCTCTTTCGTACACACCACGGATCTCGTGTGCCATACCCTCAGCATCTAAGAGCACTTCCAAAGGATATTCATGTGGATTGGCTACTTGATGAAATGGAGAAAGCAGAGAAAGACGAGGGGATGCATATCACAATGGAAGAATGGGAGTATGCTAGGGGATGCATGAGCAAGGTTGGTATATAGAATGTTATGCATAAGTTAGGAGATTTTTATAATTTAGATTGCTTATTTAATTGATTTTTTCTTGGTGTAGTGCACTATGTTCAATGCTATATGATGTGAGGGCAAGCATTTTCGAACACAACGGATTGATGATAAGAGAAACACACAAGATTGCGGCGTCATTGCTAGCTTTGAGGGAGCCAATGGAGCTATGGATGATTATTGTGGCATAATCCAAGATATTATTATGCTTGACTTTCGACGCTTCTTTGTGTATGTTTTGGATGTAAAGTGGTTTAAGGACATGATGGAAAGAGGCCCTAATGCAACAATCAAATGCCATGCAAGTGGCTTTGTAACTATTGACTCCACAAAGTTTTGGCAAAGTAGGAAGGACACACTAGTACTACCGCAACAATGTGAACAGGTACTGCACACACATATAAAAATACTCGCTTTTAAATATTCGATGCAAGAAAAGTAACATGATTGTATTTGTGTTTGAATTAGGTTGTCTATCAACCAATGGTGGATAATAATAGATGGTGGCATGTCATACCTATTATGCCACGTTCCAAAGTGATGTATAGTACATTTACTAATATGGAGCGTATGGAGGATGATCATGGCCATGGACGTGATGATGACTGTGATACGAGAGAGGAGGATGATCATGAGATAGGAGATACAGATATTGAGGCCATTACCCATGAGGATGAGCCTACCATTCGAGATGTTGATTTCGATGAGCACATGAGTGGCATAAGTAGTAGTGGGTTGAATGTATTTGTAGATCTAAACACTTGTTTGGATTTTGAAGTAGATAGTTTGGCAAGGGTTGATCTCATTGAGGATGAGATTGAACCATAGCCCCATAATTGATATTGGCAAAACTATTTTACATATTGTCTCATTCTCCTCATCTTAGTTAATTTTTGTATATGTGGGCTTGCAAAAAATTATGTGCTTTGGTAATCATGGGCAATGTTTGGAAAGCAATGATGTATACCAAAATCTCACTTTCTGTATTCTCTGGTTTGCATCTATCTACACGTCTAAATGCACGTCTGATTCTCAGTGTAAACGCGCAAATAAACGCGCTAATACACGTGCAAATAGACGCGCTAATAAACACGATGTTAGACGGGCCCGTATTTTCTCAGGTTAGATGCGCACGTAGATGCGGTAATTTACGTGCAAATAAACGAGCTTATAGACGTGCATTTAGACACGCCCGTAATTCCTCTACTAAAGCAATGCCTATAGACGCACCCGCTATTTTGCGCGTCTACCAAGCGCATCTATAGTTGCTTTGTGGTGTTGTGTTGTGCACGGATCTATAAACAAGGGACAACATATATCAATGTATGAAAAATCAAATCTTTACTTATAATATTGACATTATTTAATTACTTTCAAATACCTCGGGGGCTGCTCCAGTAGCCTAGATATACTGCTCCTCAGTAATCAACCCCTCATGATAGAAGTGCCTCCATGTATCTTCTCTGCGATGGTGGTAGTGGTAGGCTGTCTCGACAGGAGTAGGGTATCTGCCCATGATATCAAGCTACAAGATGACACAATTTGCGGAGGGATAGTACAAAGAAACAACCTTCTAATAAACTACATAAGCAATATAATTTGAGATCGATACTTACAAATCGGGCCTCCCATGAATCAACACCCCCTGCTCCAAAATGCATGCTTCCATATTGCTCCATCTGGATCCTTCATGCCTCCACGTGTTGCAGACTGGGGTCCTCCCTCGCTGACTTCATTGCTTTCTTCCACTCACAGTTGTGAGCGGTGTGGGGCAGGCCCCTTGGTGGTTGACCTCCCTCAAGCCTGGCAAGCTCCACTAGTTCTTGCCTCTTAAGCGAAGATCTTATATTGCCAAGTATCGTAACAATCTTTAACTTGGCCCATTTATCTGTGAACTGGCAATTGGGGGGTTAGGATACCTAGAGCGAACAGCAGCGAGGGTCTCATCAGCCAACCTCTTTGGCTGGTCTTTGTAGTGGATAAAGCAATCTCTGTAATTGTTAGCAATTACAGAGCGCATGAAGGCCATGACGTCCTTCCCTCGTGCATCTATCAAGATGCCTTCTATCTGAGTGATGACATAGAATATCGTACCATCACCTGAAGGCACATCTAAATCATCTGAATCATCATCGTCCCCACCGCCACCCCTCCCAAAGCACTGTGCCATGCATCCCCCACTGCTCTCCCTGCTACTACGCCTGCTACTGTGTCATGTTGAGCTAGTACACTGGCCACTCATAGCTGGAGACTGCACGGGACTATGTGGACCACTCGTAGCTAGAGAACCGAGTCTCGACTGCACAGGAGTACACCGATGGCTTTGCGAGATAGAAGGACCTCCTGATGGCATGGGGGAAGTGACATAAGATAGCATGGCGGAAGGGGCATAAGATGGCATGGGGGAAGGGGCATAAGATGGCATGGGAGATGGGCCCATGCTGTGTAGCCGGCTGGGCTATGTTGACTCCGCTGGGGTGATCTCACCTGGTGTGGGGTGGTTTGGAGTCTGTAGTGCTGACTCCTGGGGGGTGTTTAGAGTACTCGTCATGTACCCGTATAGCTCCGTAGGACTAGGAGGTTGCCCTAAAAGGTTAAAAGTAAAGCAAGTACTTTGTATGCTTGTATTCTTTACATAATTCTTTCCAATGGCATTAACACTACTTGTTGTTTATCATTCATAGGTGAGTGAAAAAATGAGAGATCACTTAGAACAGAAGACCGTGCAAAGAAGTGATAAATCCCAAGGAAAGAGATGCAAGGTATTCTTATATTTAGAATTTATTTTCTATGATTTGAAGTCTTCATACCTTGATTTTAATCTCAATTTTTTATTTGAATTAGAACTGAAAAGATATTCAAGGTACAGACATGGAGGTGACTACGATTTCAAGCGAGTATAAAAGAGTATGTGACAGCCTTTTACATTAGGTTTCATTATTTAAATCATTTGCTTCGAATTTGTTAATATATTGTCACTTGTTTTGTTATTATGCCCTCAGGTGGATGACATTTCAGAGGAAAATATGGAGACGATACTTTTGAAATACATGGGAGTCCACACAATTCATGATATGTACTTTTCCTTAAAAAGTACATATGTGAAGCTTAAAAAGATGGAGAGTAGCTTCAAACAGTACTCTACAGACATCAAGAAACCAGCCAGTAACATTATGATAAGGGACATTGTGCATTGGCTTATTGAAAGTCAAAAAGTTATATTCATGGTAAAATCTGGTGTGCTTAGTTTAGAAGATATAGAGATTTTGATATGACATTTAGCTTGATTCAAATAAGTCTTCAAAGATGTTATGTAGAGCTCTTCTAGCTCTCTTTGGTTGTCTTATATTTCTTATAGTAGAAGTTCTTTGCTTTTTCTTTTGAATATTGTAATAACGAATGGACTTTTTACCTTCTTATTATTTTGTAGAAATATTAAAGAGAACTCCATAATCTTTTTGATGGTTTTGTTGAATCTTAGTGTAGATAATGTGAGTTAATGTAATTATAGTAACAATTGCTTATTGCTCTAAGTACTTTAAAAGTTCAAATTGCTATATATGAAAATGTGAAACATGAGTGCTTCATTTCTTAAATGATATAACTTAGACAAAATCACTTATTTCGTGTTCTCCCTATATAATGGGGCATTTCCTAGTTTGTCTTATAAAGAAAAAGAGGATTCTCTATATCATTTACTAGACTATAACTAGGAAGTGTGCAAACTAGGGAAAATGGAACATTTCCTAGTTAGACTATGTAGGGAATTGCTAATGAATTTCACTATCTAGGAAAATTTTCCTATATGGTGAAATTCTCTAATGATTTCCTAGTTAGACTATGTAGGGAATTGCTAATGAATTTCACTATCTAGGAAAATTTTCCTATATGGTGAAATTCTCTAATGATTCCCTGCATTGACTTGCATAGGGAATTTTTTGATTGATTCCCTAGATAAGGTAACTAGGAAGTGTTCCATCTCTCCAAGAGAACAAGTCATCTTGATATACTTAGGACTTTGGTTCAAAACTATGTGGTGTCGACCAAAGTGTAATTATTTGGTTCCTGCATGAGGTTATTACTTGCAAACCAAAAAAGGATAAATGAAAAGCAAGGGGTGGCGTCATACTGTCAGTAGCGTGAGGGTGCCAAGCTCATCAACAAGCTAAGAGAGCTTGTGGAGCAAATAGAATTTTTCCTGGTAACCTTAAAATACAATAAGGCAACAAAACTTCTCCCTATCACTGTAATTTCGGTTCTCAATGTGAAAAGCATAGAAAACCAATGCCACTTCGCACGTAAGGGGCCTATAGATGAAACTGTAGTCTCACAAGGTTCTTGGACAATATGAACCTGGCATAAGATGTAGTGTTGGCCTAGTGGTCTCTCTTTTCATGGAGCCCTGTATATACTAAGAACAAAGGTCGAGATTCACCTTACTTTCATGCATAAGTGCACACATTGGGTTTCTTTGAGACTTTTAGAATATCCCTGCAAGTCCTCTAAGTCCTTCTTACCTACGTGGGCATGGTGTAGCCATCCTAGCACATCCTAGCTTGTTACG
The DNA here is from genome assembly GCF_047967505.1 of Dipteris shenzhenensis. Classification (NCBI taxonomy): domain Eukaryota; kingdom Viridiplantae; phylum Streptophyta; class Polypodiopsida; order Gleicheniales; family Dipteridaceae; genus Dipteris; species Dipteris shenzhenensis. Next base: position 13,696,304 of record NC_141613.1, on the reverse strand, counting down.
AATCATGGCTACCTCCTTATTATGCAACACTTTTGTGCATGCTATACCTTATGTTTTCATCGCATGTCCTTAGGACATATCTCGTCTCAGTCATAGCTACTCACATTATTAATATTTCAACCGAGTGGTCCTACTACTGAGTGAGAAGATTGAAGTGCAACTATGGGGAGTTGACCAATAGAAGCTTGCTTTGAAGCTGAGCACTCTGTTCACTGTTTTTTCTTAGGTCTCATGTCGTGATTTAAGGGTGAGTCATTTCTAAGCATATCAAGCATGCCGGCTACGTTCTCTAGCAGCTCTATGCATGATGTGCATCTGGGGGTAAACTTGAAGCTGTATATGAGCTCCTTGAATTGTATAGGAGCTCTCATGTGGGCCACGTCTCATTCTCCAACTCCAAGCTACCTTCTAGTAGGCTTCCCCTCACTCTATGCCAGCTAAATGCTAGCATCCATGGATATCCCATCAATGAGCAAAGTATTGATAACATGCATGCCATATCCATCTAGTGGTAGGGCGCGCAGTTCAGAAATGATCTTTCAACATTGTTCCTATCAATCAACAAATAGACGTCTATAAACGTTCTTCAATCCTCAGTATGCATGCTCTGAGAGCTCATATTGTCAAACATTTAGAAGCATATGCTTCAGAGGGCCGAACTTGAGGCTCCCTTGTTTACCAGAGATCACTAGACTACAAGCTGAGCTGTGTGATCACCAATGTCACCAAAGAAGATTATAAGTTTTCAAATGACCGTAAATACTTCACGCATGCCTGCGTTGTGTGGTAAACTCAAACTAAGCATGACAAACTCCATTCATTGGGATATGATGCTCTATTTCAAATCCACCATTCTAATGGTTCACTCTGTTGTATACAACGCCCACATTTTTCCATGACCATCATGACGAATCTCTTTGTGGAAATCTTTAGAGAAAGAAATTACTGCACTTACAAAGGGTTATCAACTCCCATCCTGCACCATTCTGTAATATTTTATCTTCAACCATTGGTTGAAAGCTACAAGGCATGTGGAAGCAACGCCAGTTTGAATATCATACCTGGGGGGCTCTATTGCTCCTCCAACATCAATTACAGCCATCTTTGATCTATTGATTTGTTTGGGGAGGGGGGTTGATGCTCGCTAGAGAAGCATAAGAGTAGACATGGAACCACATCCCAATGACTAAGCATACTCAACATTGTATTGAAAAAAATTGGACTTGTATAAAGTCCAATTCCAAAACTAGACTAAATACAAGTCCAAAATTTTTAAATATCATAGTCCCATGGTTTTTTTTCCATATACTTCAAAACAAAGATTGCAATATTGGTTGAAACTTTACATTGGCAGAGGGCAAGGGACTATGATTTTCTATAATACCTCTCTCTATGGATTATGTAGATGTCCTAAAATTGGGTTTGTTGAACCTCTGTCTTTAAAGAAAAGAGAGTTATTTGGTTCACCTTTAATCACTACTTTGTTAAGGACATTATATGCTAGTAGAAAGTTTTACTTCCATTCATATTATGATGTTCTAAAATAAGAGGAGGTTTCTTATTGTGTCCCCCATGTTGAAGGTTTCTTTGGAACATGCTATTTCATGACCTTTGTTACTTAGAATTTCCATGCAGAGCCTGCATTTAAGGATTGGAGTTCCAGCAAGTTGTTTATCTTTGAATGCAAAGAATAGTATATGAATAAAGGTGGCATTGAGGGAATTGCTTTGGAACTACTCCAGAAATTCCATTGGAATAATATGGGAATAAAGGTGGCATTGGGGTGTTCCTTTGAAATTACCCCAAAAAGTTTTTATCTTTGGGTACAAAGAATAATATATGAATAAAGGTTACATTGAGGGAATTACTTTGGAATTTCATGTCCTTGAGAGTTGCCTGCACTCTTCCTTCAATTGTGTGGAATAGGAAAAGAGAAATGAAATTTTAGGGATGAACATTATTACATGACCTTTTAGGACTTTATGCAAAAGCCCTACTGAATCAAGAAACACTACAAGGCACATGCCCTTTTCCAATGGAAATACCGACCTTTTTTACACTAAAAAGTTGTTTTTTGACAGGCGCAAAGGTCAGTATTTACGTCACTATTATCGTCGAAAAACAACGGTCGCTATATTAGTGTCGCTATATAGTGACATTGGTAAACGTTGCTATATAACGACACTAACAAACGTCGCTATATAGCGACACTAGTAAATGTCGCTATATAGTGACGATTAATAGAAGCTTTAAAAAAACATTAGTGGGGCTAAACAGGGCCACATCAAGCTCTGTTTTGCCCCACTAATGTTTTTTTTTAGTAATTACAAAAGAATGTTTTTTGTTACAAAATTTTCCTTGTGAAAGGGTGATACAAAATCGCTCAAACGAGCCGAGCAACATAAGCATATACGTGTCGAAGATATACAACATTGTTTGTTACAAAATTACCCTTTTGAAAAGGGTGATACAAAATCGCTCAACGGAGCCCACGTACAAAAGCATATACATGGCGAAGTATATGCGAACTACTACTACTATTGCTCATCTGAATCATCGTTCTCGTCCTCATACTCATCGTGTTGACCTGATACCTGGCCCTCATGAGCTGCGCTTGATCCGTGGCTAGCGTGAGCTACGCCTGATCCTTGGCCCTCGTCGAAGCTGTGTAAGCCTAATCCCTCATCATCACCGCTCACCTCTATTGATGGGACGTTCGAGCTTTGATTCTAAGAATGAAACCATATTAATTGGAAATTAGATTGGAACTTAAAGAATAAAACAGTTTAAAAAGTGAGATTATAAGTACTGATGGAACGTTCGAGCTTTGATTCTAAGAGTGAAACCATATTAATTGGAAATTAGATTAGAACTTAAAGAATAAAACAGTTTAAAAAGTGCTCGATTACAAGTAGGAGTAGACTTATACCGTGCGAGCAGCCACCTCAACCCAGTCGACCGTCGCTCCCTGTGCCTCCTGCTCAATAAACCACGGCTTTGTTCCCACGCGAAACGTGCATCTCGTCCCTGTGTCTGTAGGAAGGCGACCCATCACAGCTTGCTATGGGCCCAATTTATGAGAGTTAGATAAAGTGCATGCAATATGTAGTAAAACAAATATAACAATACATTAAATGAGAAGAAGTAGACTTACCACAGTTGCCTCGAACGCCAACCGTCCGCCTACACCAAAGTGCGAAGTACCTACAGAGTCCAGTCATCTCCTCGCAACCCTCCTCTGACCCTCGAATAGTTCGGGATGGTCCTTGTACTGCTTCTTGAAAAACTTCCAGTCAACTTTTTCTGCCCAGCTGGGTTTAGCCTTCCCCTTTGCGATGGAAGTATGCAAGGTTGAATTACGATGCTTCAAGAGGACCCCCATGCTATCTTTCATGTAATCTGAATTGAACTCCCAATTTGGAGGGTTAGGATATTGTCTTTTCAATTCATCGATGATAGCCTGCTTCTTTCCCTCATCTTGGTACCGCCAGTCAGTAGCTATGCCGCTCTTGAAGTGGTGGCTCATCAACCGCCTCATGGTGGCCATCACTGCTGAGCCCTTTTTATTTTCTATTATCTCTCTAGCAACTGTGATCTCATAGGAGAGGTCCTCGACCGAGTAAGGAGGACACATGGTAGTGACAGAGCTCTGACAGAGTCAGAGCGAGTCGTGTTACTGCGAGTGCTTATAGAGCAAGGAGTAGTAATGGGAGTAGGAGAGGGCAAGAGACCTGACTGGTTTTGGGTCTCGGGACCAAGTGGAGACCTGTAGGGATGTGAGTGTGCTGACTTGTCTACATCTCTCGAGTCAGCACAACATAAGCGACCCTTCCTACTCTTCCTTTCCTTACGATAGGCACGCCCAGGTGATGACCCCTCTGTCGAAGGGGCTAGAGGGGACGGCTGGACAATAATTCTAGCCATTGGTGTAGGAGAGGCATTTGCTAAGGTCCTCTGAGATAGCAGAGAGAAGAATCTCGCTACCTTCACATTAGTCATCTACGCGACAAACTCATTGGGACTCCCGACAAAGCCATGGGCTGCTAGCAAAGGAGTTTCTCGAGGGGTAGTCATAGTGCTACGTCCGAGAGGAGTCGGGCCACGGGTAGTTACAAGGGTAGGCCCTTGAGGTGTCGTGTGAGTGGAATTAAAGTCCTCTGGAGAGTAGAGATCATGATGTCTCCTCCTATGACGGTTTTTGTACTCGTCGGACATGCGACGTGATCCCATGTCTAATTTGGGGGGATTGGACAAACGTAGACACAAACATGAAAATAAAAAACAAAAAACAAGAGCGGGTAAGAAGCAGAAAGATAATTAATTACTTGAGACAATTATGAAATTCAAACTCAAGAAATTACAAGCAGACAATTAATCACTTGTAAAAATTATGAAATGACATCAACGCATAAAGGATAAATATGAAAGGACAATTATTTACTTAAGAAAATTATGAAAGGCCAGTTTTGAAAAGACAAATATTTATGAAAGACAAGTGGAATCCAATAAGATTTTCATATATATATAAACATAAGAGAGAAAGCATATGCTTGTGCTTATGCATAAGCATATGAGCATATGCATAAGCATAAGCATAGGCATAGGCATATGCTTATGAAAAGAAGAGAAAAAGAGAGGGAAAAAGAAGAGAAGGAAAGGAGAAGGAGAAGGAGAAGAAGACAAATGCTCATCCATAAGCATAAGCATGAGAAGAAAAAACATATGCATAAGAGATTGAAAGAGGGAAAAAAGAAGAGGGGAAAAGAGCATAAGCATAAGAGAAGGAAAAACATATGCATAAGAGAAAAAGAGAGAAAGCATCTATTTGAAAGAGGGGAAAAAGAAGAGAGGAAAAGAGCATAAGCATAAGAGGAGGAAGAGGGAAAAAGAGCATAAGCATAAGAGAAAAAGAAAGAAAGCATATACTTATACTTATGCATGAACATATGAGCATAAGAGAAAAAGAGAGAAAGCATAAGCTTGTGCTTATGCATGAGCATATGAGCATATGCTCATGCATAAGCATAAGCATAGGCAAATACATATGTTTATGAAAAGAGGAGAAAAAGAGAGGTAAAAAGAGAGTGGAAAATAAGAGAAGGAAGAGGGAAAAAGAGATTGAAAGAGGGGAAAAAGAAGAGGGGAAAAGAGCATAAGCATAAGAGAAGGAAAAGCATATGCATAAGAGAAAAAGAGAGAAAGCATATACTTATGCTTATGCATGAGCATATGAGGGAAAGAGGGGGGGAGAGAGGGAGGAAAAGAGAAAAAGAGGGGAAGAAGAGGGAATAAGAGAAGAGATGGAAAGAGAGGGTTCCTACACCCATCACTACAGCTAGCGCTTAAGGCATGAGCTGCAGTCCATGAGCTGTAGTCCAATGCAAATAACAAAAATAAAAAAAGGGAAAAAGAGAAAGAACTTTCTTACCTGAAAAGTCCCGAACCATGTTTCGTGGGCTGGCCCTACAAAAAAGAGGAAACATACCATTTTTTCAGATAACTAGCTAGAGGAAGGAGGAGTTTGGAGAAGCAACTTTTGAAAGGGATTGGATGAGTTTGAGAAGCCTACAGAGAGCCTAAAACAAGGAGAAAGCATAAGCCTACAAACAAGGAGAAAGAGGAGGAAGAGAAATACCAAAAAGAGAAGAGGTGAGTCTTCTTTCTCTCACCAAATCTCATTTTTTGTCAACCTCTAAAAATCAAGCATGAAAATTAGCACATAGCCTTAGCAACACAAGGAGAAACATTCAACACTCACAAAATGAAATCTCACAAAAAATGAACCTACATTGCTTAAAGAGACACACTTTCTTGAAAAACTTCATTTCACACAAGCAGAGAGGGAGAAGGGTGGAGAGGGAGCACAAGTATTGGGAGAGGAGCTGGGTAGGGGTGAGGAGTGGGGAATATAGAGGAGAAAAGCAAGGTCATCGAATATAAGGTGGGAGGAGAGATTTTTGCTTTTCCCACAATAGAGATGTGAAAGATGGTGTTGTGCAGAGTTTCGGGTTTTAGTCCCCAGCGTTGCTATATAGCAATGTTTATATCCTAAAAGCATTACTATATAGTGATGGAACAGAGCAAATCATCGCTATATAGCGACGGTTTAGGGAACTCTCTGTTTGAAGAGAGGAAAGGAGCTCATGGGTGGCGATTTTTTGGATCTTAATAGATTTCCTTGTAGCTCATGTTGTGATTTTGGAAGTGTGCAGATGGAAGGGATAAGTGGAAGCTCGTCAAATGATGCACCAATGCCTGAGAGTGCAAAGTGGCTTACGAAGAGGTTGTATTGTCATTGCACTCATTGTAAGCGAGAAGTACGGCATCAACGTCGTATTGTCATGTGCCACTTGCGAATGTATGGGGAGGAGCCCGAACTAGTACCCACCGTTGGTGTTGTACGTGGTGATGGATCATCGGTAAGTCAATGCTATTTGAGTTCATGATTAATATTGGATACCATTATGACATGAAACCTTGAGACAAGATCTTATATTTACATGAAATCTTGAGATAGGATGAGGAGGGTGGCGAGGGTGCACATATACCTTCACACTTTGAGCAAGATTATAGTCTCCTGGATGTGCCAGATGATGACGAGGGTATGGTGGACATGATGGATTCTATTTTTAGGGGCACTATATCACATGTACACGTGATGTCAGAGTCTGAGGTCAATATGCAAGAGTTGCAATCAACACAATTGTACGAGGGTGCTAGGATGTCTAAACTATGCCCAGGCTTGTCTCTCAATCTGGAATCTACAAGCAAAGTATGGGTGGTCGGATACAAGTTTCTCGGCCTTAATGAGGTTAGCTCCCACATTAATTTGACTCATTATTTGGATATTGTTTGTTTTGAGGATCATCATTTATAACACCTATTTCATTAATTTTGGACTCTTGCACTGTCCAAATTCATTTTGTGAGATAATTTTGGATAAAACATTTCAAAAAAAGAGGCTCTTATAAAACAAAACATTGAGTCAAAAAGGAAGATTTTAAAAAATCAAATTAGAAAAAATGACGTGAGATGTTATTAAAACTAGAGTACATTAAAAATAGAGTACATCACATTGTTAAAAGAGATAAAAAGTAAGATTTTAAAAAATCAAATTAGAAAAAATGGCGTGACATGTTATGAAAACTAGAGTACATTTCAAAAAGAGCACATCACATTTGTAAAGAAGTAGATCATATTACTTAAAGCCATATGGTGTCAAAAAACACCTTAATACAGTCTCTCTTAACATCATCTTAACATCACATTTGTACAAGAAGTAGATCATATTACTCAAAGCCATATGGTGTCAAAAAACACCTTAATACAAAGCCATATGGTGTCAAAAAACACCTTAATAAAGTCTCTCTTATCTAAGTCTAGAAGATCTCATCATTGGTCTCTCTTATCTTCTCAACAACCCAATCTTTCACTGCCTCCACAGCTATATCCTCAACATAATTACATGCGAAGAAGAAATTTAAGCAATCACAAATTGTTTCTTTATAATTTCTTTGAGAGGCTCTTATTGTTCTCTCAGCATCCGCATCAAATCGCCCATGACGAGAGCTGCGATAACGCAGGTTACTTAAGAAGTCTAATAGATCTTGTCGTGCTTTTATCATACGTCTTAGAAGTCTTTCACTCTCTGCTATCTTGAGAGTCTCCTCCCTCTCTGCGTGCCTTTGTGCAGCAAATTCCTCTCTCTCCATGTGTGTCAAAGGAGAACCTTGTCGAATTCTGGCCTCTCTCTGTGCTCCTTGGTCAGCAATCCATTCTTTGAGATTGTTAATTCCGAACTCCACGTCTTCGACAATGCCAAGGACATCCATGGGTGGGGAGATGATAAAGAAAGGGAGATGGACTACGATGCAAGAAAGAAGAGAGTATCTGCAGAAGGACTATGATGGAAGAATACAAGTTAATGAGAAGCACTAGGATGGATGAAAGAAGAGAGTGTTTGTGGAAGAACTAGGATAGAAGAATACTTGGTTATCAGGATGGATGAAAGAAGACTCTGAGAGTGTTTGCGGAAGGACTAGGATAGACGAATACAAGAAGAATACAAGTTAATGAGAAGCACTAGGATGGATGAAAGAAGAGAGTGTTTGTGGAAGAACTAGGATAGAAGAATACTTGGTTATTAGGATGGATGAAAGAAGACTCTGAGAGTGTTTGCGGAAGGACTAGGATAGAAGAATACAAGTTACTCAGAAGGACTAGGATGTAAGAAATAAGAGAGTGTTTGTGGAAGGACTAGGATGGAAGAATACAAGTGCACTAAGGCACGATGTGTTCACTACGATAAGGATAAAGGTTGGAATAAAGTGAGAGGCACGATGTGTTCACTAAGATAAGGATAAGGGTTGGAATAAAGCGAGTGGAGATTGAATGCTCTACTTTAAGTGAGTGGATATGATAAGGATAAGGGTTGGAATAAAGTGAGAGAAGCATTGCGAATGCTCTGCTTTAAGTGAGTGGAGACTGTCCAATTGAATAAAATTCTCATCACACAAGGATTTATTTCCAAATAATCACATCATCACACATTCATATCATAAAATTGTGTGCATGAAGAAATATATTACAAATATTACATCATCACATATTCATATCAAAATTCTCATCACACAAGGATTTATTTCCAAATAATCACATCATCACACATTCATATCATAAAATTGTGTGCATGAAGAAATATATTACAAATATTACATCATCACATATTCATATCAAAATTCTCATCACACAAGGATTTATTTCCAAATAATCACATCATCACACATTCATATCATAAAATTGTGTGCATGAAGAAATATATTACAAATATTACATCATCACATATTCATATCAAAATTCTCATCACACAAGGATTTATTTCCAAATAATCACATCATCACACATTCATATCATAAAATTGTGTGCATGAAGAAATATATTACAAATATTACATCATCACATATTCATATCAAAATTCTCATCACACAAGGATTTATTTCCAAATAATCACATCATCACACATTCATATCATAAAATTGTGTGCATAAAGAAATTATATAAATATCATCAGATTATGCCACTTAAGTAATAAGTCACAAATTGGTGTATAATCAACAAAAACTACAAACACAACATCATACATGCATCACAACTCTTGTGATGCTTCTAGTGGAGACTGTGGCAACTCTTCTGATGCTTCCAATGGAGGCTGTGGTGCTGTAGATGTACACTCGGTCTCTACTTCTTCTGTAGTATGTAGTGCTTTCGGAGTAGACTCAGTATCCTCTTCCTTAAATGCAAGCGGAGGCGATGGCAACTCTTCTGATGCTTCCAGTGGAGGCTGTGGTGCTGTAGGTGTACACTAAGTCTCTACTTCTTCTGTAGTGTGCAGTGCTTTCATAGTAGACTCAGTCTCCTCTTCCTTAAAGGGAAGCTCTGATATTGCTTCAGTTGCACGTTGTATTTTAATGGCAGCAATTAGGTCTCGAATGATTTCAGCCCTAAACAATTGTATATCCTCCTCTGAATATTTGAGCTCCAAAGAGTCTTCCGATGAGATCTGTGGCTTAAGTGAGAAAATTTCTTTGAAAATCAACATGCAGTTGTAGGCAACTCTCCACCCACAACTATGCCCATCTTCCTGCTCTACTACTAAACGCTTTTGGAAGTCTACCGAGTCTTTGTACTGTCCTATTTCTCTGATAGCAGATACCAACTTCTCAATCGACCTGCTCATCGTGACATATTAAAAAAACTTAGTGTGTCTATCACATAAGGTACATAATATAGAAGTAACAACAGATTAATAGAATACTTACGTTTGCACTGAGCCATGAAAGCCTGCAATCGAGTTAACAAACCAACAATAGTTGTCTTCAAGGTTCCAAACCACCAGACTCCAATGTTCCCTACACGAATAATTAAGAACCATTATTATTTAACACAATGTTGCCAGTATAAGATGAAAATAAAGGTTGCCATGATACTTACATCTCATGATATGCCATAAATAGGACTCGCATGCCATGTAAATTTAAAGGTTGTAATAATTTACAAACATCGGCTATTGTCTTTCTGCTATCGCTAAGTATAGGAGAAAGGAGGGAATCCAACATATACACACGATTTTGTACGACTCTACCAAATCGTGAGATAACTATACTGCACCAACAAATAAATGAATATTAGCTTATTAGATTTAATCAAAATATTGAATTATCAAGTAGAGAAAAAGTTTGTATCAAACTTGAGAATGGCCATCATAACGTTGTTATTGACCTCATTTGAAGCTCTAGAGAGAATTGAAATCTCCTCTCCCCCAAATTCAAGATACTGAGGTCTATGTTGAATCATAACCCTAACATTAAAAGAGCTTCCCAATTCTTCTAATGAAGCCATGTTTGTAGAGTTGAGGTCTTCTATCCTCTTTGACTCTTTGATGGCATTCATTTCGCAATCAATGATTGCTCGAATGGTACATGTTATAAATGCATAGAGATGCAAATCCGTATATGTTGACAGTGTGGTGTCATTTTGTATCTCAAAAATTTGACCAAGACCAAAAAGCAATTGTAGCCCACCCTCCATCCACAATTATAGATGTGGCTATTCTCTTGATGTGATACCTGACATGTTATATACTCTATTTATTGTGCCAAGTCACATTGCCACATTACTATGTCGATAGCATCTACTAACTTTCGAGCTGATCTGCACATCAAAACATATAACAACAGTGAATATGTGCATTGCATATCAATATACATGTCAAGAAGTGACAACAAGTGTAGTCTATACTTACTCTAACACATTGCCATGGACGGATGTCATTGAGTTGGCAAAGAAGCACTTCTTCGCAAGGATGTCCACGACTACCAGACTCCAATGTGAGCTGCATTATCAATAAAGAATAATTACTGTGTTTGAGACAATTCTAGCAATGCAATAGAAAAAACAAGTAGGCTTTGATGCTTACTTCTCATAATATGCTGTAAAAATAACTCGTGCGTCATTCATAGGAACGTGCTTCAACCACTTGCAAACATTCTCTATGGTTTCTTCTTTGTTGCTAAGCACTTCCGAAATACAAGGATCGAGCATATATGAAACGCTTTGTATATTTTTTGGAAAATTTGCTATAACATTACTATATTAAAAAAAAAAGTATTAGCTTCTTGGGTTTAATCAAAATAAGCAAAGTATAAAGCCAAGGAAAAGGCTGCATCAAACCTGAGGATGGTTGTAATGACTTTGACATTAACCTCATTCTTAGGATTCAAGAGGATTGAAATCTCTTCTTCACCAAATTCAAAAAAATGAGGTTGTTGTCGAATTAACAACATAGCAGTGAATGAACTTCCAATCTGCTCTAATAGATTCATATTTTTATGACTCATCTTATTGAGGGAGTAGTCTACATCGTATTCTTCTTCACTTGCTATGTCCTCCACATCCTCCTTCTGCCATAAAAATATAAAAAAGTTATGCGATGTACACATCCCAGATAAAGGCTTAAACAAGCAGATAAGGTTTCATACATGCTTTCATTAGAGTGAGTCCCTCCTCTGCTTGGAGGAAAAATTTAAAAAGGTTTCATACACGCTTTCATTAGAGTGAGTCTCTCCTCCTCTTGGATGAAAAATTTTAAAAGTTATGAGATTTATGTGAAGATAGTGGGAGAGAGGGAAGGAGTCTCACTTGCGGCTTTCTCACATGCACAATGGGGGAATACACACAAACGTGGAGGCTGAAAACAGTTTTCCTCTTCTTAGTTGTGAAAGCCAAAAGAACTCAAGTACAAAGAAAATAGAAGAACCCTATATGTGGGTCTCAAACCAAACTCAGCTAACTAAGGTGGCATACTAACTGAGCCACAAACTAGAGTAGATAAGGATAGCTGTCATCCAGCTATTATTCGTGGGCGGTGTACCAACCGCATCTCCAGCTAACAAGTCGGTGACATAAATACACAACGGTCACCCTGGCATATCGCAAGTGGAGCTCGATATCTCAACACTTCCCCTCGAGCTCAATCCCAATTCCTGCACACACCAAGCAGGTCTTTGAACTTGCGCAGCTTCTCTGCGCCCAATGCTTTCGTGAATATGTTAGCTACCTAATCCTCTGTGCTGACATAAACTAGATCAATAAGACCTAGTAAAACCTTCTCCTGCACATAGTGATAATGCACCTCAATGTGCTTTGTTCTAGCATGAAAGACTGGGTTCTTTGCCAAGTGTATGCTGCTCATGTTGTCACAATAAATGACAACTGGCCCATCTGTAGACTGATGCATATCATAGAGTAGCTTATGCAACCAAGCTACCTCACATGCAGCCATTGCTGCACCCCTGTACTCAGCCTCTGTGCTCGACAAGGCAACTGTAGACTGTTTCTTGCTGCTCCAAGTGACTGCAGCACTCCCAAAAGAGAACACATATCCACTGGCAGATCGTCTATCAGAAATACTACTAGCCCAATCAGCATCAGTGTATCCATGCAACTGTATCTGAACCCCAGCCTCATAAAATAGTCCATACTACAATGTGGACTTCACATACCTGAGTATGCATCTAGCCACATCCAAATGCGGTTTCCTTGGAGCCTGCATAAACTGACTTACCAACCCAATAGCATAGCTCAAATTTGGCCTGGTAATAGTCATGTAAATCAAACTTCCTACTATGCGTCTGTACATAGTAGGGTCTTCCAGAAGCTCACTTGCATCTGCGCTCAGCTTCACATTCTACTCCAAAGGAACTGAAATAGGCTTACAGCCTGTCATCCCATATTTGGATAGCATGTCCAGTCCATACTGCCTCTGCAAGAGCTGTATCCCACTTGGTGATCTAATCACCTCAATGCCCAAGAAATAACACAGCTCTCCCAAATCCTTCATCTCAAACTTCTGCCTCAATAGCATTTTCACATGAAGGATATTTTCATCACTATTACCTGTGATGATCAAATCATCAACATAAATGACCAGCAGCATAATCCCTTTCTCTGTTTTTCTCACATAGAGTGAGAAATCTGCCTTGGAAATCTGAAAGCCAATAGTGACAAGATATTGTCCTATTTTGTTAGACCATGTTCTAGGTGCTTGCTTCAAGCCATATAAGGCTTTCTTCAACCTGCAAACAAACTCAGGATGAATAGCATGAACATAACCTGCTGGCTGCTCCATAAAGACCTCTTCTTGCAAATCACCATGCAAGAAGGCATTCTTTCCATCCATCTGATGTAAAGACCATCCCTTTGATGCAGCCATAGCAATGACTGCTCTTACGGTTGCCATCCTTGCAACCGGATTGAAAGTTTCTTCATAATCAATGCCATATGTCTGTGCATACCCCTTGACAACCAGTCTTGCCTTGTATCTATTCACAGAACCATCTGCATTGTGCTTGATCTTATAAACCCACTTACAGCCAATTGCATTCTTGTCTTTAGGCAAAGGCACCAATTCCCATGTAGCATTTGCATCCAAGGCATCCATTTCTTCATCCATGGCTTTCTCCCATTTTTCATTTCCCATGGCTTGCTCAAAAGAAGTGGGTTTTGATTCCTGTATCACTTTGACCATATAGGCATAGTGAATGGCTATAAATCCATCATATTTCAGCCTATCCACAGGATACCTAACCCTGGTAGACCTGCGCAAAATAGGCTCACTTCCAGGTGCTCTCAAAACATCCCTGGTCTTCCTTACTCCAGGTGTAACAATAGAAGGAATACCCAACTCATCATCAATGCTCTGCTCTGAGCCACTGGATTCACCATCCACATAAGAGTGACCTGCATTCACATCAAACATGGGCTGATCTACCTTCTCTTTTCCTTTTCGTGATACCTGCGTACCACTATCTGCATTGCTTTGATGAGATTCTCCTGATCTCAATCTACCTGTCCATGGTGAGGTATGTGAACCACTACTAGAGGACACTACAGGTCCACTGATATTTTGTGATTGCTGCTATGAATTCTGTGCAGCATTACCATTTTGTGCATCTACATCAATCATCACATTTACTGGTTTATACCAGCTGCTCATCTCATCAAAAACAACATCTCTGCTCACTGTAAACTTACGAGTAGAGGGGTTATAGCATCTATACCCTTTCTGCTGCAGAGAATAACCAATAAAGACGCACTTCTCAGCTTTTGGATCCAACTTGGACCTCAACTCATCTGGCACATGGACATAGGCAATGCAACAAAAAATTTTCAAATGAGAAATATCTGGTTTCCTACCAGTATACATCTCCTCTGGCGTCATGCCATGTATTGCTGCAGTGGGAGTCCTGTTCATTATATAAACTGCTGTAGCAACTGCTTCAGCCCAATAATAATATGGTAGATCTTTTTCATTTAGCATAGCCCGAGATACCTCTCCAATATGCCTGTTTTTCCTTTCTGCAATTCCATTTTGCTGTGGGGTATGACTGCATGAATATTGCTGCTTTATACCATGCTCCTGCAAGAACCTTGCAAACTCATTTGAGAGGTACTCTCCCCCTCCATCTGACCTTAGGCATTTTATTTGCAGGCCTGTTTCTTTTTCAACCATAGCTTTGAAAGCTTTGAAGTGCCCAAACACTTCACTTTTCTTTTTCATAAAATACACCCAAAGTTTTCTACTGAAGTCATCAATAAATGTGACAAAATAGTGACAGCCACCAATAGATGCAGCTTTAGTAGTCCACACATCAGAGTGGATTAATTCCAATGGCTTTTTACTCTCTTGAACATGCCTAGGAAAAGGTTTCCTTGCCTGTTTCCCAAATTGACAGGCTTCACAAACCTTGTGCATTTCTGCAACCTTAAATTTAGGCAATCCTGCAACAATATTTTGGGCTTGCATTGATTTAAGTCGCTGTATATTAACATGACCAATGCGTTTGTGCCAGATATCAATATCTGCAACTACACCGGTCCCATGTGCAAACATTGCTGCACTCAATTCAGGCATGTCCGCATCCAACGTAAACATCCTGCCCTTCTTCTTTCCTTTTGCTATCAAGCGACCATTATTTTTCATATCCTCAACAAAGCATCCATGAGGATTAAATCTGACCTGCAAGCCCTGCTCAACCATCTGACCAACAGAAACCAGGTTCTTGGTGATGTTCGGGACATGAAATACATCAGACAAGCATTTCTTTTTCCCATCCTGCATAGACAAAGGAATTTTGCCAATCTGCACAATAGGATGTGCAGTATCATCACCAGTCTCCACAAATCCTAGTTTTTTCATTTTCCTTGCATCCTGCATCCATTCAGCATGACCTGTCATGTGGTTTGACGCACCTGAGTCAACATACCACACATCATTGCTTTCTTCTACACTTGTCACAGAATTTGTCATATGCTGCACCATAAACAAATGCTCATTTCTGTCATCACCCTGTCTACTAGAGGATGCATAATTGCCTTGCTGCAATTTTCCATTCATAATGTCATTCTACTTTTTGTAGCAGTCTTTAGCCATATGCCCCATTTTACCATAGTAGTAGCATTCAACATTGCTGTTTGCATTTTGGCCTCTCTGCCATCCACCACGACCTCTTTGGCTCCCCCTACCTCTAGAGTTACCACGTCCTCTTGCATAGGATTGGTTTTCTTGCATTTGCTGCATATTCTGATTTCTACCACGGCCTGCAGATCGGCCTCCTCTACCTCTGCCTCTACCTCTACCAACATTTGAGTAGAAGAAAGTTTCTTTTGAAGTTCCTGCTGAAGAAGATGCACCACCATTTCTCTGCTCTTCAGAAATTAGAAGAGCATTGTCAACTCCTCAAAATTAGGAAATTTTTCACGGACGGCAATGGATGTCCGAAACTGTGCATAATCCTTTCCTAGACCATTCAAGGTCACAGAAACTAAATCGTCATCATCCACTGGCGACCCAATGGAAGCAAGTGCATCCGCAATTTTCTTCATCTTCATGTGGTAGTCATTGATGCTCATATTTTCTCTCTGCACATTGTGCAGCTCCTGCTTGAGCTGCATTTTCCTGGCTTGCGTATTTGTGCTGTACATTTTTGCCAAAGTATCCCATGCCTCCTTTGGCGTACTTGCATCCTGAATATGCACAATCATGGAGTCCGAAATACTGATAGACAGCCAGTACATAACTTTCCTGGCTCTCTCATGCCATCCTTTGAATGCTTGCATTTCCTGTTGATTGGGAACATTAGGAAGAACAGGTTCTTCTTCATTTCCTGTAATGAACTCCCAATAGCCTTTTTCCATCAAGAAATTCGTCATTCTAAACTTCCATGCCTGGAAGTTGTTCTTATTAAGCTTTTCAGTGACAATCTGTGAAAGAGAATCAGATGCCATTACAGAACACTGCAAAATATTCTGTCACAGCAAAAAAACACAGCTTTTGCCTCACACGGGCAGATCTGCAAAACTGACGAAAGTGGTATTTCACCACACAGTCACTTCCTAGTGACGATTTTGCATCAACAAGCAACAAGCATTGTGAAAGCCAAAAGAACTCAAGTACAAAGAAAATAGAAGAACCCTATATGTGGGTCTCAAACCAAACTCAACTAACTAAGGTGGCATACTAACTGAGCCACAAACTAGAGTAGATAAGGATAGCTGTCATCCATCTATTATTCATGGGCGGTGTACCAACCGCATCTCCAGCTAACAAGTCGGTGACATAAATACACAACGGTCACCCTGGCATATCGCGAGTGGAGCTCGATATCTCAACAATTTACACATCCCAAATAAAAATAATGGTTTAAATAATCATAGAAGTATAAAGATAGCATGCTTTCATTAGACAAGTTATGAGATTTACACATCCCAAATAAAAATAATGGTTTAAATAATCATAAAAGTATAAAGATAGCATGCTTTCATTAGACTCAGTCTCTTCTCCTCTTGGAAGAAAATATAAAAAAGTTATGAGATTTACACATCCCAATTAAAGGCTGGAACGAGCATACAAGTATAAAGATAAGGTTTTATACATGCTGCAATGTAGTCATATTTTCATGTTGTTTCCCAATGGTAGTAATTAGATGCTGAATACTCTCAGCCCGAAATGCTAGTAGATCAGCTTCTGTATATGATTCCATTTTGACTGGTAACTCCAAATCAAAAATCTCTCTAAGAAACAACATGCAGTTATAGGCAACTCTCCACCCACAGCTGTGTCCATCTTTTTGCTCCACTGGCAGACGTCTTTTGAATTCTACTTGATCTTGTTGCTCCGTGGTTGTTTTAACAGCAAATACTAGCTGATATGCAGCACTGTCCAGCATGACATATGAAATATATTAATATGTCATGATCATAAGATACAAAATAAGAAAGTATCAAAAATATTAAGAGAATAATTACCTTGGGGAGTTGGCATGATAGCCTTCTATTGAATTCACAAACCATAAATGGTTGAGTTCAAGGTCCCAGAAGATCAGACTCCAATGTGAGCTACACGACCAGAATAAAAATGATTATTGTTTTACACAAACTTGCCAAAGAAATAGTAAAAATAAGGTTAGAGTTGATACTTATGCCTCATGATAAGGCATTAAGATGACTCGCACCCCATCTAAATTCAAAGGGCTTAACCAGGTACAAACATCTTCTATAGTCTTTTGAGGAGAGCTAAGAATAGAAGAAAGGAGAGCATCGAGCATGTAGACATGATGTTGCACTGTACTAGGAAGCTGAGAAATAACTACACTGCACCAAGAAATAAACAAACATTAGCTCATAGAATTGATTTGCATTCTACACTAGGAAACTGATATATAACTGAACTGTGAATAAATAAACAAATGTTAGCTCATTGAATTAGCAACAAATAAATAAACGTTACCTGAGAATGGCCAAGATAACATTGTCATTAACCTCTTTTAAAGGATTGGAGAGGATTGAAACCTCCTCTCTACCAAAGCTTAAATACTGAGGTTCTCGTTTCAAAACGATCCTAACTTCAAATGAGCTCTCCATTTTATCCAATGCAGGTAAATTTGATTTTTCAATCAAATTTAGAGGTGGTTGCATTGTTGAAGTAGAAGGGATTGCCTCCGTATTGACTTCATCCATTTCTTCTCCCTCTATTGCCTGTAAACAAATATGAGAGATTAGATTCATTATCTTTAAATTTAAATCTTATTTAAAAAATTGTATTTAGTTGAGAAATAGAGAGTTCATACCGCTAAGTATTGTCATAGTGGCCTTTTTTCATAACCCTGCAAGCCATAATTATCAAAGAAGGCATCATCATGTTTGTCTTCATCCACCAACCTCTCTGTGAACAGGTCATGTAAGTCCATCTTTTCATCATCATCAACTGGGACATTATGATCTTCAAGGTAATCATCCATGTCATCGGTGTCCTTGTGGTCTATCTCTTTTTCATAGCTTGTGGTTAGATCTGCTTGAAGCTGGAAATAAGCCATGAAATGCTTATTTTCAATAATATTTGTGGAGTTGCCTTTTCTTAGGAGATCCTCAAATAAATATCCCATCTTGCACAAGGTGACCTCCCAACCTGCCGGCAGCAAATTCTCCATCATGGTAAGCAAGAGACTCCCACTTTTTGCAGGACTTCCATAGTTGTTTTTTTGATAATGTATGGACCTGGGAATATCTTGCTCTTCTAGCATCAATCTCAAATTATTTGAATTCCCTCTTATGTTCTTTTGTAAGGAGTGATCAGGGTTGGGACTCCGCATACACAGAAAGAATGATTCAAGAGTTTGAATCACTATGCCACATTCTCTCTTGCCTCTCTTTGCTGCATAAACACCAGTATAGATCTTCAAATCTGATGAATATGCTCGCTCTAGAGTAACCTGCATGGCTTCTTTGTCTTTTTTATCAACAAAAATGACAATGTTGCAAATTGCCACTTTGCTAATGGTGGTATATACTATTCTATCAATGAAGTTATGGATATCATCGCTAGAAACTTTATTGATAAAGAATAGTTGTGGCTTATCCCATGCTGACTCATTCTTGAAGAAGTCATCTTCTGAGACTCCCCTGAAGTTGACAAGCTTTCCAGACTCTACCGTAACCTCTACATTGAATTGAAAGCTTTGGTGCATATCTGTCGGCATTCTTATCTCGCTGATTAATCTTTCCACATATGCAACCACCTGTTGTGGGATCTCCCACCTGTTGTGGGATCTCTTTTCTCATATAAGAGGTTACTATTTCCGACCCATCTTCATCCTTTTTAATCCACCTGTTTGCCCATAGCTTTACCTTGGGTGTTGACAAAGAAGCTATATGCTTCACCACATTATAGTCAATGTTATAATGAGTAAGTGGAATTTGTTTCTCTGACAGCAAATACTTAATGGCACTATGCACTGCATCATGCCTCACCTGTACATTGATGCATTCTTCCATGCAGTGGTCTTTGTCTTTTTTTCCAAAAAACCATTCTTTCTTTAAAATTTTTTGTGCTGCCATGGATGCATACTTATCAGGTAAGTACTTTACAGGCCTCCACATCCTTGCCGTCAACTCCTTCTTATCCATTACCTTTGACTTGCCAGAGATAAACAAAGGAGCTTCATAGGTTAGCTGTCCACGCTCACAAGCAATGCACGTTTCAAGCATCTCATTGAACACTTCAACAAGACGAAATATGATAGAAGTGTAGTCGGCATATCTGTCCCTCACCACCTTGAGGCTTGTCATACTTTCTTCTCGCTCTTGAGTTCCCCTAGGCACAACTGCACTCAAAGAAGTATAAAAGTTTGTGAGTGTGTCGGCATCTACTTTTGTGACCTTTCACTTCAAATCAGGATTTGGAGAACCAAATGTTGTCCATATAACCCTTGCCTTCTGTAAGACCTCTGATGTTGAGGATATCTTATGCTTTCCATGGACATAATGATTAAGTCTTTCGGACTCAATCAAATACTTGATCTCATGCTTGAATATACAGATTGTTGCAGGATAATAATGGAATGAGCTTATCTTTACAAATTGTTCTGGAGTGAGTCTTTTGCCCTCCTTTGCTTCCCTTGCAATCTGATTACAAGCATAAGCCCAATGTTGACCATCAATGGGCTGGAATCTGCAATGAAGGAGAAATTCCTTCTTTACTTCCTTTAGCATATTCTCACCTTGTGCCTCTTCGCCTTGTTCATGTGGAATATTTTTTAGAGTGTCTTTAAAGAATTGACTGAAGGTTTCCTTGAAATGTGTAGGCCCTATAAATGTTATTTGATCCACAAAACTATTTTTGGTTGGACAAAACATTATTGGGTGCAAGACCACATTGCTTGCCACAGGTTTCTTACCATCTCTCAAAGCCTCGTATATTTGCATTGCATAGGATATATCAAGGCTTCGGCTATTAGTAAAGAGAGCTGCAGCTTCCACATCTTTGGCATTCACAAACCACGTCCTTTAACCCCAGATATATCCCACATCATCATCTGTAACTGCTTCATTAAGACGCAGATTAAGATTTTTGATTGATGTGAGTTCATCCTGATCATCTTCAGCCTCGGATTCTGAGTCTTCTTCATCTTTCTCTTTTTTTGACCGTTTTTCATCCACATTATCTTTCTCTACAGTGGGACGATGTCTTTTCTTACTGCTTGGAACCATGGCTCTTGCAGTACTAGCCTTTTGCATTTCACGTCGTGGTTTGCTAGCAAGAGCTTCTAGCATAACTGCAGTGGATCGACCTTGATCTTCTTCAATTTTTGCTAATTCCCATGCACTCAAGGCTTGTTTTTCATCATCCTTAGTTACATCCACCATTTCTGGCTCTAGAAGTTTGCGCTCATGTTCTACAGGTTTGTGACAGTGTGCCTGTTCTTCTTGTCCCTGCATCGAAGTCTGAGCTTTTTGATCTCCTTCATGTGAAGATCCTTGAATATGAGGAGCATATTCTGCATCCTGAAAGTATTCAAACATTATCTTTGCATGCATCCTTTTTGCCACCACACTAGGAAATTCCTCCCAAGTATATGAAAGAGTCTCCAATGCCCTTTGCAGCTCTGGAAACTTTGATGGTTGAGGAGGAGGCATCACAAAGGTCTTTGCGTCTCTCCTTGACACAATAAAATGCATACCGCCAACTTCAGGATCTGAAATCTTTGTTGAAATATCCACAAAGGTGTCTTTTCGCTGTATTATTATGCCTACTACAAGGCTTGAAGTCATATCTTTTTTGAAGAAAGTAGCATCCCATGGATCTTCAACACCATTGAACTCCCTTTTTGACATAAGTAGAAAGAGTATCTTTTCCTTTTGATGAAGAAACCAAGCTCTTCTACCCATGTGATATCGAGTCCACCTACCAAAGCCATTGGGGCTGTATTCCTTTCCTTTGAAATTCAAAGTGACATCAGAAACCCATTCTCTGATCTCAGAGTCATTTAGGATAGCCATCACATTAGCTGATTGCTCCATAATCCTACAAGAAAAGATAATGAAGAATTTAGATACATACAAGTAAAGAACAATATACAACCCTTGATACAATAAATGTGGGAAATAGCCCAAAAGGCTTTACAAGGCTTCATATGGCAATAAATGTGGGAAATAGCCTAAAAGGCTTTACAAGGCTTAAATATTTGTACAAATGTAAAAAAATTAGCCAATAAAGCTTTACAAGTAATATAAAATGTCGTCTAGTGATAAAGCTTCAATCTTCGTGAAGATTCATGTAATCTGTCCATCCATTGATTTACCCTCTAGTCATAAAGCTTCAATCTTTGTGATGACATGTAATCTGTCCATCCATTGATATCTGTGCACTGATACCCAACTGATGCAATCTATCCACTAAAAACTGTTCCATTGATATCCACTTATGCAGCCCACATGATATCCACTTATGCATCCCACTGATACTCGTTAATTAGTGAATGGTCGGGATGGTCGGGTTTATTGCAAGGCGCTTCATATGACAATAAATGTAAAAAATAGCATAGAAGGCTTTACAAGGGTTTTTATGACAATAAAGGAGCTTAAATATTTATACAAATGCAATAAAAATAACCAATAATCATCAAGCTCCAATATGTCCCATGACATGTAATCTGTCCACTGATATATGTAATCTGTCCACTGATATCTGCTCATGCAATCTGCCCACTGATAAACTTCTTGGTAAATGGTAAAAGGTCTTATTTAATAGCATGTTATGAGTGTTAAACCGCATGTGAGCGAAGGGACTGACAACGATTAGGAACTAGTTAGAAAAATTTGAGCATGGCTTCGATTGGCAACTTGGAGAATTGTCTCTCCTCTAAGGCAATCTAATCTATGCTAAACTATGCTAAACCAACCGTCGAAGCGAAGAAAAGCAATAAATAATTTCTTTTTCTGTGTTCATTTTAATATGCTGGGGTTTAAGAGGCTTAAATATGCAAAAGAAGGGGTTGTGATGTAGAGGCTAAACCTGCATGTGATATAAATGAAGAACAAGTATCTAAAGAAAAGTTAACATTTTTCAATTTAAAAGATGAATATATATAAAAATATTATCTCACCTTCAAAACAAACCATAAATTCACTCTTTTATAATTTTTTAAAAGTATAATATAAAAGATGTAAATATATAAAACTCGCTTTACTTTCTCTCTCTCTCTCTCTCTCTCGACTCCTAAATCTCTTTGTAGCCATAGTCAAGACACCTCATTCTCTCTCTTAATCTCTCTCTCTCTCTCTCTGACAACTCTTAAGTATTTTTCTCTCTATCCTCATCCCACTTATTCTCTCTCTCCCTCTCCCTCCCTCTAGCACAGAAGTTTCATTCCTCTCTCTCTCTCCCTCTTTCTCCATCTCTCTCTCTCTCTCTCTCTCTCTCTCTCTCTCTCTCTCTCTCTCTCTCTCTTTCTCTCTCCCTAAGTCTCCCTCTTCTGTTCTCTCTCTCTCTCTCTTTTCCTCTCTCCTCTTGCCACGTTTCATTCTGATAAACATCTCTCTCTCTCTCTCTCTCTCTCCCTCTCTCTCTCTCGCTCTCTCTCTTTCCCTCTCTCCCTCTTTCTCTCTCTCCCTCTCTCTCTTTCTCTCTCTCTCCCTCTCTCTCCCTACTCTCTCCCTCCCTCAAGTAGCCACGG
The DNA here is from genome assembly GCF_047967505.1 of Dipteris shenzhenensis. Classification (NCBI taxonomy): domain Eukaryota; kingdom Viridiplantae; phylum Streptophyta; class Polypodiopsida; order Gleicheniales; family Dipteridaceae; genus Dipteris; species Dipteris shenzhenensis. Next base: position 13,673,235 of record NC_141613.1, on the reverse strand, counting down.
CCCCCAAGAGACCCGCTTCTCTCTCTTAATCTCTCTCCCCCTCTCTCCTCTCTCTTTCTTTCCCTCCCTACTCTTCTCTCTCATTTAAGGAGCCCCTCTTCTCTGTGTGAATTATTTTTGTCTCTATCCTCATCCCACTTATTCTCTCTCTCCCTCTCCCTCCCTCTAGCACAGAAGTTTCATTCCTCTCTCTCTCTCCCTCTCTCTCCCTCTCTCTCTTTCTCTCTCTCTCTCTCTCTCTCTCTCTCTCTCTCTCTCTTTCTCTCTCCCTAAGTCTCCCTCTTCTTTTCTCTCTCTCTCTCTCTTTTCCTCTCTCCTCTCGCCACGCTTCATTCTGATAAACATCTCTCTCTCTCTCTCTCTCTCCCTCTCTCTCTCTCCCTCTCTCTCTTTCCCTCTCTCCCTCTTTCTCTCTCTTCCTCTCTCTCTTTCTCTCTCTCTCCCTCTCTCTCCCTACTCTCTCCCTCCCTCAAGCAGCCACGGCCCCCAAGAGACCCGCTTCTCTCTCTTATTCTCTCTCCCCCTCTCTCCTCTCTCTTTCTTTCCCTCCCTACTCTTCTCTCTCATTTCAGGAGCCCCTCTTCTCTGTGTGAATCTCTCTCTCTCTCTCCCTCTCTCCCTCTCCTCTCTCATTTAAGGAGCCCCTCTTCTCTCTCTTAATTTCTCTCTTTCCCTCCCTCCCTATTCTCTCATTTCTCAAATTTACAAACTCAAATATAAATAAAAAACTAATTAAAATAGAACTCAAAAACTCAAATAAGAAACTAATTTAAAAAGAATTGTAATGCCTTCTAAAAGACCCCTCCTCAAAAACTTTAAGAATAAACTAATTGAAAAAGAATTATAAGTAAAGAAAAAGAATTACAATACGAATTTTAAGAAATAGAACTCAAAAACTTTAACAAGAAACTAATTGAAAAGAATTGTAAGTAAAGAAAAAGAATTACAAGACGAATAAAAAAGAATGCAAATACCTGGAAAAAGTGAAAAGAGTAAGGCTCCGCTTATCCTTTCTCTTCCGCTCTTGGTTGCTTCAATGAAATGAGGAGAGAGTTAAAACTAGCCCACTCCTCCTACGCATAAATTTGAATTTTCAAAAAAGAGAGGGAAATTTGAATTCATTATAAATTTGAATTCAAATTTGTGTTCAACATTCTTCTTATACTTTCTTCTAACATTCTTCTTATACTTTCTTCTCATACGTTCCTTTTGAATTCAAATTTGTGTTCAACATTCTTCTTGATACTTTCTTCAACATTCTTCTCGATTCTCGTAAGTCCTTTTCATTCTTCTCGTAAGTCCTTTTCATTCTTCTCGTAAGTCAAATCTTATTTGTTGTTCTTGCTCGTGATAGTAAGTCAAATCCTCCTCTCCCCTCTCTCTCCTTCTGCTCCCTCCTCTCCTCTCCCTCTCTCTCTCCTCTCTCTCCTTCCTCTCCCCTCCCTCCCTCCCTCCATCCATCCCTCGACCCAGCCCTCCTCTCCCTTCCCCTTCCCTCCCCTCCCTCCGCCGCCAAAACTCCTCCCTCGACCCCTCCCCTCCCCTCCCTCCTTCTGCCAAAATCCCCCCGTCGACCCCTCCCCTCCCGCTACCCTTCCCCCTCTCCCGTTGCCTAACCCCTTCCTCCCCTACCCCTTTTTCCCCCTACCCCCTTTCAACCCTCCCCCCTTTTCCCCACCCCCCTTCGCGACCCCCCCAACCCTCCCCCCCTCCTCTCAACCCCTCCCACCCCCTTGCCCCCCTCTCAACCCTCCCCCCCCCCTCCTTGGTGACCCCCCCGAGCCCTCCCTCCCTTTCCCCCCGGGCTGGCGGCCGCGGCCTCCAGCCCCCTCCCCTCCTCTCAACCCCTCCCACCCCCTTGCCCTCTCAACCCTCCCCCCCCTCCTTCCCGACCCCCCCGAGCCCTGCCCCCCTTTCCCACCCACCCTTCCCCAGGCTGGCGGCCGCAACCGCCAGCCCCCTCCCCTCCTCTCAACCCCTCCCACCCCCTTCACCCCTCCCACCCCCTCCCTGGGCTGGCGGCCGCACCCGCCAGCCCCCTCCCCCTCTCAGCGCTCCCCCCTTCTTCACCCTTCCCCCTCCCCCTCTCAGCGCTCCCCCTCCCCCTCTCAGCGCTCCCCCCTTCCCCACCCCCCTTCGCGACCCCCTAGCCCCCCAGCCCTCCCCCCCCTCCCCCCCTCCTCTCAACCCCTCGCACCCCCTTCCCGCCCTCTCAGCCGTCCCCCCCCCTCCCTTTGAGACCCCCCCAGCCCACCCCCGGCTGGTGGCCGCGGCCGCCAGCCCCCCCTCCTCTCAACCCCTCCCAACCCTTTCCCCCCTCTCAGCCCTCCCCCCCCCTTCGCGACCCCCCAGCCCTCCCCCCCTTTCCCACCCCCCCTTCCCCTAGGCTGGCGGCCGCCAGCCCCCCCCCTCCTCTCAACCCCTCCCACCCAACCCCCTCCCCGGGCTGGTGGCCGTGGCCGCCAGCCCCCCCCCTCTTCACCCTCCCCCCCTTCGCGACCCCCTAGCCCTCCCCCTCCCTCTTCCCCACACCCCCCCTTCCCCCGGGCTGGCGGCTGCGGCCACCAGCCCCCCCCTCTCAACCCCTCCCACCACCCCCCACTCACCCCCCTCCCCACCCTCGAGCTGGCGGCCACGGCCGCCAGCCCCCCCCCTCTCATCCCCTCCCACCCCTTCATCCCTCCCACCCAACCCCCTCCCCGCCACCAAGCCCCCCCCCCTCTCAACCCCTCCCACCCCTTCATCCATCCCACCCAACCCCCTCCCCGCCCCCGAGCTGGCGGCTGCGGCCGCCAGCCGCCCCTCCCACCCCTCTCACGCCTCCCACCCAACCCCCTCCCCGCCCCTGAGCTCCCACCCACCTCCCTCTTTGCCCCGCCCCCGAGTTGGCGGCCGCGGCTGCCAGCCCCCCCTCCCACCCCCTTCGCTCCCATCCCCTTCCCTCCCACCCACCTCCCTCTTCGCCCCGCCCCTGAGCTAGTGGCCACGGCCGCCAGCCGCTCCTCCTACCCCTCTCACCCCTCCCACCCAACCCTCTCCCCGCCCCCGAGCTGACGGCCGCGGCCGCTAGCCCCCCCTCCCACCCGCTTCCCTCCCACCCACCTCCCTCTTCGCCCCCGAGCTGGCGGCTGCTGCCGCCAGCCCCCTTTCTCCCCTCCAGGCCGCCAGCCCCCCCTTCCCCCTCCCCCCTTCCTCCCTCCATGGGAGACACAGTCCCTCCCTTCCCCCCCTCCCTCCTCCTTTCCTTCCTCTACTCAGCCCCACCCTCTGCCTCCCTTCCTCCTCCCTTCCCTCCATCCTCTTCTTCTCCTCCCTTGAACCTTTCTCTCTCTAGTTCCTCTCTCTTCAAATTTTAAAAAAGAAACTAGAAAAATTAATCAAAAAAATTTGCAAGTACCTGGAAAAAGTTTGTAAGTTTGCTCTTTCTTGCTTTCTTGCTCTTCCTTCCTTGCTCTCTTGATCGTCCTTGCTTTCTTCCTTTCTTGCTTCAGTGAATGAAATGAGGGGAGGATGAATGAAGAAGGAAGACTATATATAAGAAAAATTAGGTTTTCCTCCTCCTCTCCTATTGGCTTTCCATTCCTCCCCTCTCTCCTATTGGCTTTTCATTTATCCCCTCTCCCATTGGCTCCCATTACTCCCCCTCTCCTATTGGACCCCCATCCCTCATCCATTAGCCCTCCCCCCATCCATCCATTTCTTCTTCCTCCCCATTGCCACCACTCCCATCCCACATTTCCACCACGTCCCATACTCCTCCCATTTCCCAAAATCCCATATTTCCCCATCTCACCCTCCTCTTTTTCATCCCCTATTAACTCCCTCACTCATTTCACTCCCTTATTAGCCTACTCCCCTATTACCTTCCCCTCTCCCATTCCATTCTTCCCTCCCCACTCTCACTTCCACTTCCCATTACTCACTTGCCATTTGAAAACTATTTTATATTATTATACTATTTTTTATACTTATTATCATACACCCTTATTACTTTCCTATCCTATTCCACTCCTCCCTCCTCATTCCCACTTCCACTTCCCATTACTCACTTGCTATACACATTTGCAAACTATTAATATATTATTATATGATTTTTTATACTATTTGTAAACTTACATATGGGCAAAATCACAGGTGTCAAAGCGATCCTATTGTGGTCATACAACAACTGTGCTTTTATTCAAGGGCATATCTATCCTCATCAACAAGCTTATTTACTCAAGGTATGAAGTGCATAATTTGTGCACTAGGTGTTTACTTTGTGTCAAAATTATTTGCCACACACACACACATATACATGTATCGAGAAATTTCTAATATTATCACATCTACATTTCTCCGATGGGCACAAAACTTTGTACATGCCTCAACCTAGGTCTTATTGACCTGCATACAAAGTGGTGCACCCATCTCATAAGTACTTGTTCGGATAACACACCTCCAAACGTATTTTATGACGATTGTGCATAACGCTAGCAACAAAATGGTGTATCATGTGAGACCGACTATGCAAAGCATATCCAATGGACACAAGACTTTACACGTTCCTCAACCTAGGCAGTATTGACTTATGTGCAAAGTGGCATCCCCATCCGATAAGCACTTGTTTGAAAAATACACCTACGATCGTGTTTTTTGACGATTGTGCATGACACTAAGGCAACAACGGTGTTTTATGCTTGATCGACAATGCAAAGCAGATCCGATGGGCACAATACTTTGCACACACCTTCAACTAGGTAGAATCGACTTACATGCAAAGTGGCACGCCCATCCCATAAGTGCTTGATCGGATAACATACCTAGCAGCGTGTTTTTTGACGGATGTGCATGACACTAGAGTAAAAATAGTATTTAATGATCGATCGACCATGCAAAAGATATCCGATGGGCACAAAACTTTCGTACACCTCAACCTAGGTGGTATGTTCTCAATGAGGCACACCCATCTGATAAGTACTTGGTCAGATAACACACCTAATGGCGTGTTTTTTTGCGGATGTGCATATCATTAGGGAAAAAATGGTGTATAATGCGTGATCGACCATGTAAATCATATCCAATGGTGACAATACTTTTCACGCACCTCAACGTAGTTAAAACGGACTTGCGTGCAAAGTGGAACCCCCATCTGATAAGTACTTATTTGAATAACACACCTATGGCCTTGTTTTTATATGGTTGTGCATGACACTAAGGTAGAAACAGTGTGTTATGCTTGATCGACAATGCAAAGCATATCCGATGGGCACGATACTTTGCACACACCTTCAACTAGGTGGAATTGACTTACATGCAAAGTGGCACGCCCATCGCATAAGTTCTTGATCAGATAACACACCTAGCAGCGTGTTTTTTTACGGATGTGCATGGCACTAAGGCAAAAATGGAATTTAATGCTCGATCGACCATGCAAAGCATATCCGATGGGCACGATACTTTGCACACACGTTCAACTAGGTGGAATTGACTTACATGCAAAGTGGCATTCCCATCGCATAAGTGCTTGATCGGATAACACACCTAGCAGCGTGTTTTTTTCCGGATGTGCATGGCACTAAGGCAAAAATGGTATTTAATGCTCGATCTACCATGCAAAGCATATCCGATGGGCATAATACTTTTCCTATACCTCAAACTAGGTGGTATTAAAATGTTGTCAAAGAGGCACACCCATCCGATAAGTACTTGGTCAGATTACATACCTAAGGGCGTGTTTTTTTGCGGATGTGCATACCACTAGGGAAAAAACGGTGTATAATGCGTGATCGACCATGCAAATCATATCCGATGGTGACAATACTTTCCACACACCTCAACCTAGTTGAAAAGGACTTGCGTGCAAACTGGAGCCCCCATCCAATAAGTACTAGTTTGAATAACACATCTAGGACTGCGTTTTTTGACGAATGTGCATGACACTAAGACAAAAACTGTGTTTTATGCGATGGGCACAATACTTTGCACACACCTTCAACTAGGTAGAATCGACTTACATGCAAAGTGGCACGCCCATCCCATAAGTGCTTGATCGGATAACATACCTAGCAGCGTGTTTTTTGACGGATGTGCATGACACTAGAGCAAAAATAGAATTTAATGCTCGATCGACCATGCAGAGGATATCCGATGGGCACAAAACTTTTCGTACACCTCAACCTAGGTGGTATTGATCTCAATGAGGCACACCCATCTGATAAGTACTTGGTCAGATAACACACCTAATGGCGTGTTTTCTTGCGGATGTGCATGTCATTAGGGAAAAAATGGTGTATAATGTGTGATCGACCATGCAAATCATATCCGATGGTGACAATACTTTGCACGCACCTCAAAGTAGTTAAAACAGACTTGCGTACAAAGTGGAGCCCCCATCTGATAAGTACTTATTTCAATAACACACCTATGGCTGTGTTTTTATATGGTTGTGCATGACACTAAGGCAGAAACGGTGTGTTATGCTTGATCGACAATGCAAAGCATATCCGATACACATGATACTTTGCACACACCTTCAACTAGGTGTAATGGACTTACATGCAAAGTGGCATTCCCATCGCATTAGCGCTTGATCGGATAACACACCTAGCAGTGTGTTTTTTAACGGATGTGCATGGCACTAAGGCAAAAATGGTATTTAATGCTTGATCGACCATGCAAAGCATATCGGATGGGCATAATACTTTTCCTATACCTCAACCTAGGTGGTATTAAAATGTTGTCAAAGAGGCACACCCATCCAATAAGTATTTGGTCAGATAACATACCTAAGGGCGTGTTTTTTTGCGGATGTACATACCACTAGGGAAAAAATGGTGTATAATGCGTGATTGACCATGCAAATCATATCCGATGGTGACAATACTTTGCACACACCTCAACCTAGTTGAAACGGACTTGTGTGCAAACTGGAGTCCCCATCCGACAAGTACTAGTTTAAATAACACACCTAGGACCGTGTTTCTTCATGGTTGTGCATGACACCAAGGCAAAAACGGTGTTTTATGCTTGATCGACAATGCAAAGCATATCCGATGGGCACAATACTTTGCACACACCTTCAACTAGGTTGAATCAACTTACATGCAAAGTGGCACGCCCATCCCATAAGTGCTTGATCAGCAGCGTGTTTTTTGACGGATGTGCATGACACTAGAGCAAAAATAGTATTTAATGCTCGATTGACCATGCAAAGGATATCCGATGGGCACAAAACTTTTTGTATGCCTCAACCTAGGTGGTATTGAAATGTTCTCAATGAGGCACACCCATCCGATAAGTACTTGGTTAGATAACACACCTAATGGCGTGTTTTTTTGCGGATGTGCATATCATTAGGGAAAAAATGGTGTATAATGCGTGATCGACCATGCAAATCATATCTGATGGTGACAATACTTTCCACGCACCTCAACGTAGTTAAAAAGGACTTGCGTGCAAAGTGGAGCTCCCATATGATAACTACTTATTTGAATAACACACCTATGGCCGTGTTTTTATATGGTTGTGCATGACACTAAGGCAAAAACGGTGTGTTATGCTTGATCGACAATGCAAAGCATATCCGATGGGCACAATACTTTGCACACACCTTCAACTAGGTGTAATTGACTTACAAGCAAAGTGGCAAGCCCATCACATAAGTGCTTGATCAGATAACACACCTAGCAGCGTGTTTTTTTCCGGATGTGCATGGCACTAAGGCAAAAATGGTATTTAATGCTCGATCGACCATGCAAAGCATATCCGATGGGCACGATACTTTGCACACACCTTTAACTAGGTGGAATTGACTTACATGCAAAGTGGCACGCCCATCCCATAAGTGCTTGATTGGATAACATACCTATCAGCGTGTTTCTTGACGGATGTGCATGACACTAGAGCAAAAATAGTATTTAATGCTCGATCGACCATGCAAAGCATATCCGATGGGCACAATACTTTGCACACACCTTCAACTAGGTGGAATTGACTTACATGCAAAGTGGCACGCCCATCGCATAAGTTCTTGATCAGATAACACACATAGCAGTGTGTTTTTTTACGGATGTGCATGGCACTAAGGCAAAAATGGCATTTAATGCTCGATCAACCATGCAAAGCATATCCGATGGGCATGATACTTTGCACATACCTTCAAATAGGTGGAATTGACCTACATGCAAAGTGGCATTCCCATCGCATAAGTGCTTGATTGGATAACACACCTAGCAGCGTGTTTTTTTACGGATGTGCATGGCACTAAGGCAAAAATGGTATTTAATGCTCGATCGACCATGCAAATCATATCCGATGGGCATAATACTTTTCCTATACCTCAACCTAGGTGGTATTAAAATGTTGTCAAAGAGGCACACCCATCCGATAAGTACTTGGTCAGATAACATACCTAAGGGCGTGTTTTTCTGTGGATGTGCATACCACTAGGGAAAAAACGGTGTATAATGCGTGATCGACCATGCAAATCATATCCGATGGTGACAATACTTTGCACACACCTCAACCTAGTTGAAACGGACTTGCGTCCAAACAGGATCCCCCATCCGATAAGTACTAGTTTGAATAACACACCTAGGACCGTGTTTTTTCATGGTTGTGCGTGACACCAAGGCAAAAACGGTGTTTTATGCTTGATCGACAATGCAAAGCATATCCGATGGGCACAATACTTTGCACACACCTTCAACTAGGTGGAATCGACTTACATGCAAAGTGGCACGCCCATCCCATAAGTGCTTGATCGGATAACATACCTAGCAGCGTGTTTTTTGACGGATGTGCATGACACTAGAGCAAAAATAGTATTTAATGCTCGATCGACCATGCAAATGATATCCGATGGGCACAAAACTTTTCGTATGCCTCAACCTAGGTGGTATTAATATGTTCTCAATGAGGCACACCCATCTGATAAGTACTTGGTCAGGTAACACACCTAGCAACGTGTTTTTTACCGGATGTGCATGGCACTAAGGTAAAAATGGTATTTAATGCTCGATCAACCATGCAAAGTATATCCGATGGGCACGATACTTTGCACACACCTTCAACTAGGTGGAATAGACTTATATACAAAGCGGCACGCCCATCCAATAAGTGCTTGATCGGATAACATACCTAGCAGCGTGTTTTTTGACGGATGTGCATGACACGAGCAAAAATAGTATTTAATGCTCGATCGACCATGCAAATGATATCCGATGGGCACAAAACTTTTGGTATGCCTTAACCTAGGTGGTATTGAAATGTTCTCAATGAGGCACACCCATCCAATAAGTACTTGGTCAGATAACACACCTAATGGCATGGTTTTTTGTGGATGTGCATATCATTAGGGAAAAAATGGTGTATAATGCGTGATCGACCGTGCAAATTATATCCGATGGTGACAATACTTTGCACGCACCTCAATGTAGTTAAAACAGACTTGCGTGCAAAGTGGAGCCCCCATCTGATAAGTACTTATTTGAATAACACAACTATGGCCGTGTTTTTATATGGTTGTGCATGACACTAAGGCAAAAACGGTGTGTTATGCTTGATCGACAATGCAAAGCATATATGATGGGCACAATACTTTGCACACGCCTTCAACTAGGTGGAATTGACTTACATGCAAAGTGGCACGCCCATCGCATAAGTGCTTGATCAGATAACACACCTAGCAGCATGTTTTTTTACGGATGTGCATGGCACTAAGGCAAAAATGGTATTTAATGCTCGATCAACCATGCAAAGCATATCCGATGGGCACGATACTTTGCACACACCTTCAACTAGGTGGAATTGACTTACATGCAAAGTGGCATTCCTATCGCATAAGTGCTTGATCGGATAACACACCTAGCAGCGTGTTTTTTGACGGATGTGCATGGCACTAAGGCACAAATGGTATTTAATGCTCGATCGACCATGCAAAGCATATCCGATGGGCATGATACTTTGCACACACCTTCAACGAGTGGAATTGACTTACATGCAAAGTGGCACGCCCATCGCATAAGTACTTGACCCGATAACACACCTAGCAGTGTGTTTTTTTACGGATGTGCATGGCACTAAAGAAAAAATGGTATTTAATGCTCAATCGACCATGCAAAGCATATCCGATGGTGACAATACTTTGCACACACCTCAACCTAGTTGAAATGGACTTGTGTGCAAACTGGAGCCCCCATCCGATAAGTACTAGTTTGAATAACACACCTAGGACCGTGTTTTTTCATGGTTGTGCGTGACACCAAGGCAAAAACGGTGTTTTATGCTTGATCGACAATGCAAAGCATATCCGATGGGCACAATACTTTGCACACACCTTCAACTAGGTGGAATCGACTTACATGCAAAGTGGCACGCCCATCCCATAAGTGCTTGATCGGATAACATACCTAGCAGCGTGTTTTTTGACGGATGTGCATGACACTAGAGCAAAAATAGTATTTAATGCTCGATCGACCATGCAAATGATATCCGATGGGCACAAAACTTTTCGTATGCCTCAACCTAGGTGGTATTAATATGTTCTCAATGAGGCACACCCATCCGATAAGTACTTGGTCAGGTAACACACCTAATGGCGTGTTTTTTTGCAGATGTGCATATCATTAGGGAAAAAATGGTGTATAATGCGTGATCGACCATGCAAATCATATCCGATGGTGACAATACTTTGCATGCACCTCAATGTAGTTGAAACAAACTTGCGTGCAAAGTCGAGCCCCCATCTGATAAGTACTTATTTGAATAACACACCTATCTAGATTTGTCTCTGATAGTGCGTTCATCTCCATCAAAGCTGACTCGGTAGTTGTGTTCTGTCATTTGACCTACTGAGACAAGAGGTTCTTGCTGAGCTTCAAAACATAGAGTAAATTTTCCACCAATCCTTTCATACTAGTGAAATTGTTCATAGGGATAATGCCTATCCCTTGAACTAGATTTGGTGTATTATCTGCCATGTATTTGACATTCTTTTGACCTTCTAATGGTTTCATCTCTATGAATCATTCCTGATGCTTTGTCATATGAGATGGTGCACCGCTGTCAATGTACCAAGGATCTTGATTTGCTTGGTCGACTTGATAGCTGAAATCCTCTTTTGAATTGCAATCAGTGTATAGGTACATTGTATCAGTCTTTTGCATTTCCTTGTTTGCATGGAACATATTCCCATGTTCATTTGCATAATGACTATGACTTTTTTTTTTTTTTGGCCGAAAAAACAGTGCTGATTATATTACTTCGAGAAAACAAGATACATGAGGTCAGTTTTGCAGCTGACGGGGCTGCGTTCACAAATCGAACACAGCCCTAAATGGAAGCAGAAAGCTCTCTCTCACGGAGGGATCAGGCGAGTGTGAATAAACAGCCAGAGAGGTGGTGAATAGCGCCACTGAAGGCCCTGAGAAGTATGCTCGAAGAAGAGGCCCTGTGAATCCCTATCTCGGAGGAAACGTCTCTGCTTCTCCTGGCTAGCCCGGGAATCTCCCTGTATCTGGTCCCACTGGCCTCTGAGTGTGTGTATAATCTCACTCCAGATGTCGATCATGACCTGGGCAGTTGAAAGAGAGGTGCCACCGAGGATCTACGTGTAGCGGAGGTCCAAATGTGCCATCCAGCGATGCTGCTAATAATCTCCCAGACTGGTTGCCTTTCCTGAGATCCTGTGTCCGCCTTTGCCAGGTGCGGCAGGATGCCCTCGAGCGGCCCCCAAGTCCCCTGTGTGATAAGGAACATGGGGTCCTGTGGGCCTACCTCGAACAGCTGATGAAAGCCAGGTGTGGTGCTGCACCAGCAGAACGCGCCCCAGGTGATCAAACCTAGCTCCGATGCTGTGCGAGTAAGGATCCTGAAGGTCCACCTCCACACTTCCTGGGCATGAGTGCAGCTCCACAGGCAGTGTTTTGGTGACTCCTCATCCTCATGACAAATCTGACAAAGTCCATCCTAACCAATCTGCCGCAACCAGCTCCCCACTGGAAGACCCTTGTGGGCGAGTAGCCAAAGGAAGTAGAAAATCTTCCGCAGCCACCAGCTCTCCAACAAGGCCTTCCAGAAGGCCTGCAAAAATAGCCTGGAGATACCCTAAGCATACCAACTGGGCCGCTGGGTGGGCGGGCGGCTCTGCATCCTCCCGAGAACTCTCCTGCCCAATGTCGTGCTGTAAGCGAAGAAAGGGGTCGGCCCCTAGCTTGCCACAACCTCTGGCCATCTCCACTCACCGGGGGTCCCAATCAAGCTCTGACAAGGCCCGCCCCTCCCAAAGCCAAAGTCGCCATAACTGCAGCTGATCCTGCTCTATACTAGGATCTATCCGCCAAACCTTCGCCACGAGGCCTACGACCCAAACCCTCTGCCACGGGAGAAGGGGGTCGATGAGCACACCCTCTCTCCTGAGTCGACTGTCCCCCAAAACCGCGAAGAAGGAAACAGAGGTGTCGTCCAACCGGCTTGCAACCACCAGTGGGATGCCACGGGGGGTGAACTGTCCAAGCCAACGGTCATCACCAGGCATGAGGATAGGAATCTCGGGTGGAACCAACCAACCGGCAGGAATCGCTCTGTCTATCTCTGTGCGTCTCGCCTGAGCTCCATGGACACCTCCAGCTATGGCTGCTAGAGCACCGGTCTCCAAGTGTCTGTAAGTGTCCCTCCAAACTCGAAGGGAGCGGGCTGGCCCCCGCATCCAACCATCCCACAGGATATGTGACCTCTCCCCCAGCTGAAGGCCCAAGGTATCTCTGACCTGATCGTTCCAGATGAGCGGCTGGCGGTCGATCTCCTCCTGACAGCTAGGAGGGGACTGGAGGAGACTGAGATGGAGTCGCCTCCAAACCATGAGAAGGCTACGAATGAGCGGGGAGCAGGGGTGAGTAAACGGTGCAGAGGTGAAGATCCATCGGAGGGACGGTAGCCACTCTCCACCTCGGCGTGGGACACAAGAACTGATCCCCTGCTGAAGTAACATCTTCCACGTTTGCCCCCCCGGGGTCAACCCATGGATAACTAACTTGCCCAGCAGGGCCTGACTCTGAAGCTCAGGATCAATGACCCCCAAGCCACCCTCAGCGCGGAGGAATGAATGTCTGCTAGGCTACCCTGGCTCTGGTATCTCTGAGACCATCCCCCCCAGACCACACTTCCGGACCATCCTCCTAAGCTGTGCCACGCTGGATCTCGAGAAGCACCAACAAGAGGCCACATACCAGGCTATGGCCAGGAGAACCTGGTTGACTACAAGAGCACGACTTGCAAGAGAGAGCTTAGCAGTGCTCCAGAAAGCCAGCTTCCGTCGAATGGAATCTAGCACTGGGAGAAACTGCTGAGCTGGCATGATGTCCAGGCCGACCTGAAAGCCGAGATATCTAGCTGTCTGTCCCCGCGGGATCCATCTGAAACCCAAAAACCTCCCCCACTGTGAGCAAGCCCCAGGGTTTGTGAGAAAACCAACTGATTTGTTCCAGTTGATTTTCGCACCGGCTGCCGAGCAGAAGACCTCTAAGGCCAGCCTCACCCTCTCCAGCATCATCTCATCATCTTGAACGTACAGCGATGTGTCATCTGCATACTCCGAGTCCAGGAGCTCCGTGTTCTCCCTGATGGAAAGGCGAACACCTCAGATCCCGATCGACCTCGCCCGAAGGTAGTATGTCATCGCCTCGGCGAAGAAGAGAAACAGGTAAGGAGCGAGGGGGCAACCCTGACGCACTGATCTCTCCAATCGAAATCGTTCTCCCATCTTGCCGCCGATGATGACCCTGCTGGAAGCTATCCTATATAACAATGAGATACCCTGAATCCATCCTACTGGGAATCCTAGTCGCTCCAAAGTACCCTCTAGGAAGGACTAGTCCACTCGATCGTAGGCCTTCTCAAAGTCGAGAAGTAGGATGGCTAAGTGTGACCCACTGTGCTGAGCCCACTCTGTCGCCTCTGAGAAGGTAAAGACATTATCTAGGATACTGCGATCCTGGACAAAGCCTGTTTGAGTGTCATGAATGAGGTCAGGAAGTAGAGGTCGAACTCTGGCGCTGATCATCTTGGCAAGGATTTTGTAGGCAGTGGTGAGGAGAGTGATCGGGCGCCACTGACAAATCTCCTATCGGTCTCCTCCCTTCGGGATGAGGCAAATCAATCCCGTAGAGAGGCTCTCTGGCATATGTCTGCTGCTGAAAATCCTCTGGAGGGCTGCTAGGAGGGGCTGATGGATCTGATCCCAGAAAGAGGTGAAGAAAGCACGAGAGAGCCCATCCTCGCCAGGGCATTTCTGCCCATCGATGGCCATCAAGGCCTCCTGCATCTCGACAGTAGTGAACGGTGCCATCAACGTCATCTGCATGCTAGGCTGAACAAGGGCTGGAATGTGCCTCCACACCTCCTCGCGGGAACGTCTAGTACGGGGGGCAAGCTGCTCCTACTGGAAAAGAGTCCTGTAGAAGTCGGTAGCCAACCCCAAGACCTCTTCCGGATCAATAACCATGTGCCCCTCCGCTGTCCTAAGACTCCAGAGCTGATCACCTGCTGCTACCCTCTGGCCATGCGTCCTGAAGAACTCTTTGCTCATCCGGTCACCCTTCCGAGCCTAGTAGGAGAGGGAGGCGTGATAAGAAAACTCTGAGCGACGCTGGAGAGTCTCCTCAAGAAGGGCTCTAGCTCGAAGGGCCTGGATCTGAAGCTCCTCTGAGCCTGGAGCTGCCTGTTGGAGTCGCTGAATGGAGGCGAGTTCCCTACGAAGAGCTCTCTCTCTACCCCACCATCCTGGCGAACCTGAAGTGCTGCGAGCTGGCAAATCTGGCTGGACTCCTGCAAACCCTGCGCCACCGACTCTACCAGATCCACAGACTCGCCCCAATCTCTATCCCAAAGGCTGCCGATACTACTGCGCACCTCCTCCCTAGAGAAGATGGAATCAGGAATCCTGCACGAATGGGGAGGAAGGGACTAAGCTGCCGAGTCTAGTGATAAGAGCATAGGCGCGTGGTCGGAGAGTGTCGTCCCTGGCACTATACCCACCTGACCACCTCTACTGATGGCCCAATCACTGACATAAAATCTATCCAGTCTCTCCAGGAGTCTGCCTCCTTCCCTGCGGAAGCCCTACGAGAAGTCCAAGCTCCCGTGCCATCGGCGAAAGGACGGGTCTCTCCAGCTGTCCCTACCTCCCGTCGCGAAGATAAAGGAGTCCCAAGCGGACTGCTCTGCCTGAGCTATACCTATAAACTCTGGTCCTCTGCCTTGCTAGTCCTCCAAAGTCTCTAGATTGTTGAGGTCACCTCCAACAATCCACGAATCCATGTCTGGGAGAATCTCTATGAGTGTCCTCCAGAAAGTGGCTCTGCAACGGAGGTCTGTGGGTGCATAGATGTTGAGGATTCCTATTTTGGAGCCCTCCAGCTCTAGGCCAACCCAAAGTGCATGGCCTGGGATCAACGTACCATGACCAAAAACTCCCTGGGCAAACGACTCGCAAATGAAAGTACAGACACTGCCACTCCTCCCCTGTGCACCGATCGAGGGCTCCCAATAAGTGTGAGAGCGTCCAGGGAGGATCTTCCCGCAGCTACGGGAGTAAGCCACTGAAAGCTTATGCTCCTGGAGCAGGAGTATATCCAAGTGACCAATCACTACTGGCTGAAGTTCCTGTCTCAAGATGAGCTTCCTAGGACCACGGCTGCTAGAAGAATGAAACCCATTCACGTTCCAGGAGACAAGGTGTAAGCTCATGATGAGGACTGGTAGGCTGCGAACAACTGTCTGCTCGCGGCTAAAGTTGATGAAGAAGCTGAAATTTCGAAATGAAGGCGCTGACGCTTTTGAGAGGGTTTGGAGGGGGAGGCAGGGTCGTCCTGCCCGTTCTTCAAAACTTTTAGCAAAGGCGTGAGGCCTTTGGTGCCATGGACAAACGCTTTCTCGAGCCAACTCGAGATCTTTGAGGTAATCCCGTAGAAGGCTCGGAGTTTCTGAGGAGTCCAGGCTCTGACATCCTGGGGAAGGGGCCACGACAGAGGGGCCGGAGGATCACAATCAATCTAAAACGCTTGGCGATGCAACGCCACCATAGGCGCACGTCACCCTCGGACCACTGAGTCTCGAGAAGCTGTCCACCCGATGGGCCTATCCAGGAGCAAATCTGAGCATGCGTCTGCTCTCTGAGAGCCTCCTAGACCGAGTTGTTTGTCCAAGTCTCGGTGCCGTCGCTGAGAAAGGTGAAAGCAAAGCTAGGGCCATCCCTCGGGGCCAAGGCTGTGATCTTCCCATCCGCCCCTTTACGGAGTAGGAAGATACTGATGTCGAGGCAAGCAGGGAAGGTCTCGAGGTCAGCCACATCCAAGTAATCCCAGGGACCAGATCTATAGAAGTCGCGAGGAAGCTCTCTCTCTTGAAGCTGAGGCCCGCCAGAGTCTGCAACTGAGGGGGTCGGGCTACCCGATAGGGAAGACTGCTCCAGGGGTGGTGCAAAATTGGGATGCCCTACCTGGGGTGGGGAAGGGGAAGGAGGCTAATGGGTAGGCAACTCAGACTCCACGGAAGCGACTAGCGGGGGGGCGGAGGAGGGGGAGTGGGGGCTGCCCGCGGCTGAGGAACCACTGGTGCAGCTGACACTACAGAAGAGCTGAGAGAGGCGGGGGAGGGGGGATGGGGCTGGAGCTGGGACCGGGGCTGAAGAGGAAGAGGCGGGGGCTGATGCTGCGGGTCGGGAAGAGGGGGCTGCAGCTGGGGAAGGGGCTGGGGTTGAGTGGAAGGGAGCTGGGGATCGGAAGAGAGGGGGGCCTGAGGCTATGGAGGGCAGGCTACAGACGAAGAAGAAGCTCTCCCAGGACCCTGGGACGGCTGCCTGTCAGGTCTCTGAGGCACTACTACAGGTTGGGTAACCTCTGCCTCCTTGCCTTTGTCAGAAATCTTCTTATTCTTTCCTCTTTTCCTTCTGACCTCGGTCCAGCCGCCAGCCACCTCTGGACTAGACTCCGGCTACCTCTGCTCCTCCTAACGTGGCTACCCGGAGGGGGGGGAGGGGGCGGAGGGGGGGGCGGGGGGGGCCGAGAGGAGCTAGAGAATTGTGGACAAGCAGCAGCCAGGTGCCCAAAGCCGTGACACCTCAGGCACTGGCCTGGCTATGACTACCATGCTCTGAGTAATGCTGCCAGCATTTGTCACGATCTCAATCACTGCATGGAGGGACGCAGGGTCTGCCACAGCCACACGGACTCTGGGAGCTCCTGCCGCAGTAATCGCATCGGCGAAAGTGTCATGGATCACCCAGCCAAAGTGGGAACCCAGGTCCTTGACTATCGGCCGCAACTTAGCAGTAAGGCCTGGAAAAACTAGCATCATGGGTGGCAAGGTATGCGGAAATGAGCATCAAAGTCCGCTGCGCTGAATCCTCGGTACCAAGGGACTATCATGATGATCTTTCCATCCACAGATGTGGGGGAACCAGCAATCAGGTTGCTCGCAGCTTTCTCAGTGGAGAGTTTAAGCCAGAAGATGCCCCTTTCCATAAGGTTGTCCTCTAGCATAAGAGTGGACTGGAGCCAGTCCCTGATGGCTGATCTGGAGGGAGAGTGTCCAATGACTCTACCATAGACGGAAGTGAGGGCAAAGTCATTGGCAACCTGTTGTACCCGAGATGATTGTTGCTCTGTCAAGATCACGCGGTAGGCATCTGGAGAGGGAGGGTCCGACTGGGCCTCCGGTTCCGGGCAGGGAGCCGCCATACCACCAAGACAAACTGCGAGACCTCCGATGAAGAAGAGGCTGCCACCAAAAAGGGGGGGAGATAAACGAGGGATGGAGCCTGGGTGTGATGGAAGAGGATAAGGCGAGATGAATCGAGGCGGGCGGAGGAAGCGGAGGCGATGGAGGGGTGGAGGGCGGAAGGCGGAAGGGCCGGAGGGCGGAGGTCGGAGGCGAGAGCGGAGGACGGGGGTCGAAGGCGAGGGAGAGGGGCGGCGGCGGAGGCGAGGGCAGAGGGCAGAGGGGGGAGGGACGAGGGCGAAGGGCGAGGGCAGAGGGCGGAGGGGCAGAGGGGGGTGAAGGGCGAGGGCGGAGGGCAGGGGGGTGAGGGGCAAAGGGCGAGGCAGAGGGGCAGAGGGGCGAGGGGCGAGGCGAGGGGCGAGGGGGTGGCGAGGGGTGAGGCGAGGGGCGAGGTGAGGCAGAGGGGCGAGGTGAGGGGCAAGGCGAGGGGCGGGCGGAGGGGCGAGGCGAGGGGCGAGGCGAGGGGCGGGGGGGTGAGGGGTGAGGGGCGGGGTGAGGGGAGAGGCGAGGGGCGAGGGGCGGAGGGGCGAGGGGCGAGGGCATGGTGGCAGGGCGAGGCAAGGGGTGAGGGGTGTGCGGCGAGGGCGAGGGGGGTAAGGTGAGGGCGAGGGGGAGCGAGGGCGAGGGGGTGAGGCGGAGGAGGGTAGGGAGGTAGAAGCTACGGAGGTAGGGGGAGGGCTCGCAGGAGCAGCATGTTCTCCATACTGATGTTGCACACACAGTCCATCTTGCATAATGACTATGACTAGAATTTCCACCACAATGATTTCCTCTTCTGCGATAATTCCCTTGATTGCCACTAGATTGATTGCCTTGGTTGTATTGCTTGCGGCAATCTCTTTCATAGTGTCCAAACTTATGACAGTAGTTGCATTGGATATTTGACATGTTGGTGGATGCATTCCCTCATCCTTGGAATCTTCCTTGATTGGAATGATTTCCTCTTTACTGATTCTGATGTTGATGAGGATGATGCTGATGCTGATTCTGACTTTGCTATTGATTTTATTGCTGATGATGACCACTTCTCTAGAATGATGTACCTTTGTCTTTGCCTTTGCCTATGCCTTTGATTCTATTTGAAGCTATGAATGCTTGATTATTAAAATTACCTTTGCGTGCATGAATGGCCTGAGTCTTTAGTTCTTCACCAAGTAAAATTGACTGAAGTTTTTCGAGTGTCAAAATTTGCCATTGGATGGAAATACTCTAGACTAGATTCTTGTATCCCTCTTCTAGTCCATTCAGGATGAGTTGAACCATTTTTGCTCGATTCATGGTCTCTCCTACTACTATGAGTTGATTGTTGTAATCTTTGATCCTGAGTACACAAGAATGATTGGTTTCGTTGTTGTGAAAACTTTGGTTGATTTGGTTTCTCAGTGTGAGAATGTAGGAAGTGTTCTTGGACTTGTAGAGAGCTATGAACATATCCCATGCTTCTTTTGATGTCTTGACTGTGTTGAGTTGTCCTAGCATGACATCTTGCACATTCAACTTGATCAGATGATATTATGCATACTTGTCTTTCTTGTCCCATTTTGCCTATGCTTGAGCAATGGCAGGATCTTCTAGGTGCGGAAAGTGTTTGTGTAACTGGATATCCTGCTATAGATCCTGTTGCTGGTGCTACGAGACAATAGGTGGAGTAGAGCTACTGTTGGCTGGATCATTCAATGGTCTAGGTGTAGATCCATCGACATGCTCCCATTTCTCTTAAAGTACACCATTCGGTATTTCCATGTGCCATAATTGGAGTTGTCTAGCTTAGCAGATGCTTCTAGATATTGAGGTTGCTAGTTGTAGACATGGTGCAAGAAACATACTCAAAATATATGTGAAATCACTGTCTGAATCAACTGCAAAACACTAACTGTATCAACTGAAATATGAACTATCAATGAAGATAAAACTGCAATATATAATCCAGTCTATTACAAGACTTGTGGTAAATAGTTGAGAGGCTTTACAAAGCTCAAATTGATGTGCACAAATACCAAAAAATAGCCTGATTAAAGGCTTTACAATGATGGCAATGTGAAGTGCAAATGTGCAATAGTCTAAAATCTACCCACTAATACAATGTGCCAATACCACCAAAGACTACTCATTGAACTGATGAATGCTAGGTTTCAGGTAATATGATGATGTGAAACTGCATGTGAGCATAGGGACTGACTCCGAGTAGGAACTAGTCAGGAACTTTGGGCATGGATTATATTGGCAACTTGGAGAAATTCAAATCATCTCCACTATGGCGATCTACTCTACTCTAATCTAGATCTAGACCAAGCATCAATCGAAGAAAATAATAACAAATAATTTCTTTTTCTTTGGTGCTTTTTATGTGGTGGGTCAGATGTGTCAATGTAGAGGCTAATGTGCATGAAGGAAGTGGATTTGTTGGCGAGGCTCAAAAGTGTGTGAAATTTGTGTCAAAATATGCACATGATGTGACGAGTGCATAGAGCATGAAAAATCAAGAGATTTTTCTTTCTGGAGTGCCCTCAAATTCTTCTTGGATCAAGAGATACGACTTGATCTAGGTGGAGGTGGAAAAGGAGTGCAAATGTGCTTAGTGATGATGTGGCACTCAGGGGGTCACATGCAGGGGTATGCTTGCCAAGAGGTGTCCCAGTGGAGCAAGGTGCTGATGTGTCACCTGTGTGCATATGCAGTGTGCACAGTGTGCTTGGCAGGGGTCCAATTGCTTGCAGGGGGAAGTGATGACTAGATAGGTGAGGTGGCACTTTGACTCGCCAACAGATGACTAGGATGATGATATGGCAGATCTGTTGAGGTCAATTGATGACGTGGTAGTGTGTAACATGGAGGTTGACTTTGATTGGATGATGTGGCTAACTGATGATATGGCTCTTGTGGATAAGGCACCATGTGGCAGATAATACTATGTGCTGATGTGTCAGATGTGCCACATTGATGAATGGTGACCAAGGTGTGGCTAACCTTGAGGATAGGTTTCCCACATGGAGTGTCAGAATCTGTGGGATTCTGATGTCATCGTCGAGAAGCTCTTAGGAGCTTGCCTCATTGACGAGCTATGTCAGTTGCCAGATTGCACTGGAGGAGGGATGAGCTTGCAACTATCGGCAACTAGCTTGTCGATGTGTAGGAGCCTTGGAGGCACCTCTCATGGAGGTGTCACCAGAGTAGCCACCCATGCATTGAGGTCATTGAAACCTCGAGGGGGTCACTCATCATATGTAACCCTATCACGTGAGTTCAACAGAAGGACATTTTTAATATCTAAATTTTACAAAAGTTAATTTAGATAAGGGAGTATTTAAAACAATTTTGGGAAAAATTTACAGATTTGTATAGAAAAAGGGTACATTTTATTAATGAAAAATTTAAAGATAAGGGATTTTAGAAATAGGTCTTGAACGCACGTGATATAGAGGGTTTGTACATAGTGACCCCCCCAAGATTGAAACTTGCACTATGGAGGACTAGCGACTGGAGAGGGAGTTGTGTTGTTGGATCTCGAGTTTAGTTGCTATGACTCTTGGATCAACGTGAGCATTTGGTATGGCATCAACGTGAGCATGAAGGCATTGGATCCATACTGGAGGTAAACTGAGTCAGTGGCCGTTTGTCTTGATGGAGGTGGTCATCCGAGCCATGCCCGTGTGACGAGACGCTACGAGGCAACGGTTGTTGAACTTAGCTTTGTTGGAGGTCGTATACCTGCTATGGTTGCCTATGCTACTATGGATCTTGGAGGCTGACTATCATAGATGGAGGGGGCTGAAGATGCCCATGAGCACTAGGACATGTTGTGTGCGCTACTCAATAGGGCTATTCGAGCCTTGCTTGGTCATGGGCTTTTCCACTACCCATTGAGTGTAGAAGCCACCTTGTGTTATGCCAATTTGCAATGCCAATGTCTAGTCGTGGGCTGTGAGCTGCTGCTGGGAGGTGGCAAGCTAAGCGTGTCCACTTTCGAACCACTTTCGGGTGAGTGTGACACCCGCTCGAGTGAAAATACAAAGGTTTTGCTTCGGTCTGCCATACCTCGATTATTATCTCCAATGAAAATCACACATGAGGACAACCGAGCCAAGCCAATACCTCGATCGAGGTCCTAGACTTTTTTCACCGAACCGAGCCTATACCTCGATCGAGGTCTCCTGGCATGCCACCTATACCTTGTTCGAGGTATCGTGGCAATCCAGCTATACCTCGATCGAGGTATTGTGGCAAGTCCACATACCTCGATCGAGGTTTTGTGGATAGATGTCTTTGATCGTGTCAAATACCTCGATCGAGGTATGTGCCATCCGACAGGGCAGTTGACATACCTCGATCGAGGTATGCTGGACCGATGACTTGGCCGCATGTCCAATACATCGATCGAGGTATGTGGCATCTGGCTGGCAATTGGCAGACCTCGATCGAGGTATCGTGGCAGGTCCGTACCTCAATCGAGGTAGGTGGACATGAGGCATGTCAAATACCTCAATCGAGGTATGGAGGTATGACAGAGCGATGTATATGTGGCATGTAAAATACCTCGATCGAGGTATCATGGCATGTCTATACCTCGATCGAGGTATGATGGATCGATATGTATGTGGCATGTGAAATACCTCGATCGAGGTAGTGAAACCCTAAATTTTCGTATATAAAGAGAGGGACCCCCTTCATTCTTCATACCTCGATCGAGCTCCTCCTCATCGAAATCGACGAATTTGCGGGAGCTCGACAGAATTGCGGCAACGATGGAGAACGACCGACAGACAACGACGGAGATGGACGGAGCGGGAGATTCCAGGTAAGGTTTTTTTTTATGTAGCTTTTTTTTTTTGCCAAAATTTATTTAAATTTTAGTTTATAGGAATAATTATAAAATATTTTTAAATTTCAAATGCATTTTAAAGTTTTTTTAAATTATTTTTTGAATTACGTAATTTTTTATTTAAAATGTGAAAATGTATATATTTTGTTTTTTAAAATCATCTTTAAAAAAAGAGAGATTAAAGTCATTTTTTAAATTAGTGCTATTTTTATTTAAATTAAAAAACGTTTAAATTTTATTTTTAAAAATCATCTTTTCTAAAAAAAGAAAATAAGAGTTTAAGGTAGCTTTTATGTTATTTAAGTTATTTAAGTTAGTGAAGTTTTTATTTAAATGTCAAAAAGTATATAATTTATTTTTTAAAACCATCTATTAAAAAATATATATAACTGAAGTTTATAAATTATTGAAGTTTTGAATTAAATATAACGTTTAAATTTTGTTTTTAGAAATCATCTATTAAAAAAAAGAAAATAAGAGTTTAAAGTAGCTTTTATATTATTTTAGTTTATAGGAATATGTAATCTAATTATAAAATATTTCAAAATTTCAAATGCATTTTAAAGTTTTAAATAATTTTTTTTAATTACGTAATTTTTTATTTAAAATGTGAAAAAAAATATATTTTGTTTTTTAAAATCAAATTGGTGCTAAAGTAGGTTTTATGTTATTTTTCAAATTGGTGCTATTTTTATTTAAATAAAAAAACGTTTAAATTTTAGTTTTAAAAATCATCTTTTAAAAAAAAGAAAATAAGAGTTTAAGGTAGCTTTTATGTTATTTAAGTTAGTGAAGTTTTTATTTAAATGTCAGAAAGTATATATTTTGCTTTTTAAAATCATCTATTAAAAAAAAAAGAGATTAAAGTAGTTTGCATGTTATTTTTTAAATTAGTGAAGTTTTGAATTAAATGTAACGTTTAAATTTTGTTTTTAGAAATCATCTATTAGAAAAAAGAAATTATTGCGGTGTGCGTTTATCTATCTTTATGTGGAATATTATAGATTATATAGTTGGTTAAGAGTTGTTTCATAATTTAGGTAGAGTGAGTAGGCTGAGTTCACAAGCTAGAGCAAGATGATCTAGTTCAGGCCTAGTCAAAAAGTTGTTTAGGGCTAGCTATTCCCAACTAGCTAGGAGCCAGTCATGCCAACCAATCATTCAACAGATAATCCAAGTCAAGCAGTATAACCAGGGTTATCTCAATGACCATAACCTATCTCTATCCTATAAATATTGTCATTTCCTATATATTCTATACATTTCAAGATGCTATTCTACATTAGTTTGGCATATGTCTAGAGGTCCAATTTGACTTCCACTTGCAATTATTGAGAGGTGCATTTGTCCACCTTCATGTGGAATATTCTAGTATGCAGGTCTTGCCTTGGGTTATATCTTTCAAGTTAGCATCTATTCCTTGTAGTCCATTATAATGTATTGTACATAACATTTTCTTTCTATCACTCAGTATCTTTACATCTCTTTTCCAAAAATACACCTCTACTACATACTTTGACATGCTAGTAGAGCCCATGGTAGTCTAGAGCCTCAAAAAATGGAGGGAGCATCTAGAACAAAAGCTATTTGCTATTAATTATAGCAAGGGTGGGTGGTATAGACAAGGAGAATGAGCCTGAAAAAACTGACTTTCTAAAGTAAACAACTTGTAAATAATTGTAAATACGAATTGAATTTGCAACATAGCACTGTTGTAGGCATAGCCACACATTTGGCCCATCTACCGGTAGGTGCATAGGATGATCCCAATGACATCCTACCTCATCAAGGAGTACGTACAAATAGTTTTCATTGCGTAAATAGATTATAAGTCATATTGAATAGAATATTATTTTCATTACCCAAATAGAATATTAATTTCCATGTGTTTTTTTTGTGCATGTGCTAGCCAGCGCACAGGTTCTGGCACCACTATTCGTATGCGGATAGCAATTCTGAGAGTTGAGATGAGGGCACTGCAGGATGCTAGGGCACCCCCTCACTTGGTTGCGAGTCTAGATTCAGTCATTGAGGCTCTGGGTTGATTGGACACAGTTGAGGACATTGTGGATACCTTTCAGGCACAGGCTGAGGCAGAGATCGCTGGTCATGGCTTGGATTGGAGAGCCATTCGAGAGTTGTTTGAGCGTGAGTCACCTCACAGGCAGGCCTTAGAGGATATGTTTTGGGATGGTCACATTATTGCGATGCGACCACGATCAGGGCTGCCCTTGCATATTTTACGTTGTAGGCACCCCGTCATAGTAGCACACATTTATGTGAGATATCTCGCTGTGAATGGTGGTCGATTGCCTCACAACCGTTAGATAGCCAGGTCATTTGCCATGCAACTATACGCTGAGTTTGTGCTTGGTCATCGGGTAGACTACCTTAGTACCCGTCCAGGAGCGGGAGCGGGACATGGTAGGGGGCATCAGGAGCGTCAGACTACAGGTGCTCGACGTCGACGCGAGGCACCAAAGTTGCACACTATCCGTGCACCGGCATTGCAAGCTGTTGGAGGACGGATTAGGGGGGATGTTCATTCAGTGGCATCATCCTTGCACGACATGGTCTCTGCCCTATCGAGATCACTTTCGATTCCACCTCCCACATCTATGGAGCCTCCCACATCTACACCACCTCCCACATCTACACTGCCTTAGCACGAGTTGGAGACTCGATACGCATGGATTGCAGAGTTGGAGGCATTGTTGGCCAAGTCTAGGGATGAGTTAGTTATTCTGATTATTTTAGTTTATTTTTTTATTGCGTGTTTTGAACCGAAGTTTTTTGGTTAATTCTCACCATGTATGCGACATGTTTGCATTGCAGGCACATCTATTGTGACATGATATGGAGTCTCGTGTACGACTGTTAGAGGTAGATTTGGAGGAGCAGAGGATTCGGACATGCATAGCGTACCATCGTGCGAAGCACTATATTTTGTAGTTGAGACATATTAGTCGTGATCCATCTTGCCATAGGATCGACCCCAGCGTGGCCCTATACCCTGCTCCTCCTGTAGATGTGTCGACTAGGACATGCATAGACGCACCAGTCATAGCTAGGATTCCTACCACCACTTGCCTCCTTTGCCACGAGGAGTTTGACATCGTAGGGTGGATTGGACTAGGGTGCGGCCACATCGCACATCTCCATTACATGACCCGCCACATGGTGGCACGATCAGTGTGCCCTGTATGCTTTGCTTACATTGATGTGGCCACATACAGAGGACTAGGCATGGATGATCTGTATCCTGGTCATCGTTAGGCCATTGATCCATTCACCCGCGTGGTCTTGATAGAGCACTACAGGGAGGAGGCACAGAGAGCTTTGCTGCAGCAGGAGGGTGCTGATACATCAGTGGTTATAGCATGTGTTCCGCGACGCTTCTCATATGGTGTTTTCATGCCAGGTGACGAGGCACGAGCAGAGGAGGCATGATGTATTGAGCGAGAGGCAGAGCTTCAGACATCATTGCAGCAGTGGGTGGAGCAGCAGCTTGGGTGGGGCGAAGACCAGCGTCTTCTACATGTAGAGACGATTACTCGCGTTGGATTTGAGGCACGAGTATTTGCAGATGCACGACTTTGGGAGCTAAGACACGCATACATAGAGGAGGCGAGGGAGGAAGAGATGGCGGCGGTGGCTCGTGCAGCATGCCCTCCTCTTCATTAGGATGAGGCTGGCCCATCTCATGCAGGAGATGAGGCTGGCCCATCTGATCCGGCTTTGCCTGAGGGCACACAACGGACGGTTGGGTAGCGGGTCATATAGGAGCCATGTCAGAGGATGACTAGAGGATCATATGTGGAGTTATCTGATTCTGATTCAGGATGATTGTTTAGGCTTCACACATTTCTTATTTAGGGATGCACTTCTGCATGATGATGATGATGATGTACACATTCATTTTGGTACTTTCATGATATTGTTCTTACTTTTATGATGTATGAGCATTTTCGTACTTTCATGATGTTCTTCTTACTTTGGTTATCTCAGTTTATAGTTTGTTCAAATCAAGAATGCCATGTGAAGTAATTGTAAACATTAAGCATTGAAAAAGTGTTCAAGTATAAGGTCTCTCTCTCTCTCTCTCTCTTTCTCGTGCTATGAACTTTATCATTTTGAATATCATATTGAATTTCGTATATATCAATGCTTGCAATTATTACACTAAACCTAAGAGCCATGCGAAGTTTCATCCCCATGTGCGTATTTTAAATTAAGAGTATGATTTTGAATTTCAGATATCTCTATTCACACATCTAATACATAAGGTATTTCAAAAATAATGCCGTGTGTCATAATTGTAAACATTAAGCATTGAAAAGGTGTTCAAGTATAAGGTCTCTTTCTCTCTCTCTCTATCTCTCTCTTTCTAGAGCTCTCTCGTGCTATGAACTTTATCATTTTGAATATCATATTGAATTTCATATATATCAATGCTTGCCATTTTTCATACATAGTCACTAGTAGGAATTATACCTTCCACGTGGCACATACGAAATCAGTTGGAGACCAAATCTTACATGGATGTATGCATTATACCTTTCACGTGGCGCATACCAAATCAGTTGGAGACCAAATCTTGCATGGATGTACATCTAGGGTAGCCTAAGAGCCGTGCAAAGTTTAATCCCCAACAGATAAATCCACATGCGTATTTGGTTAGTACGTGTGCCATTTTTCATACGCAATCACTAGTAGGGAGTGCTTGCAAAAATGTACACATTATACCTTCCACGTGGCACATAGCAAATCAGTTGGAGACCAAATCTTGCATGGATGTACGTCTAGCGTAGCCTAAGAGCCATGCGAAGTTTCATCCCCAACAAGGTTTAGGGTTTTTTAGGGTTTAGGGTTTAGGGTTTAAGGTTTAGGGTTTAGGGTTTAGTTGTGCTAGTAGGGATTGTAAAAATGTACGCATTATACCTTCCACGTGGTGCATACCAAATCAGTTGGAGACCAAATCTTGCATGGATGTATGTGTAGGGTAGCCTAAGAGCCGTGCAAAGTTTAATCCCCAACAGATAAGTCCACATGCATATTTCGTTAGTACGTGCACCATTTTTCATATGTAGTCATGCTAGTAGGGATTGTAAAATGTACACATTATACCTTCCACATGGCGCATACCAAATCAGCTGGAGACCAAATCTTGCGTGGATGTACGTCTAGGGTAGCCTAAGAGCCGTGCAAAGTTTAATCTACAACAGATAATTCCACATGCGTATTTCGTTAGTACGTGCACCATTTTTCATACGTAGTCGTGCTAGTAGGGATTATAAAAATGTACACATTATACCTTCCACGTGGCGCATACCAAATCGGTTGGAGACCAAATCTTGTGTGGATGTACGTCTAGGGTAGCCTAAGAGCCATGCAAAGTTTAATCCCCAATAGATAAGTCCACATGCGTATTTCGCTCAGGGGGGTCACTATGTATAAACCCTCTATATCACGTGCGTTGGAGGCCTATATTTAAAATCCCTTATCTGTTAATTTTTTCATTAATAAAATGTACCCCTTTTCTATACAAATCTGTAAATTTTTTCCAAAACTATTTTAAATAGTCCCTTATGTATATTTATTTCTGTAAATTTTAGAAATAAAAAATATCCTTCTGTTGAACTCACGTGATAGGGTTACATATGATGAGTGACCTCCCCGAGGTATTTCGTTAGTACATGCGCCATTTTTCATACGTAGTCATGCTAGAAAGGATTGTAAAAATGTACGCATTATACCTTCCACGTGGCGCATACCAAATTAGTTGGAGACCAAATCTTGTGTGGATGTATGTTTAGGGTGGCCTAAGAGTCGTGCGAAGTTTCATCCCCAACAGATAAGTCCACACGCGTATTTCGTTAGTACGTGCGCTATTTTTCATACGTATTCATGCTAGTAGGGATTGTAAAAATGTATGCATTATACCTTCCGCGTGGCGCATACCAAATCGGTAGGAGACCAAATCTTGCGTGGATGTACGTCTAGGGTAGCCTAAGAGCCGTGCAAAGTTTCATCCCGAACGGGGTTTAGGGTTTAGGGTTTAGGGTTTAGTCGTGCTAGTAGGGATTGTAAAAATGTACGCATTATACATTCCATGTGGCGCATACCAAATCAGTTGGAGACCAAATCTTGCATGGATGTACGTCTACGATAGCCTAAGAACTGTGTGAAGTTTTATCCCCAACAGGGTTTAGAGTTTTTTAGGATTTAGGGTTTAGGGTTTAGGATTTAGGGTTTAGGGTTTAGGGTTTACTATTTTTAGGGTTTAGGGTTTAGGGTTTAGTCATGCTAGTAGGGATTTGTAAAAATCTATGCATTATACCTTCCACATGGCACATACCAAATCAGTTGGAGACTAAATCTTGCATGGATGTATGTCTAGGGTAGCCTAAGAGCCATGCAAATTTTAATCCCCAACCGATAAGTCCACATGCATATTTCCTTAGTACATGCGCCATTTTTCATACGTAGTCGTGCTAGTAGGGATTGTAAAAATGTATGCATTATACCTTCCACGTGGCATATACCAAATCGGTTGGAGACCAAATCCAAATTTTTACCTCCAAATACCTCGATCGTGGTCATAAACCTCGATCGAGGTATGCTATGCCTAGGTCATATACCTCGATCGAGGTATTCAATACCTCATGCAGGTCATAAACCTCGATCGAGGTACATACCCCACGGTCATATACCTCGATCGAGGTATTCTATGCCTCACGCAGGTCATAAACCTCGATCGAGGTATTCTATGCCTTGCACATCGCGGTCATAAACCTCGATCAAGGTATTCTATGCCTTGCACACATCATGATGTGTATACATGTGGCTGATGTGGCACCATGCATGGTCATGATGTGGCAATATGGTGTGGAATATATGAGTCTCTTCCATGACGTGGAAATGTGATGTGGCATGATGAGTTGGCATTCATGAGGTGGTAGATTGACATGGCAAATTGAGGTGGAGGGATTGGTGACGTGGGAAGGTTGACGAGGTATGCCAAGGTGGCAAGGTGTGATGACATGGCTCCAAGAGTTCCTATGATGTGGAATGATGAGGTGGCACATGTGGCTGATGTGGCAGCATGTGTGGCAATGTAAGGTGACATGGCAAGGAGTGATGTCATATCTCCTTGATGACATGGCACCACGCGGTCTAACAACGTGGCAAAAAGTTACAAGGCAAAAATAGATGACTCAGCCTTCCACATGGGCAGCATGCACACTCCAAAGGCTTGCCACTAGGGTCAGTGATGCTCCTAGCCTACCTCACCAAGCCTAATACCAAGCCTACCTTGTCTTGGTATTAGGCTTGGGTGGCCCTTTTTCCCCCACAAAAGGGAGATTTCACTCTTGGAGGCCATATCGTACATTTCCCTTACTCAAATTTAACCAAAATTTTTTCCTCTTATTCATCATGCAGAGCACTAAAAATATTGACAGTTTTGAAATGTTTGGTCATGTTTGAGAATTACTAGATTTATTTTTAATATTCTTTGTTGATCCTCTAAGGAGTAAAAATAAAAATTAAACTTCAATCTTCCTAAATCTAACCGTTGGATTTGGGATTTGATGATTTAACCACATACCCTTATGTGCCTACTAACCTTCCACTGAATTGGATTTGCTTAATTATTCAAAATACTAAAAAAATGTGGTGTGCTACTAAAATGCATGTATTTTATGATTTTATTTATTATAAATAATTATTTATAATTAGATAAATCATTAAAAAAATTACCAATAAATCAAGTTAAGCTCTACATAATGTAAAGAGACCACCTACAAAGTTTCAATAACATTTAATCTAAAATGCGTGAGAAATTTAGAATTTAATATGACACTCTCTATTCGTGACAAAGGTGTGACCACCCTGGAACCATGCCGTGTGACACAAAGAAAATTTTTGTGTGTGCATCGAATTTTCGATCAGACTATACGATTGTGTGCACAATAGCATGTGTGATGTTGTGTCTGAAGACTTCAAAGACTAGATCCATAGGGAAGTAGGTGAGATTTGCATTTTTGTGTGCTAAAAAGCTTGTTTTTCCACCTCCTAAGGATTGGGGAGTTAACAAAAAGTGGACACCCTTAGCTTGCTACTTCCCTGCTATGGAGCAGGTCAATGGGCAACTACTGTGTTGAGCCGATTGGCCACTTCATCGAGATTAGACTCCTTGGTGTAGCTTTGAGCTGAGTGAAGGCTCTTGAACGATGATTGCGAGGTCATCTCTAAACAGGATCTTTCTTGTAAACACCTTTGAGAGCTGAAACCTCTCTTTCTAAAAAAAAGACTATGAGTATGGATTTGCTCACAAAGGACTTTCAAATCTCTCTCCCTAAGAAGAACACTCAACGATGAACAGAATTGAAGAAGCACACATTCTCATGGAAGAATGGATGGAAATATCTCACATTGAAGTGAATCATTCAAGAGGCATGAAAATGAATCATGAATCTCTCTCCCTCTCTCTTTCACACAATCACTCAATGGAAGTGAATAATGAATCTAAATCTCTCTCTCACAAATAGTGGAAGAATGGATGGAACCCTCTCAAAGTGGATGGAAATTTTTCTCATCAACGGAATGAAAGAATGAACTTGAGATCGTTTAAGAATTCTCAATCTCTCGATCTATCACACTCTCTCACATGGATCACAATGCCTCATCAGAAAGCAAGGGAGCTCTGGTACCATGAAAAAATATGAACAGGGGAGAGGAGAAGAGTGGAGATGAGGAGAGAGGGCACAGCTAGACAGCACACCACAAATGACCAACTGTACAGTAGATTTACTTGAGAAAGTAGAATATATACAAACCCATTTAGGGTTAGGGTTACAACATCTAACCCTTTCCTTTATAGAACTCTATATGTGTTAGTGCTATGCACATGTAATCACATGATCTTGAGTGTGGTCTCTCAACACCAACCAACTCCCATGTTTAGATTTAGACATGTTTACATTAGGCATGTTTGCATGCAGCTCCTCTTCTCCCAAAGTTTGCAAAGATAAATAAATTTTGATCTTTAGTCAAAGAAACATTTGCATCATAATTCATTTCAAACCAAGCTAATCTTAGAAACCTTCAAGATATGTAGTGATACAACATTCCTTGGAGAGTATCTCACATGCCACCATGACAGCCAGCTATCCAATGCAGGAATTGTTAGGGGTATGCAACACCAACTCGCCAAAAGCCTTTGATAATATTGTATTTTGCCTTTGCATTCATGCTCTACTTTTCTCCATGACTTGCATAGTTCTAAATGCCTATTTCTTTGTTCCACAACTATGAATTGCTTGATATGATTTATTAAACTATCTTTAAAAGGAAACAAGCAACTTCTTTCCGTGCCATGAATCGATGGAGCTAAACGCCCATCAAACCATGTTTTTTCATTACAAGATTTAATGTCTCCCAAAATTTTATCTCTACTATGGAGTCTTCCACTTTCATCTCATAAATGACTACTGTTTGTAGACTTTGAATACTATGCCAACAAAGAGTTACTTAGAAGCATCCAAAAAGTTAATATTCAAATGAATTGAAAGGCGCTCAATTTGTATATCTTGGGTCATACACATCTATTGGCATTCTAGACCAACCACACACCATTTTCACATGATCAAAGCACACCCATGATTGTTGCAAATCCCCTTCCTTTTGCATCCTCCTCATCAAATCGACACTTGACGCCGGTCCGATAATAGACATTTTAAAAATGCAACATCTCTCATTGGAAGTATCCATCACTTGCCCAAGAAACAAGAAAGCATGGAAGTAATCATATTGACACTTTGATTTTAGGTTCAAAATAGAATCAATTGAGTTGTTAGTTGGATTTGAAGCCACCCTAAATGTCTTAATCCATCTCCAAAGTCTACACAAAGAAAGTCATCATCAGTCCTTTTTTATGCAACATGGATAAAGAAACTTTGCATGGACGCAAAGACCGACATACCTCCTTCTATTTGTTAAGGGCTCCATTTGTGAGAGCTACTCACCAAAGGTCCCATTGTCCATCACCTTTATGGCATTGTCACCCGCAGATATTATACTATTCAATATTATATCCGTAGCCACCTCTTTCTTGATCCCTTTTTGTCCTGCTCCAGGGATCTTTTGAACATAATCCTTGCCCCTCTCCTCTCCTAGCTCTTCTCCTTGCTTTCCATTTTCCTCTCCCCCATAGGGCCTCCTCCCCCCCCCCCCCCCTCTCTTCCGGCTTTCATACGATCAAATTGACCAACGACCCGAAAGGCTACAGAACCATGAAGAAGCAACGTGGAAATCAACAAGTGATTTTTAAGTGTGAATATGAGCAGAAATCTGCAGTCCCAAACCCTCTAAACACGCATATCTTGCACCTTATTGACGCCTCATTGAAAAACATGAAAGCTCCTTTGGCATTCTGGAGCTCCTCCATAAGCACACTCATAAGCACAACGCGCTACCTATCTGCAAAGAGAAAATGAACCTCATGGCTAAATGTCGCGTAAGGTGGGTTGAGCACCACTTGTGATATGAAGACATAACCGCGCACGTCTCTGAATCTTCCAGTGCCGCCGACCACAGCCAGCTCGGGCTTCGGATTACTACCATCAAGCATGCCTTGGTAGTGAATTGTTCCGTTGTAAACCCCATCATTGTATGTCACTGCCTCCACCTCCAAACCATGAAATACCGAATCATAGCTGGCGTCGATCGTGAACCCCCTAGCGTACCCCAAGAGCTTGGAGTTGCGATCTTTTTCTTGGGTGACGTTTAATGCGAAGAGTACAGTACTCCCGAATGAGCCCGTGAGGTTAGGTAGCAGGAAAGCGAGGTCGGGAGTATGGACTTGCGCGTAGTATGGAAGAATGGATTGATTGTATGGAGGTGGACAAGGATCACCGTAAGCACTGAGGAGGGGCGCGAGGAGGATGCAGAGCGACGGACGAAAGGCGAATGGGGAAAAGGATGCTATGCTCGTGGGGATTGCCATGAAGCTCATATTAGTGTGCATATGGGCTGCCTGGCTCCTTCTCTTATAACTTCAGGCGTGTCCTGACCATCCTCTTCTCAAAAATACAGCTCAGAAGCAGAAAGCCCGGCGGGAGAATGTCCTCACGGTTTCTTTACTACATCAAGTTGATAAGCACGTCGTCTTTGCCCATTTGCAATTCCACGTTCTGTCAAGCAAAGTTGAGGTGAGTGAGGTGCGTTGAGTCGAAGCTTTCACTCTCGAGAGAATGCGCCGGGCACGGATCTATTCACGTACATTTGTTTCATAAGTTAAGATTGGCCTCCGGCTACGCCGCAGGCTGTGTGTATCGGTTTTTCTGGCCTTCACGAAAGGACTTGTTCGTTGTCAAAATTAGTTAAGTAGTGAAAGGACTTGTTCGTTGTCAAAATTAGTTAAGTAGTGAAAGGGAGTTTTCATCTCAAAGATTAAGGCTCTCTAATTGGTGAAAGGACCTCTCGGCTGTCACAGTTGGTGAAAGGTATTGTCGTTCAAAGTTTCCTTATTGTTTAGGGCATGGTCAACTTCATTTTTTAAGCTCAATATCCAAACGCAATAGAACATGACCTCCACTCGTGCTAGTGTTTTCCTCCATGCCAATAGTCATAACATTCCAAGTGATTATACTATTGATTTTAGATGGAATATGGTTTAAAACAATAGGTGGGTGAAAGCATGCTATGGTGTCTAAAAAAGTACTCTTTTTGGCAAAGGTTCTAGCATAGATATAGTACTAAATTGTGTACTGAAAGGCACTGACAATTGGATTAGATTTTCACATATCGAGGAGCTGTCCACGATCTGCAATCTGTAATCCACTCTCAATCGAGGATGGTTTCCCCGCACATCGAGGACAAGATCGAGGAATCCGTGATTTGCAGTCTCCTCTCAATGACTCTCTTCTCTCTCGTGGAATCGCTCACACATGTTTGAAACCATTGAGAGTCGACTCTCTTCTCTCTCGTGGAGTCCTATTTCTATCCCTGCAATTATCTCCGCTCATCTTCACTAGAGGTCCATTGCTCTCTCTCCCCAGCTCTCTCCATTCTCTATGCAAACTGGCTCTCCCCTTCTCTCTCATTGAAGCCCTCGCACTTTGGACTGTATGTTCTCTCTGGCGCAAAAAACCAGTTATGTTCAAGTGATTCTATAGCTCTCTCTCTCTCTCTCTCTCTCTCTCTCTCAGGATGACTTTCTCGTATAGTAAGATTGAGCATGCATGTTTTGACGTATTGTCTTCTTGTATCATTCATTAATTTATGATTTACCATTGAAATACGGTTGTGCGCAGGATGGAGAACTCCGCACTAGAAGTGCCACACCATGAAGGGAACTCGCTCAATGCACTACCATAACATTGCTCCGAAAGGAACATGAGACGCTTGACATTAACAGTTGTGTGACATTTCAAGCATACCACAAAGAACTTGGACTTGAGAACAAAGGTTGACATTTTGTCTAAGGTTATAAAACATCCAGATACGCAAGAGGTTATCGATGAGATAAATTTTCAAAGCCAGTCCATATCAATGGTAATAGTGGATAATCTAAAGACATCATTGA
This sequence comes from Dipteris shenzhenensis, assembly GCF_047967505.1. NCBI lineage: Eukaryota > Viridiplantae > Streptophyta > Polypodiopsida > Gleicheniales > Dipteridaceae > Dipteris > Dipteris shenzhenensis. The sequence goes on along the minus strand of NC_141613.1, from coordinate 13,638,070 downwards.
GACTTGTGAAAAGAGTAGAAAGTGCTGATAAGTTAGCTGCGAGGAGAGCAGCTCTCCACATGATTGCTAGCGCTTCATCATTTAAAAAATATAGGGGTAGCAAAGTAGCTAAAGCCCTTGGAATTCAAGCACGGAATTTGAAGAAACATTGCGTGGACATAAAACAAGCTTCCTTGAAATGGGCAGATGGAGGTCGAAAACGTAGATAGGATTTCTTAAGTTGTGAGGTTGTTCAATGTGTTGTCCAGTTCTAGAAAGACAACACCAGGGTTTCCCCAAACAAGAAGGATGTTTGCAGGCATAGGCTTGGCCCACCAAAGTATGCAATACATCCCACCCATTTCTTGGAGCTCACAGAGGTGCATCTTCCTTCTTTCAATGAAGCCCAAGTTACACACTATTATTTGGTACTCTTTACAACTATTTAGTACTGTCAGGGATAATATTAGTATTGTTCAGATGTTAAAGCTAACATTTAACACTATAATAGACTCTATATTATGAAGTGAATTTAGCACTAAATCATAGAATCACAATACTAAATACTACACCGGGGACTTAATATGTTTATAGTATAAACCATATTTTAGAAATCAGTCCTAGGAATAAAGATAGGACAAAATAGTATTGTTTTCTCTTTCAAGTCAGTTATTATGACTAAATAGAATACTCGTTATGACTAAATAGTACTATTTAGTGTTAATTAGTAGTGTATGATGTTTAAAATTGTTTGTATTAGAGAAGGACTTCGAGCATAATCATTCTCTCCTTGCACTAACCCTACTACTAGTTCTATTTAGTACTATCTAGTACTATCCCTTACACTAACCTTGCTACTACTACTATATAGTACTATTTAGCCTTTAACTTTTCTATTACTACTATTACTTCTATTTAGTATTATTTTGTAGTATTTTAGCACTATTTAGTACTATGTAGCACTTAGTAACATTTAGCATTGAGTAAGTACTATTTACTGAGTACTATTTAGGACTCAATAATTCTTAGCGCTTAGTAATATTAGCACTTAGTAAGTACTCTTCAATACTATCTAGCACTTAGTAATATTAGCACCTAATAATAGCACACTTACCATCTAGCACTTGCTATTTAGTACTAATAGTACTACAGATCAAGCATTTACTATTTAGTAATATTAGCACTTGCTATCCAGCACTTACTAATATTAACACTTCCTATTTAGTACTATCTAGCAATATTAACACTTCCTATTTAGTACTATCTAGCACTTACTGTTTAGTACTATCTAGCATTGGTAATATTAGCACTTACTAATATTACCACTTAATATTTAGTACTAATAGTACTATCTAGCACCTAGTAATATTAGCACTTACTAATAGTACTAATATTAGCACTTATTAATAGTACTAAACTAGCAGTTAGTAATATTTGCACTTAGTACTATCTAGCATTTAGTAAAATATTTAGCACTTAGTACTATGTAAACATATTTAGTACTATCTAGCATTTACTATTTAGCACTACTTACTATTTAGTACTATCTAGAATTTACAACAATACTTAGCACCTAGTACTATTTAGCATTTAGTACTATCTAGCACTTACTGATATTTGGCACTACTAGTAGCAGTTAAGACTTAGTAATCGAGTGATAGAACTTAGAAAAATAATGATGGCACTCTAAGTTTTAAATAACTTATAGTTTTTTTGTTTGCTGTCTAGGTTTAAATACTATTGATTGTTGATTATTGATTTTGCATGCAGAATTCTTCCTTAATTTCAAGGAGGAGCATCCTTCCATAGATATTGGTTTCCGTTCTTTTCAGAATCTGAAGCCCTATTTCATTAAAAAACTGAAGGAAAGGAATACTTGTTATTGTATTTACCATACAAGAATAGACTTGTTCCGATAGCTAGCAGTGAATTCCATGAGGAAAAATAGCACATTGTTGCATGGAGATATGTGTGATTACTTATGCAAGGTTTGTAGGCCCAAACGGGAGGACACGTGTGTTGCCCACACTAGCAGTTGTTCTTCTGTGTCTAAAATGTGGCATTTGGCAGTATGTCTAAAGGAAGAGGATGCTGAATGGCACAAGCTTATAGTTAGTATTATTTTATCCAGAACCAAAATTGGTACTGTATGGTTTAGCAAAAAATACCATAAAAGAAACATATAAAAAAGGATCATATATTTTATTGCATCGACATTGGCTATTTATGCACTGGTTAAAACAATGGCTCACCTAATACTTTTATCAGCAGCAAATACCAATACCATTTAATAGCACCAATACCATGTAAGAACACCAGTACATTTATCAGCTCACCATTAATTTTATCAGCAAAGTAACCAGCAAAGTCTGTATTACAAAGTAACCAATACAAGTCTATATTTAGAAAGTAATAACGTCTGTATTCATCAATGTACAAGTCCTTTACAATCTGGCCTTCAAGCCTAGTGTATGGTGGGTATTGGTTTACATAAGGATTATGCCTAAGAATCTATTGGCACCTCTCATGTGGAAGGTCTGCTATTCTTTGTTGGATGATAAACCAGTTTGTGGGCTTTGGATCTTCAGTTAACAGAGTGAAACGATAGCATCAACACACCCCATGTTAGCATAATCTGCAGAAAAGACTTCAATGAATAATTTGGCTAGATGCTTACCATGGGTAGCTACAATGCGCTCAATCACATGGCCTTCATAAGGGTATCTCATTGTAAAGGCAGGAACACTTTCTCTGGCATTTGCTAAATCCAATAAGTACAGGAGCAACTGATCTGATAGATCATCATCATTAAGATCTTTGTCATAGGCGAAAGGAGTTATGTAGGAATCGGGTGGATTTAATGCTACTTTCAAAGGAGTGTGTTCATGGGATCATAGTCAATGTCATGTGCACCCAATGCACTAAATGGCTTAAGCAGACACATCTCATCCAATCATGTTGGGTAGTAGAATTCTTCCCTTGTACAACAATCCTCCTGTGCAAAGTTGAACAGGAACTTGAACTCCCTAAACTCATCATATCCCAATTTGCTTTCTATCAAAGACACTAATATGGGACTAACATTCCTCCTTGTCATAGTACTCCATGTAGCGATCTCAAAATGCTCCCACAAAGATTTCATGAAAATGATCAACTGTGGCTGCAAAGAGACGACATGGTTGCCTAATTTATGAACATCACCACCTGGGCCATTTCAGGAGTAGTCCGCCACTACCTCTTTAACAATATTCCATTCAAATCAAAGATTAACATCTTTTTTTTAGGTAGAACATCTCCGGAGTCACCTAGAAGCAACAATAACACATACAAATCCATCATACTTGAGTTGATGAATTGTAAAAAGAATTTCATATCAACTTATGAGAAGATAAATTGCAAAAAGAATTTCATTTAAAAAACATTAAGATAAATTACAAAAATAATTTCATTCAAAAAACAAGAAGATAAATTGCAAAAAGAGTTTCATTTAAAACTTGCAAGACCAGCTCTCATACAATGTCATTTCATAGACGATCTAGTCCTAACATTGGGGTTGGGCATTTTCTAGGATCAATCAAATACAACTTAGTAACTATTTGACTAAATTTCCTCTTCTTTGTCCCTGTTGGGAGAAGGCTACCTAAACTGTGTCATCCTCCATTTGCTCTCCATCAGAGGTGTCAGGCAGTTTAGGCTTTAGCCCTAATATAATATCAGCTACCTCAGTGACCCTCTCACCGCTATTTGTGTCGAGCTTTTCACCACTATCTATGTGTTCACCCTTGCTATTCTTTCCAATAAACTCCCCACTACCACCTATGTCTTCATCCTTGCTATGGTTTCTCGGCAATGCCTACATGTCCAATCTTGCTATTGCTTCCTCTATAATCCTGTCTAGTTGCTGCAGATTTTCTTCATCCAAGTTTAGTAGATCATCTTCATGCAAGTTCTGATCATCTTCGATGTCTCCAGTTAGATTGTCTATAAAGAAATAAAGTCAGAAAAAAAATGCATTTGAGGTGCTGTACACAGAAGATTGTAAATGTGCATCTTCACAAAAAAATACATACCCTCCTTTTCATCTATATTCTTGCTTTTATACAATGACCGCACAACAAATTTCTTCTTGTGTTGTATGTGGCACTTCATCTTAGTAAGAGCTTCCTTAACTGGAAAACTTTCATTTGTTGAACAATATATAATACATGAATAGATGCAATATATAAAATAGGAATAAATGAAATAGATAAAACATGAACTTATAAAAATAAATACCCTCTTTTGGCCACATAGGAAAAAAAAACAGTCCTACCTCTCTCCTCTGTAACTTTCAGGTCCCCCTGTGCCACTGCCTACTGCTTTTTTACTTTGTCCAACATTTCATCCTCAACATAATCCTGATCCCCAATATCCTCCAAGGAGTTGTCATTTTCCAATCGAATTCCATATTCAAATAGTTGTTCATTATCTTCTTTTCCACACGAGGCATGCCCCTCTACCTGTTGTTCTTTCTTGGTGTCTATGAACACATTTGAAATATTGGGAGTTTTGCATTTCTCATTTTCAATAGCTTCAGCTCGCTTTGTACCAGTCTTCAACTTTTTTGGACAAGGTATTTCGGTGTCTTTACCTGTTTGTGTAAGGAAAATAACAATTATTTAAAACTGATTTCAAAAGGCAAATAGATTATTTAAAGATAGACAATAATAATAAAAATAGTACTATTTAAACTTGAAGGAAATATGGCCCTTGAGGGGTCCCCTTTAGGGGCAAGGGACATATTCCAACACAGCTCTTGTCCCTAAAGGTTACCCCTCAAGGACCATATTTTCATTGGTTGTGTTGGAGTCCAGACGTGATTGGTACTAAATAGTTTTCAGTGCTAAGTGCTACTAATAGTGCTAAATACTACCAATACTGCTAAGTACTGCTACATAGTACTAAATACTACTAATACTACTAAGTACTAAACAATACTAATGCTAATCCTAATACTACTACATAATACTAAGTGCTAACTAAGGTACTAAATACTACTAATACTAAATAGTACCACTACAAGGCATAGGCCATTTTTTGACGAAAATACCGACGCTTTTTACATTAAAATTTTTTTTTTCACGGGCGCAAATTGTCATTTTAAAAGTCGCTAAAAGCGTCGAAAAAGAACCGTCGCTATAAAGTGTCGGTATATAGTGACGCTTTTAATTGTCGCTATATAGCGACACTGCTAATCGTCGCTATATAGCGACACTGGTAAACATCGCTATATAGCGACGATTAACAGAAGTAAAAAAAAAGCATTAGTAGGGCCTAACAGGGCCAAAGCAAGCCCTGTTTTGCCCCACTAATGCTTTTTTTTTTAATTACAAAAAAAAAAAATTTATTACAAAATTTCCCTTGCGAAAAGAGTGATACAAAATCGCTCAAATGAAATGATCGAGCAACAAAAGGATATACATGTCAAACATATACAACATTATTTGTTACAAAATTACCCTTTCGAAAAGGGTGATACAAAATTGCTCAAACGAGTAGATATACAAAATGACATACATGGTGAAGTATATGCAAACTGCTACTACTACTACTACTACTCATTTGAATCGTCCTCGTCGTCCTCGTCGTCCTCTCCTCCTCCTCGTTTTGTTGGCCTGATCCTTGGTCCTCTTGAGCTGCACCTTCTCCCTGATCCTCATCTTGTTGGCTTGATCCCTGGCCCTGCTGATCGCTCGCCTCCGGTGATGGGACACTGGAGCTTACACCTGAGAGTGAACCATATAATTGAAAATTAGATTGGAACTTAAAGAATAAAACAATTTAAAAAGTGAGATTACAAGTAGGAGTAGACTTATACCGTGTGAGCAACCACCTCAGCCCAATCGACCATTGCTCCCATCGCCTCTTGCTCAATAAACAATGGGGTTTTGTTCTTATGCGAAATGTGTGTCGCATCTCTGCATCTATAGGAGGACGGCCCATCGCAGCTTGCTGTGGATCCAATTTATGAGAGTTAGAGTTAGATAAGAGGAGGGAAAGGAAAGAGGGGAAGAAGAGGGAAGAAGATGGAAAGAAGAGGGAAAGAGAGAAAAAGAGACATATGCTTATACATGAGCATAAGAACATGAGCATGAAAAAGGGAAAAGAGGGTGGAAAAGAGGAGAAGAGAGAAGAAGAGGGAACGGAAAGAGAGATTGGAAAGGGGGAAACAGGGAAAGAAAGAGAGAAGAAGAGGGAAAGTAAAGAGGGAAAAAGAGACATATGCTCATGCAGGAGCATATGTCTCCTTCTCTTATGCTCATGCATAAGCATAATGTGACATGAAGTTGGGGGTAATAAACTTCACGCACCTCTTCACTTCCTGCTGCTTTCAAACTGACTACCAAAGATATTTATCATTGAGAATGGGACATTAGAAAGAAGCTTTTATGCCAAGATACCACACCATACTTTCCTCCCTCAAATGAGAATGAAGATGGTAACATCCCAAGTGATGTTGTAATCAAGCATAGGGAGAAGGAAAGGATCAGCAGAGGCCATAATCTCAGCGAGCCGGTCTGCGCCAAAGAGAAGAGCAATACATTGTTGAAAGAAGATCTTGCGGCTCAACATAACATGAACTGATATATATCGAGGAGTTTGAAGGGGCTGATTAGGTCGGATGGGTAGATTCCGAGGAAACATTGCACCTCCTTCATAGACACCTTTATACTTAGCTCAAAACACTCTACAAACTGTCATTAGACACAGAGGCCTATAACTTTTAATAGAGACATGATATCAAATATTCAAGTACATAAAGAGATGCGCTTTGATATGGGCTTCGCGCTGATATAAGTTTCATTGAAAATAGACAAACGGTTGAAGAGATATGGACAGTTTACTGGAAGGGGGTAAAAACTATTATGAAAACAGACTATTAAACACAGAGACTCATAACATTTTGTAGTAGTATCTGATTCAAGATCTAAGCACATAGAGACATGCGCCTTAAAGAAATCTTTGCGCTGATATATGTTTCATAAGAACTAGAGAAGCAGCCAAAAAGTTATGGACAGTTTACTAGACGGGGGTAAAAACTATCATGAAAACAGACTGTCAAACACAGAGACTCATAACTTTTTGCACCAATATCTGATTTAAGATCTGATCACATAGACACATGCTCCTTGAAGAGAGCTTCGTGTTAATATAAATTTCATTACAATCGGACTATCGAGCAAAAAGTTATGAGCAAAACACTAACAGAGGGTCAAACTGTCATGAAAACTACCCTCCACCTAGGCTAATTTCGCCTGAGCAGGATGCTCCCTCAAGACTCCACCTTCATCAACGATCCACCCCTCATAGATTTCGCCTAGAAGAGGGGAAGAAGTTTGCATGGTGGCTCAGAAAATAGAGGTACCATGTGTGCACAGTGAGCAGTCGAATAGAAAGAACTTTTAAGGCTTTGAAAGAAAGAAAAGGAAAGAGACACTCAAGAGAGAGAGAACCTGAAGTGACCTTCATTACAAATAGAGTGAGAATCCACTTCAACACTACAAACACAAGGGAGAAGAAGAGGTTTCATACATACAAGAGGGAGCGGAAGCTCCAAGACTACTCATAGAGCGAGAATAAACTAGAGAGAGAAGGACTCAAGAGTCTACATAAGAGAATATCTACAAGAGGGAGAGATGGCTCATGGAAGAGGCTTGGGGAGACTAGAGCTACAGCAACATGAGGCCTAATGGTGGAAGAGATTGATGAACAAGGGAGAGGAGGGCTCCTTTTATAGAGATTTTGTTACCCTCCTTCACCGCCTGTAGATTCCTTTCCCCATCAATCACATAAGCACGTATGTCACCATCCATGTCCTTTTTGGCTACTCTTGCCATGTGTCCCATCACAATATGCTCAAGACTCTTAAAATATTGAGAAATTCAAGAGTCTCCTCACATGGAGCCCATAGGGACCCTCTCTTTTCCACATGTCCACATCCTCCTTATTCCACATAGGAGTTCTAGAAGGATTCCTCTTGACTTCACACTCATCCACATGCCTTCCACATGCTTGGCATGTGGCCTCTCTTATATTATTGGAACACATGGACATGAGCCCACCTCTTTATATGACTCACTCTTCCTATTTTCTAAAAAACTCCATAATATCCCAGACACAAATAACTCTCACCCATACCAAGGTATTTATAATTCATACCTATGGTATTTACAATGAGCCATTCCACTCATCCTCTCAATCCCATACAATATCATAGAAAATAGAAATAAGTGAGAGCCGCTAGGCTCTCACTTGATACTCAAACTCTTATCAAACATAGAGAAAAACAATATCAATGCCAAATTAAAAATATCAATTTTTGGTGTCACATCTTCCCCCCCCAGCAGATCCTCTCTAGTACAGAGAGGGTCTGCTGGCCCTCAAGGTGGTCGAGCATAGAAGAATTTAAGGCGATACTCATTGGTGCGTTCGGGTATCACCATGCCATCAACATCCTCAAGCTAAAAGGTTCCATTCGTGAACTTTTTTTTGACTCGATATGGTCCCTCCCATCGGCCAATAAACTTTTTGTCTAGCCGCTTGTCCAGAAGGCTATCAAATCTCATTACCAAATCTCCTTCTGCAATATCTTTCTTCTTGCATAATTTGGTGTCAAAACGGGCCTTGCGCCTTCTTTGAGAAGATTCCAAGTTTTGTAAGGCCTGTAATCTACATTCATCCAAGGCTTCTAGCTGTACCAAGCACTGAGCATAGGCATCCTCCTGTCCTTCTATTCTTGGAACAGCTGTGTGAAGACTATGTATCTCCAATTCAATGGGTAAAATGGCTTCTATTCCATACACTAGTTGGAATGGTGTAAACCCAATAGCTAGCTTGTGTGTGGTTCTGTAAGCCCATGAAACTTATGCCAAGTGCCTATCCCAATGCCTTTTGTTGGTGTCAACAAGCTTTTCCATTGAATTGCACAACAATCCATTTGTTTTCTCAACCAAGCCATTACATTGAGGATAGTATGGCGTGGACATGCTATGATTTATCTTTAGCTTATGCACCACATCTTCAATTAGTTCATTTCTAAAAGAGGTTCCTCCATCAGTGAGAATTTCCAAAGGACAACCAAAGCGTGAACAAATTTGATCAAAGAGAAATTTTGCAACTGTGCTTGCCTTGCTATTGACTGTGGCCTTGGCCTCTGCCCATCGAGTCGCATAATCTGTGGCCACCAATAAATAATGCTTGCCTTGAGATGAGCGAGGGAGTGGTCCCACAAAGTCCAACCCCCACCTCTCAAATGGTCCATATGCTGGAATAGGCTTCAAGGGCCCAGGAATCAATTGTCGCCTTCCAAACTTTTGGCATACTTTGCAACTTCGACACCATTCATATACATCCTTATGGAGGCGTGGCCAAAAGTATCCTACATTAGGAATTCTCCTAGCTGTGCTTGCTGAAGCAAAATGACCAGAGCATTCATGACACATTTCTAGGATTCTCCTAGTCTCCATGGGATGGACCACCCGACGGAGCACCTTATCTTTTCCCAATTTATAAAGAATGTCATCAACAATAGTATAGGGACAAGCCTTCCTTACCAATCTTTGCTTCTATTGTGGAGTTAACCCTCGAGGAAACATGCCTTCTTCCACATATTGCTGAACATCTTGCAGTTCTGGCCATCCAGTAAAGAAACCACCCCCCGGTCTTGTACTACAATGGCTTGAGTAGCTAACTCATCTACCCTTTGATTTTCTTTTCTGTTTATGTGAACAAACTTGCAAAAATCAAACTGACTACATAGTGCCATAGCCTTTTGATTAAGCTCCTTCAAATGAGGACTTCTTGTCTGGTAATGCCCTTGCATTTGCTTTATAATAAGCTGAGAATCTCCTCTTACTTCCAATTCTTTAACTTGACTTTGAAGACAACCCTCCAAACCAAGAATCAAAGCATTATACTCAGCTGCATTGTTAGTTGTGATGCCTGGAAGCTCTTGTCCTCTTGCCCATACCTCTTGACCTTCAAGATTCATCAAGACTATCCCCCCGGCTCCTTGTTGGCATGAAGGACTAAAAGCCCCATAAAAATACAAAACAAAAGCTGTTGGTGGTGTATCCCTTTCATCTTTAATGTTCTCCTTAGATTTCTTTTCTTCTCCTAGATCCTCTCATCCTGTGAGCAAATCTGCCATAGTGGACCTAGTGGTATTTTCAGTGACAAAAGAGAAAGAGAACTCTTGAAGCTCTGACAACCATTTTTCAAATTTCCCCCCAGGATTAGGCTTGCGAACTAGATATGCTAATACAGACTGAGAGGTAAGGAAGAAAAATGGTCCAGGTAATAAATAGGAGCGAAACTTTCTGACAGAAAACACCAAAGAGAGAGGTTGCTGCTCCATTTCTTCATACCTTGTTTCCACATCTGTAAGCTGTCGACTGGCATAATAGATGGGTTGCATTCTACCTGCCTCTCCTTTTTGTAGCAATACAGCACCAACTGAATGCAAAGATACACTTGGATTTACTTAAAAGTCTTGAGACCATGGGGGCTTCAATATTGGGTGCTTACTCATGGCCTCCTTAAGTAGCTGGAAAGACTCTTGTTGCTCCACACCCCATTGGAAAGAAACTCCTTTTCTTGTCAACAAGTTCATGGGATGCACTATCTCTGTGAAATCATCACAAAAGCATTGATAATACTTGCTCTTTCCTAGAATTCTGTGAACACCAGTGACACTCTCAGGACTTGGCAATGCCATGATTGCTTGAACCTTGTCAGGATCCATTTGCAGGCCTTCTTCAGACACAATATGCCCCAATAAGACTACTTTTGTTTGAGCCAAATGACACTTGCTAGGATTTAGACACCCTTTTGGTTTATCAATCCTAGCTAAGGCCATCTTTAACTTCTCCATGTGATCTATGTGCCGAGAATAAATGCAAAAATCCTCCAAAAACACCCTTATGAACTTTCCCAAGTAAGGCTCCAGGACTTGACTCATGAACCTTTGAAATGTAGCTGGTGCATTGGTCAACCCAAAAGGCATCACTCTGTAAGCAAAAACTCCCCAAGGTGTGACAAATGATGTTTTCTTTTGATCTTCCTCCCGAATACGAATTTGAAAGTACCCAGAATACCCATCACATACAGAATACATCTCCTGCCCTGCTACTTGGTCTAGTATTTCATCTTGGAATGGCAAAGGAAAATGATCCCTCTTAGTGCATGCATTCAAAGGACGAAAGTCCACACAAACTCGCCACTTATTTCCTTTCTTTGGTGTGACAACTATAGGAGATATCCATTCTGAATCATCAATAGGAAAGATGAATCCCGCCTCAACTAGTTGTGTTACCTCTTTCTTTAGTGCCTCAGCTTGGATCACCCCCAATCGCCTTAAGCGTTGCACAACTGGCTTGCTTTCTGGCTTCAACTCAATCTTATGCTCCACAAGAGAGACTGGTCGAACCTGTGAATAGCTTGTTGCAAAGAGACATGGAAAATCATCTAGCATATCCAAGTACTGGAGCTTCTCACTACCTAGTAGAGAATCACCAAGAAGCTCTTCATTGCGTTGTCGTCGTTTAGTGTGCTCCACATCCTCCACATGAAGTGTCTCTACAGGATCTTCTTGCACCACCACCTTGTTCCTTCCTGACTCATCCCGATCAGCACTAAGACAAAGACCAAAGGCCACTCCTTCCACCTCACCCTCTGAGTTGGACTCCTCGGAGCTACACCCTGTCTCTTCTTCTTCATTGGTTAAGTCAGAGCTTGAACTCTCTGATGTTGAAGACTCCTCCTTGACAACTTCCTTTTTGTGGCTTCTGATGTTGTAACGCACCTTCTTATCATTTCCCTGCAAAATCAATTCTCCAGTATCCCACTTTTGAACAACCTTCACCTTGCATAGCCAAGGCCTTCCCAAAATCAATGGATAGGCACGTGCATCTGGCTTGGTAGGGATCACCTGAAAAGTAGTCGGCACAGAAATTCCACATACATCCACTTCTAGATTCTTCACAACTCCCAAGGTCTTAACCCTAGTGTTGTCAGCCAATTTGATGCGATAAGGAGAGGTAGTACTAGAGTATTTTAAATCAGCATCTATCATGGTCTTCTCACTCATGACATTAATCGATGCACCTCCATCAATGTACACATTAGAAATCACTTGGCCATCAATGATCACATCAACCACAGGTACATCATCACCAACATCTATATCTACCTTTTGAACAATAGGAATGGCACTTTTCTTCTTTTTCTTCTTTGACACTCTTGTGCTTGCTAGTTTTCCCCATTCCTTTCGTAGTTTTGGAGACAAAGCAAGTAATTGACCAAAGGCGATATGAGCTTCCTTTTCTTTAAGGTCGGACAACAAGTCATAGCTTCCAATTCCTTGTCCTAAAGGAAAGTCTGACTGGCTAATTCTCCTTCTAGATGCCTTCTTTTTCTTACTACGGTGTTCCTCTTCCTGATGTTCCTCATCTACTTCTTCCTTGCTTTCTTCTTCTTCTTTTGCTTTACCATGCCCCCGTTTAGCCATCATTACCTCTTTTTCCTCATCCCCTGAAGAAGCTTCTAACAAGGATTTTTTTTTTTCTTCTTTCTTTCTCAATCTAGGACACTCGGGGCGATAGTGACCTTTTTCATTACATTCATAGCAAGTGACCCCACTCCTATCTCGAGGCCTATCTTCACTCTTTGGTGCTCTAGGTTGTCGTGCATTAACCAAATGCAATTTCAAATCAGCAAACTCTGCCATCAATTGGGAGATATTATGATCTAACTCAGAGGAATTTGGTACCTGAGGAGTGCCCATTACCTCCACCTTAGAAGTTGAAGCTGTTGAAGACACAAAAGAGGATTCGATCTTTAGAGAAGCTTCTTTCTTGGTCGCAATGCGAAGCGCCTCCACGTATGTTGTTGGATCTTTACTCATTACTTTTGAGCAAAGACGAGGCTCCAAAGCCATAACAAATTTGCTCATCTTTAAGTGCTCCATCCCTGAGAGACTTTGAGGGGCCGATGATGCTGATGCCACAGCTCGCAAAGCTGCCCTTTCATACTTTGTCCATAAAGTTTCATATCGGATTGCCAACGCAGAGACCAACTCACCCTCTCCTTGATAGAATCGGTCCAACTGCAACATCAAAGCATTTGGTGACTCCACTGCCCCAAATCTCTGCTTCATTGCTGCCACCACTTGGTCCCAGTCCTCCTTGGTAGAGTCTAGCAAGGTCTCATGCCAACTCAAGGCTACACCTTCAAGAAGATCAGGCAAAATCTCCGCCCGATCCTTCATGGACCATCCAGAAAGCCGGCATCCTTGAACAAAATCCCGAAGATAAGACTCTGGGTCTTCCCCTTGGGTCCCTCGAAACACTGGAATCTTCACCATGATGAAACATAAAAAGGAAACACCAAGATCCAAATAATATCCCAAACAAGATCCGAACAAGATCGCACAGAGCCTTAGTATACCAAGACTAACTTATTATGCATAACCACTTGTTGAAAACCCTCCACAATGTGATCCTCAACAAAATCTTCAAAAATAAGTGACCAACTAGCACCATGAAAACATTGTGTATACATGCATTATAGAATCACCCTTCTCACAATAGGAAGTGCACATAAAAGCTTCAAGATATTGTACTCTTCATCATTTGTATAGCAAAAGAAGTTGAAAGCATTAAGAATCACCACTCCACTGTTATAGTCCAAAACTACCCAAAGACTCAACTCTTCTTCACACCAAGCTGCCAGTGCATGGAACAATCCCCAACATATCATTGTGCCTACTACTGGCGTTGTCAATTCACCAACATATTCAACAATGCAAACATAAAGGATATGATCATGGTGACTGTGCCAATAGCTTGAGCATCACCTTCACAATCTTCGAGTTCTCTTAAACGGGTTGCAATCTCTTCTAACGGAGTTCTTCCAGGCATCTTCTTTATCTCCTCAAAACACATGCCTCTTCTAGGCATAACATGCAATCAAGTACACCCAAGATTGTTTAGTAAGGTGGGATGAATCCAATACCAAACGTACCCGGCATCTCCACCAAAAGATGTGACATGAAGTTGGGGGTAATAAACTTCACGCACCTCTTCACTTCCTGCTGCTTTCGAATTGACTGCCAAAGATATTTATCATTGAGAATGGGACATTAGAAAGAAGCTTTTATGCCAAGATACCACACCATACTTTCCTCCCTCAGATGAGAATGAAGATGGTAACATCCCAAGTGATGTTATAATCAAGCATAGGGAGAAGGAAAGGATCCGCAGAGGCCATAATCTCAGTGAGCCGGTCTGCGCCAAAGAGAAGAGCGATACGTTGTTGAAAGAAGATCTTACAGCTCAACATAACATGAATTGATATATATCAAGGAGCTTGAAGGGGCTGATTAGGTCGGATGGGTAGATTCTGAGGAAACATTGCACCTCCTTCATAGACACCTTTATACTTAGTTCAAAACACTCTACAAACTGTCATTAGACACAGAAGCCTATAACTTTTAGTAGAGACATGATATAAAAGATTCAAGTACATAAAAAGATGTAGCTTGAGATGGGCTTCGTGCTGATATAAGTTTCATTGAAAAGAGACAGACGGTTGAAGAGATATGGATAGTTTATTAGAAGGGGGTAAAAACTGTCATGAAAACAGACTATCAAACACAGAGACTCATAACATTTTGTAATAGTATCTGATTCAAGATCTAAGCACATAAAGACATGCGCTTAAAGAAAGCTTCGCGCTGATATATGTTTCATAAGAAAGAGAGAAGCGGCCAAAAAGTTATGGACAGTTTACTAGACGAGGGTAAAAACTATCATGAAAACAGACTGTCAAACACAGAGACTCATAACTTTTTGCAGCAATATCTGATTTAAGATTTGATCACATAGAACACATGCGCCTTGAAGAGAGCTTCGCGCTCATATAAATTTCATTACAATCAGACTACCGAGCAGAAAGTTATGAGTAAAACACTAACAGGGGGTCAAACTATCATGAAAACTATCCTCCACCCAGGCTAATTTCGCCTGAGCAGGATGCTCCCTCAAGACTCCACCTTCATCAACGATCCACCCCTCATAGATTTTGCCTAGAAGAGGGGAAGAAGTTTGCATGGTGGCTCGGGAAACAGAGGGACCATGTGTGCACAGTGAGCAGCCGAATAGAAAGAACTTTTAAGGCTTTGAAAGAAAGAAAAGGAAAGAGACACTCAAGAGAGAGAGAACCTGAAGTGACCTTCATTACAAATAGAGTGAGAATCCACTTCAACACTACAAATACAAGGGAGAAGAAGAGGTTTCATACATACAAGAGGGAGCGGAAGCTCCAAGACTACTCATAGAGAGAGAATAAACTAGAGAGAGAAGGACTCAAGAGTCTACATAAGAGAATATCTACAAGAGGGAGAGATGGCTCATGGAAGAGGCTTGGGGAGACTAGAGCTACATCAACATGAGGCCTAATGGTGGAAGAGATTGATGAACAAGGGAGAGGAGGGCTCCTTTTATAGAGATTTTGTTACCCTTCTTCACCCATTTACAATTGCTGCCTGTAGATTCCTTTCCCCATCAATCACATAAGCACGTATGTCACCATCCATGTCCTTTTTGGCTACTCTTGCCATGTGTCCCATCACAAGATGCTCAAGACTTAAAATATTGAGAAAGTCAAGAGTCTCCTCACATGGAGCCGATAGGGACCCTCTCTTTTCCACATGTCCATATCCTCCTTATTCCACATAGGAGTTCTAGAAGGATTCCTCTTGACTTCACACTTCTCCACATGCCTTCCACACGCTTGGCATGTGGCCTTTCTTATATTATTGGAACACATGGACATGAGCCCACCTCTTTATATGATTCACTCTTCCTATTTCCTAAAAAATTCCATAATATCCCATACACAAATAACTCTCACCCATACCAAGGTATTTATAATTCATACCTATGGTATTAACAATGAGCCATTCCACTCATCCTCTCAATCCCATACAATATCATAGAAAATAGAAATAAGTGAGAGCCGCTAGGCTATCACTTGATACTCAAACTCTTAATACGCTAGGCTATCACTTGATACTCAAACATAGAGAAAAACAATATCAATGCCAAATTAAAAATATCAATTTTTGGTGTCACAATAAGCATGAGCATATGTCTCCTTCTCTTATGCTTATGCAGCATAAGCATAAGCATAAGCATAAGAGAAGGAGACATATGCTCATGCTTATGCATATGCATGAACATAAGATAATGAGCATGAAAGAGGGAAAAGAGGAAGAAAAAGAGAGGAAGAGAGAAGAAGAGGAAAAGTAAAGAGGGAAAAAGAGACATATACTCATGCTTATGCATGAGCATATGTACTCTCCTTCTCTTATGCTCATGCATAAGCATAAGCATGAGCATATGTCTTCTTCTCTTATGCTTATGTTTATGCTTATGCATAAGAGGAGAGAAGAAGAGGGAACAAAAAGAGAGATTGGAAAGGGGGAAAAAGGGAAAGAAAGAGAGAAGAAGAGGGAAAGAAATAGAGAATAAGAGGGAAAGTAAAGAGGGAAAAAGAGACATATGCTCATGCTTATGCATGAGCATATGTCTACTTCTCTTATGCTCATGCATAAACATAAGCATGAGCATATGTCTCATTCTCTTATGCTTATGCTTATAAGCATAAGAGAATGAGACATATGCTCATGCTTATGCTTATGCTTATGCATGAGCATAAGAACATGAGCATAAAAGAGGGAAAAGAGGGTGGAAAAGTGGAGAAGAGAGAAGAAGAGGGAACGGAAAGAGAGATTGGAAAGGGGGAAGAGGGAAAGAAAGAGAGAAGAAGAGGGAAAGTAAAGAGGGAAAAAGAGACATATGCTCATGCATGAACATATTGTTAGCCCTCTCTACTCTGAAGACTAACTCGAAACGCACTACTGCGACAGATTTACATGCGTAATCGTACTTCAGAACTGCGTATGAAAATTCATAGAGTAGAACAGTGATCGACAGAATCATTCATGATAAAACAATAAGGCAGATGTAATAGAATCTCTGTATAACATTTCTCCGAGCAGTACAACACCGTACTCTCTGATACATAGCACTGATCCTTGCTCCGATCCTCATCAATGAGCCTCAATTGATCCCTCTGAATGATCGCTCTCTTCTCTCTTATCTAACCGGCACACATAACTCCTTCACGGTTGCCGTGCCTATTCAGTTCTCCGCCTGCCCCTAGAACTTCCGTCTTTTCATATCTCATTAATAAACTAGATACAACGTATTAATAATAATCTAAGGACTAATGATCTAAGGACTCCCCCCCTAGCTCCTCTTTACTGTTGCTGCTTTTGCCCCTAACACTTGGCACTCCCGGGGAATCGGATTCTGGATCCGCATCCGAACCCACCGGTTCTCCGCTACGGTTCATCCTCGACGTCGCCACCGTCATCGTCCGCTGCCGCCGCTGCTGCCGCTGCCACCGGAACTGCTGGAACTGCTGGAGCCGCCGGCGCCGGTACTGGTACTGCCGGAGCCGCTTGCGCCGGTCGAAGTAAAGGTAGCTGCTGCGGGTTGAGAGCATGGGCATCCACAAAAATTTGGAGCTGTCCATAGAAAGGTGGTGCCGCCGCCCCCGCCTGCTGAGCTACTGCCGCCATCCGATGAATATAGCGGCATGCCGTCCGCAGGTCAACCAACATAGCTGCTCTCTCAACATGACTCGTTCTCCGCAGCTGTTGTAGCTCCTCTGCATGCAGTCGGGTCTTTTCAGATAAAGCGAGTTCGAGATCGGTTACCCGCATAGTGCGATCTGCTTTCTTCGCCACACTATCCAGTCGTTTCATTACCCGCCCCAATTCCTTGGTTTGGGCACCTGTTGAGGGGTCTGGCGTAGTAGCTCGGAGCTGCAGCAAATCGGCCATGAGGCTCTTCACCTCAACTTCATGTTGCTGGTGCTCTTCTTTCCGGGCGAGCTTGAGTGCCAACAACTGAGATCTTGCATCGTCACACTGCTGTTGCACCACCGCGACGTGTTCTTTCAGCTGCAAAAAGTGCCTGGCGTCCAAGGATTCCCCGTCCGCTGGCTCCGGAAAAGCTGCCACAAAAGCGGCTGCTGCGTCTGCTCGGGGTCGTGGCATCATCGCGGTCTCGGGTCTTTTTCCTCTGGCCTTCGCTCTTCGGAGGGCTTCTTCCAGCTCGGCGATCCGTTTGACATAGCCTTCGGCAGAATCCACCGGTCCCGCCGCTGTCTGCTTCCCGAGATTATTTGCCGATGTAGAACTTCCACCCTCCGGTTGTGCCGCAGTTTCCGTCACCGGTGCTGGTGGTAAAAAAGCTGTTCCTGCGCCCCCTCCCGCCGGATCATCCTCATCCCTCCGGGCCAACCGTCGGTCGAGAGGCCTGCAAGCCCGCTCCAGCTCTACTCGCAATTGATGTTGATGATCAAGAAAAATACCCTGCATCTCTGCGACGAAGGCTTCCGATAAATCCAACAAAAGTGCCTCGTCCAGCATGCGTGTAGAGCTAGAGGGTTGCCGGTACGCCATCACTTCCGCTTCCAACAACTGCACCCGGGCGGTCGCAGTTGTAGCCTTCTCCGTCAATTGTTCCGTCAGCCGCAGGTGTTCTTGAGTTTGGGCGACAATCGCCGTCCTTGCTTCCTCCATATCCTGCTGTCGCCGTGCATCCACCTGTTGGAGTCGTACCAACTGCTCCTGCAGCTGTTGATTGCGTTCGAGCAGCCTGGCATTTTCCTGGCGCAACCTCGCCTCATTCTCCTCCAGCTGCCCCTTCTGAAAACATTGGAGCAAGCGCTCCGCCAACCGTCGTGCCGTGACCAGATCATAGGTCTCCACCGGCGGAGATAGCTGCAGCTCACCACTCCCCCTTGGGACTCACGGGCTTCCTCCTGACCTGCCTGTCTCCCCGAACTGTCCTCCCGAGTGTGGACTGAGCTTTCCCCTTGCAAGGCCTCCGCTTCCGGGCGGGTTTTCTTCAACATGCCTCCTTCTGGCGCGAGAGCCAACTTTCGTTTCAATAAACTGGCCATGCGGCTCGATGTTGCTGAGACCGCTGGCCTACTCCTCTGGCTACCCTGTGGAACTTCTGCCGGAACCGCTGGCCTACTCCGCTGGCTGCCCTGTGGAACTTCTGCCGGAACCACCACCGCAGGTACTACCGCCGGAACCTCCACCGCAGGTACTACCGGAGTCACCTGGTTCCTTGGCATCAGCGTCAGAACTCCCTCCGTTGTTGATCGCGCTGGTTCCACCTCCTTGGACTCCTTGTCCGAACCCTCGTCTGTGGACTCCTCCACCTCCACATACGATCCTGGGATGACCGGTTCCGCATCTGGTCCGAACAAAAAGAATAAGACCTGCCCCATCCGGGATGTTGCCGTGGGCTTCAAGAGCTTCTTGGCCACCTCCAGAATTCTGTCCGCCAGCAGCTTCGCCCAGGGAACCGGTTTCCCTTGCTCCGCCCTCTGGAAATAGGTAAACTGGGTCTGTCCCAGTAACTCTGCTTTCACCTTCTGCCAGAGTGCCTCTGCAATAAACTTGTAGCATATCTTCGTCGAAGCATCCAGCTTCTTCATATTATACTCCCCCTTGCAACCTGCGCCGAGAGCTGCCTCCATGGCACTGCTGGTAAGCTTCGTGACTTTGCAGGGGCCATCCACCGGCAAGTGCAAACGGGCCGCTACCAGCTCCTTGCATAAGGTGAAAGTTTTGCCATACACCACGACCTTGCGCCCGCGTGCAAGCTGCGCCAAGATATCTTGCGCCAATGGATGAACTGGTGTCGTAGCCCATGGCAAACCCGCGAACTCCACCAGACGAGCTCGTGTCAGCCAAGACTGCACAGCCTCATCCCCAACAGGTAACGGATTGATCAGATGGAAGACCACCATAGCGGCGAAAAGCTGGGATGCAAGGGAGAAGAGTTCTGGAAAACAAAGAGTTGGAAATAAGCCCCCTTTTGCTTCCAAAGTGCCTTTTGGAGGCCCTGGTGAACTCCTTGTTTGCATGCAACGATCAAGTGTCCCATCATTCTGATAAAAGCCCCACTTCGAAGATTCAGTAGATTGCATGGCGGCGTCCGCGCCCCGCAACACGAAGCTTTGCTCCCACCGTTTCTCGGAATAAAGTGAGTGAGACCACACGTGCGTATTAATAGCCCCCATCATCGGTTTCTCCACCGAAATGGCTACAAATGCATTTGAAATGATCTTCACAGGTGGTTTCTCCGGAAATGGGTAAGGTGGCATGGGCCCTGTATATGGTCGGAGACGAAATCCATTTACCGGCTTCTGCAACAGCTCCCCCTGTAGTGTTCCTAATCGGAACGTGCCGTCACCATAACGCTCCACCACCCAATACGGACCTCCCCACCGTAACTTCAGCTTACCCGGATGCGGACCCATCCGAGTATTAAACAATATCACGGCATCTCTCCGTTTGAAGGTCTTCTTCTTTGAATGACGGTCCACCCAGACCTTCCGTCTGTCCTGGACTACCTGTGCAAGATACGCACTGTAGAACCGCTCCTCACCCAGCCGATCCAGCTGTTCAATCCTCCGGTCTACGGACTCGTCCCAGCCCAATTTCTCTGCCGCTGCAATTCGCAGACTCGGTACTAGGAATTCCATGGGGACCACTGCTTCAACTCCGTAAACCAACTTGAATGGCGTGAACCCTGTCGCAACCTTATAGGAAGTCCGGAACGCCCATAATGCGGAGTAAAGTTTTTCATCCCAATCTGTCCGATTTTCATTGACCAGCTTTTTCAGAATGACTAGCAACACCTTATTCGAGGACTCTGCCTGTCCGTTTGCCTGAGGGTAATACACTGTGGACTTCTTATGAATGATTAGGTGCCGGGTAACCAGTTCCCGTAACACCGCATTAAGAAAATGCCCACCTTGATCCGTGACGAGCTCAACCGGACATCCGTACCGTGTCATAATGGCTTCATAAAGGAATCTGGCCACAGCCTTTGCCGAATTATCCTTCAGTGCTCTGGCCTCCACCCATTTGGTACAGTAATCCGTCGCCACCAGGATATACCGGTTACCTGTCCTCCGCGCCGGCGGCGAAAACGGACCTACAAAGTCCAGCCCCCACTTCATGAACGGTTCGAGGGCCAGTATGGGATTGTGCGGCATCCGGTCCCGACCTGATGGCTGGCCCAACCTCTGGCACACATCGCATCTTTTGACGAACCTATGCGCATCCCCCATTAATGTTGGCCACCACAGACCTCCTTGGAGTACCTTTCGTCCGGTGACTTCTCCTGCGAAGTGTCCACCGCTGATTCCTTGGTGAGCCTCTTCCAGGATGACCTCCTGCTCATGTGGGTACACACACCGTCGCAACACACCATCCAGCCCCTTTTTATACAATTGGTCAGCAATGATCCGGAAGTCTCTGCTCTTGAGCGTGAGCCGTTTCCGCTGGTCTCGCGACATTCCGTCGCGCATCTGGCCCGTGTCGACAAAGTGAAACATGTCGTCGTACCACGTCTTTGGAGCTGCCGGTACCACCGCCTCCAGTTCGAACAGCTGGGCATCCGGAAAATCGTCTTCCACACCCATCGGGTCTTTGCCAGATTCCAACCGCGAAAGGTAATCCGCTACGGCATGTGTACTTCCTGGTCGATGGACCACCGTGAAGTCGAACTCCTGTAAAAGCAGCATCCACCGGGCCAACTTTCCAGTGAGCTCGGGCTTGTGTACCAAATACAACAAGGCGGAATGATCCACATGAAACGTGAACCGATTCCCCAACAGGTAGTGACGAAACTTGGTTACGGAATAAATCATCCCCAATGCTTCCCGCTCCGTAGTAGAGTAATTCCGTTCGGCTTTTGACAACCTGCGACTTGCATAATACACCGGTCGGAACCACTTGCTTGTCGCTTCCTGCATGAGGACACTACCAATAGCCACGTCCGAGGCATCCATGAAGACATGAAACATCTTCGTCCAATCTGGCGGCTGAACCACCGGTGCTGTCGCCAACATCAGTTTGAGCCGTCGAAAAGCTAAGTCACAAGCAGAAGACCAGACTAACGGTACTTTGTTGAGTTGGTCATACAGTGGTGTCGCCACATCCGCCAGATACCGCAGCATTCGGCTGTGCCATTTAACCTGCCCTAGGAATCTCCCGAGCTGCTTACCGTTGCCAGGAACCTTTGCCTGCCGAATCGCTTCGACCTTCGCCGGATCCACCGCAATGCCTTCCGCCGAGACAATGCAACCTAGCAGCATACCGCTGCCCACGGCGAATGCACATTTCATAGGGTTCAGACACAACCGTGCCTCCCTACACCGGGTTAAGCATTTCTTCAGATGCTCAAGGTGCTGCTCGCGACTCCCAAAAACACTGAAATCGTCCAGAAATACCTGCATAAAGATTAGTAAATAATCATGAAATATCTCTTGGACCATGCGTTGAAATGTTGCCGGAGCATTCTTTAGCCCAAATGCCATCATCAGGAAAACAAATGCTCCCCACTCCGTGATGAAGGCTGTTTTCTCTCGATCTTCTGGTGCCATCTGCACCTGGTTATACCCACTGAAGCCATCCAGAAAAGAATACATCTCGTGACCTGCCACTGTATCCAGCATAGTATCATTAAACGGCAATGGAAACGGATCAGTGATTGTCGCCGCGTTAAGCTTTCTGTAGTCAACACAGACCCGCAACTTCAAATTCTTTTTCGGAACAATCACGATTGGCGAAAGCCACGTTGCACGGTCAACCGGACAGATAAACCCGACCTTTAGCAACCTGTCCAGCTCCTCCTTCACCCTCTGGGCATAGTGCGGATTCATTCTATACCGTTGTTGCCGAACCGGTATCGCATCCTTCTGCAGATTGATCCTGTGCTGATAGAATTTGGGATCGATGCCGAGCAAATCTGTGTAGTCCCAGGCGAACACGTCTTTGAAGGATTTCAGCAATGTCTCCAATTTTCCCCGAAACCCTTTATCGAGCTTTGCACTGACACGGACGTTCTTTGGCTCCCCCTCCGTTCCGAGGTTAAGATCCAGCAGCTCGTCTTCTTTGACCCTCCGCGAGCGACGGAGTTCCTGCTCGAAAACTCTTTCCGCCTCCGCCACTCCCGCTTCGTCCGGCATGTCTCCTGTGCCTTCCGGTAGACTCCCTTCGACTGGTTCTTCCGTGGAACTGGATGACTCCTGCGTAGCCGAGGGAAGCTGATGCTGATATTGCTTTAAAACGGCAACCACATCTACCTCGAACAAGCTTACCAGCTCCGTATTCCTACTGAAGTAGTCATCCTCCTCTTCGACCCCCATTCCGTCCATCATATGGATACCTTCCGCCATCGTCGGTCGGAATGGCGTCCTCAGCCCTTGTTTGGTATGTACCGAGAGCTTCAGCTTCTTTTTTCCTTTCCGAATGGTGATGCGGTCGGATTGCCAGTCTTGTTTCACACGGGCCTGCCGCAACCACGGTCTTCCGAGCAATAACGGGTATGACCCGCTAATATCCTCCATCCGGAGAATCACCGCAGCGATTTCGAACTTTACGCCGCAAACCTCCATTTTCAATCCACGGAGCAATCCTAACGGCTGCACTCTCCGTTGGTCCGCCATCCGAACGGCGAAGGGTGCGGATTCCCATTTTGTGATACCCAACGGCATCAGCATTTGTTCGGACAGGATGTTGACCCCAGACCCTCCGTCCAGCAACACCCCTCCCACACGGCTGTTCTCCAGCGTTACGGAAATTACCGGGACCGCTTCATCAAAAACAGGAGGCTGTTCTTCCGCTTCAGGCTTTGCAGATTCGTCAGGCGACACTTCCATTGTTACCGCTTCCATCTCCGACTCCATCGCCCTGACTGGTTCCGTCAATTGTTTGATGAGAGAATTCCGGAAGTTGGGTACCAATGCTAACAATTGCTCCATTGTCATGTGTATTTGCTGTTTCCGCAAATCTTGCCATAAATCATATGGTTCAACACCCTCCTTGCCGGTCATCAGGCTGTCCTTCTGACTGGTAGGTAGACAAGTCGCTTCTGGCTGGTCTCCTTGCAGGCGCCTTGCCACCGTCGCACCATTCTCCGTCACCGAGACTGCCTTTTCCGCGCTAGGCCTAGGTAACACCGTTGGGGTTTTCTGGACCCATTCACCGACCGTCGACCGCACCTGTTGTTGTGCCTGCCAATCCAACGCCGGGGGTCGCCCCTTCTCTTGCGGGGCCTTGTAGTCCCGCACCTTTTCCTGGGATCGTGTGACCACGAGCACATCTCCGCTCGCACTTCCTCCCACTTTGCCTTCAACAGAGACACCCGCCGGTACTTCCAGTACTTCTTCGGACTGCGGACTAGGCTCCTTGCTATCCTGTTGCGGACTGTCATCATCGCATTCGATAATCAGAACCGCGTTCACTGCTGGTGCGGACTTGCCTTCTCCGGATCCCCGGGTTGCTTCCCTTTCCGCCTTGTGGCGCTTGAATAATTCGCAATCTACCTTTCGATGTCCGGGTTGATTGCAATAAAAACATAGGAACGTCCGTTCCCCTGCTGGTTCATCTGCACCTGTTCCAGCCGTTCTCGGCCGCCAAGGTCTTTTCGCCGGTGCGGCTGGTACCGCGGCTGGTGCTGCGGCTGGTGCCGCAACGACCGCCGCCACCGCTGGTGTCGGGGCTATTCGTGCGTTATAGCGGCAGATCTCCGTGGTATGCGTCGCTGTTTGGCAAATCGCACACCACCGCTCATTCAAACCGCATTCCTCTGCTAAGTGTCCTGCATTCCGGCACCGATTACACCAAGTATCCTTGCGAACTTTTGAAGAGGACCCTATTCCACTATCCCGGCTTTTGGCTCCGGCAGCAGATCCTTCCGGAAATGACTTCCCTGCCGCTTTTCCAGCCTTCCGCCTCATGGAACGTTTGTCCTCCTCCTCATCCGACTGATCCGACTCCTCCTCAGTATCAGTATCGGAGTCTCCCTCAGCCTCCTCATACTTCACTTTTCCTTTCCTTCCCTTGGAAGTAAACAGGACTTGTTCCGCCCTCACCGCTGCTTGGACAACTTCTTCCAATGAAAGAGCTTCCAGATCCAACGATGCCAGGGACCTTTTCAATCCTTTATTCAGCCCCTCCATGAAGTAAGCATTTTGGATGGGGACTGCTGGAGTAGTTGCTGCATCGAGGCGGCGGATCAACGACCGAAACCTGGCCGCATACGCCTCCACTTCTTGGTTCTTCTGTTCCAGTTTCCCCAGTTTGGCCAGGACATGAACACGGGTCTTGTCCTCCCGAAACCGGAGCAAAAAGGCATCCCGCAGTAGATCAAACGTGGCAAAATGGGTAGCTCCATATTGCGCGATCCATACTGCCGCCTGCTTCTGCAGTGTCGGGATGAAAGTCGCCATCTTCATAAGATCTGTCGCCTGCACTGGTGGAGCCGTATTCACCATCCATGCCATCTCAAATGACAGGATATGTGCATCCGCATCCTCCTTATCCCGTCCCGAAAACTTGGGGTACTTCACCGTCATCCTGGATACCAGTGGTGGAATAGCCGCGCTGCTTACCGCCGGAACTCCACCCCCGCCTCCGCCTCCACCGCCTCCACCTCCCCTACCGGGATCTGGTGACGGACCTGGGGCTCCGCTTCCTGCCAGGCACACCACCCTCCCGTCGCCTGGGACTCGGTGGTGGGGAATTCCGCAACGGTGACGCTTCGTCTTCCGGAGGAGTACCTGTTAAATCGAACGGGCTACTGCGTCCAGAGGATTCGCCTTCCTCCTGAACACCGGAAACGACTGGACCTTCCTCTCCTGGGATCAGCGGAGGTGTGTCAGAGCGGCTACTACTCTCACTATCCGTGAAGAAGCCGAAGAGAAGATCACGTTGAGCCACATATCTGTCATGCCGTTCCTCGCGGGTTGTACGTGCCGATACTGGAGTTGCAGGCTCCCGAGGCCGTTCTGGAGAGCGCGATGTTCCCCCTGGCTCACTCCCAGCGTCATTCATGCGCTAGGCCTCGCACCGAGGAATCAGAGTGTTACAGATGGGGAGCATCCAACCTCTCCGGGGGAATCCACCGCGACGAACATGGAAATCTTCCGTGGTCGCCAAAGTGTTAGCCCTCTCTACTCTGAAGACTAACTCGAAACGCACTACTGCGACAGATTTACATGCGTAATCGTACTTCAGAACTGCGTATGAAAATTCATAGAGTAGAACAGTGATCGACAGAATCATTCATGATAAAACAATAAGGCAGATGTAATAGAATCTCTGTATAACATTTCTCCGAGCAGTACAACACCGTACTCTCTGATACATAGCACTGATCCTTGCTCCGATCCTCATCAATGAGCCTCAATTGATCCCTCTGAATGATCGCTCTCTTCTCTCTTATCTAACCGGCACACATAACTCCTTCACGGTTGCCGTGCCTATTCAGTTCTCCGCCTGCCCCTAGAACTTCCGTCTTTTCATATCTCATTAATAAACTAGATACAACGTATTAATAATAATCTAAGGACTAATGATCTAAGGACTCCCCCCCTAGCTCCTCTTTACTGTTGCTGCTTTTGCCCCTAACACATATGTCTACTTCTCTTATGCTCATGCATAAGCATAAGCATGAGCATATGTCTCCTTCTCTTATGCTTATGCTTATGCTTATGCAGCATAAGCATAAGCATAAGCATAAGAGAAAGAGACATATGCTCATGCTTATACATATGCATGAGCATAAGAGAATGAGCATGAAAGAGGGAAAAGAGGGGGAAAAAGAGAGGAAGAGAGAAGAAGAGGAAAAGTAAAGAGGGAAAAAGAGACATATGCCCATGCTTATGCATGAGCATAATTCTCCTTCTCTTATGCTCATGCATAAGCATAAGCATGAGCATATGTCTCCTTCTCTTATGCTTATGCATAAGAGGAGAGAAGAAGAGGGAACGGAAAGAGAGATTGGAAAGGGGGAAAATGGGAAAAAGAGAGGAAGAGAGAAGAAGAGGGAAAGTAAATAGGGAAAAAGAGACATATGCTCATGCTTATGCGTGAGCATATCTCTCCTTCTCTTATGCTCATGCATAAGCATAAGCATGAGCATATGTCTCCTTTTCTTATGCTTATGCATAAGACTCCTCTTATGCATATGCAAAAGCATATGCTCATGCTTATGCTTATGCATGAGCATAAGAGCATGAGCATGAAAGAGGGAAAAGAGGGGGGGAAAGAGGAGAAGAGAGAAGAAGAGGGAAAGGAAAGAGAGATTGGAAAAGGGGAAAGAGGGAAAGAAAGAGAGAAGAAGAGGGAAAGGAAAGAGGGAAAAAGATACATATGCTCATGCTTATGCATGAACATATGTCTCCTTCTCTTATGCTTATGCATAAGAGGAGTCTTATGCATAAGCATAAGCATATGCTCATGCTAATGCATGAGCATAAGAGCATGAGCATGAAAGAGGGAAAAGAGGAGGGGAAAGAGGAGAAGAGAGAAGAAGAGGGAAAGGAAAGAGAGATTGGAAAAGGGGAAAGAGGGAAAGAAAGAGAGAAGAAGAGGAAAAGGAAAGAGGGAAAAAGAGACATATGCTCATGCGTATGCATGAGCATATGTCTCCTTCTTCTATGCTCATGCTTATGCTTATGCTTATGCATGAGCATAAGAGCATGAGCATGAAAGAGGGAAAAGAGGGGGGGAAAGAGGAGAAGAAGAGGGAAACGAAAGAGGAAAAAAGAG
The DNA here is from genome assembly GCF_047967505.1 of Dipteris shenzhenensis. NCBI lineage: Eukaryota > Viridiplantae > Streptophyta > Polypodiopsida > Gleicheniales > Dipteridaceae > Dipteris > Dipteris shenzhenensis. The sequence goes on along the minus strand of NC_141613.1, from coordinate 13,610,334 downwards.
GGGGAAAGAGATTGAAAGATTGAAGGAGAAGGAGGAGAGGAAGGAAAGAAGAGGAGAGAAGAGGGAAAGAAGAGGGAAGAGAGGGGAAGAGAGGGTTCCTACGCCCATCATTGCAACTAGCGCTTAAGGTGCTAGCTGCAGGCCAATGCAAATAAAAAAAATAACAAATGGAAAAAACAGGAAGCAATTACGTGGAATAGTACATCCCGCTCGATGTTTTGTGGACTGGCCCTACAAAAGAGAGGAGTCTTCTTTCTTTCTTGAAATCTCATTTTTTGTTTCAATCCTTTGAAATCAGCATGAAAACTAGTAATCAAGCATGAAAACTAGTAAGTAGCTTTAGCAATACAAGGAGAAGTACCTTAGGGGGGTCACTATGTATAAACCCTCTATAGTGCATTCAAGGCCTATATTTAAAATCCCTTATTTGTAAATTTTTTCATTAATAAAATGTACCCCTTTTCTATACAAATCTGTAAATTTTTTCCGAAACTATTTTAAATAGTCCCTTATGTATATTTATTTTTGTAAATTTTAGGAATAAAAAATATCCTTTTGTCGAACTCACGTGATAGGGTTACATATGATGAGTGACCCCCCCGAGAGAAGCACTCACAAAACAAAATCTCACAAAAAACCTACCTACATTGTTCAAAGAGACTTAACTCTTCAAAAACTTCCTTTCAAGAAACCAAAGAGGGAGAAGGGTGGAGGGGGAGCACAAGATCAAGCTAGGAGAGGGGTGAGTAGTGGTGAGGAGTGGAGAATAGAGTGGGAGGTCATTGAAAATTGGTGGGAGGAGAGATTGCTTTGCTTACAATAGAGATTAGAGAGTGCTAAAGAAAGCACCGTGCATCGTGACGGGTTTCAGTTTTAACCCATAGCGTCGCTATATAGCAACGCTTTTCGTCGCTATATAGCGACACTAAAGAGTCGCTATATAGCGACCTTTAACACTAAACCCTAAATCCTAAAAGTTGCTATATAGCAACCTTTAACCCTAAAAGTCGCTATATAGCAACACTTAACCCTAAAAGTGGCTATATAGCAACCTTTAACCCTAAGTGTCACTATACAGTGACACTTATAACTTAAAAGTGTCAATTCAAGGCACTTGATCTAAGAAGAGAGGGAAGGAGCTCATGGGTGGCTATTTTTTGGATCTTAATGGATTTCCTTGCATTTTTTGTTGTGACTTTAGAGGTGTGCAGATGGAAGGGACGAGTGAAAGCTTGTTAGATGATGTGCCAATGCTCGGAAGTGCAGAGTGGCTTACTGAGAGGTTGTATTATCATTGCACTCATTGCAAGCGAGAAGTATGACATCAACGTCATATTGTCATGCACCACTTGAGGATGTATGGGGAGGAGCCCAAACCAATACCCACCATTGGTGGTGCACATGGTGATGGATCATCGAAAAGTCATTGCTATAATAGTTCGTGATTAATATTGCATGCGTACACGACACGAAATCTTGAGACAGGATGAGGAGGGTGGTGTGCGTATACCTTCACACTACCAATGTGGATATGAAGACAGAGATCATGTGGATATGGAGATGCCACTACCAATGCCGGATCCAATTGATCTAGATGGATTTAGAGAAGAAGATGAAGATCACAATATGAGCCAAGAGGAAGATGTGCATAATGACATCATATGGGAGGAAGATGGAGATCACGATATTGAGGAAGAAGGTGACGATCATCAAGAATCACCCAACTTTATTGAAGAAGATAATCAAGTCTATGGTGAACGTACGATGATGATATAGGAGATCAACTCAGTATAGAGTTGGAGATAGACTTGTTTGGCACACTAGACTTGGCTCAGGATGAAGCCAAGTTTCAAACGTAGACATGAATATATGAGCTTCGAACTTGATATACATGCTCTTGTACTTTTATTCTTTCAAAGGATCAAACATGTACATGCTCTCGTATTTTTTTTCTCTATGAGATCAAACATGTATGAACATTTAACAAAAATTGTCATTGGAAAAAACTAACTTTTAAGGCCTATATGAGTAAAAAACATATTTGGAAAATGTTGCTATAAAGTAGTATCTCAGTGTCGCTATATAGAAAAGTGCCGAATACGATGAGGCACGAGTGGCAAGAGCACCAAGGGATGGCGGACACCTAGACAGGATGACACAAGGCATGGGCATGAGTGGGGTGAGGGGGTATAAAGAGAGAGAGTGTTAGAGAGTGGTGAGGGGTGGAGTTAGAGAATATAGTGACACTTAAAAGTCGCTATATAGCGACATTTATAATCGTTGCTATATAGCGACGTTTGCTTAATGTCGCTATATAGTGACGCTTTACAGGATGCGCTTTTCATACCGACGATTAGCGCCTCGTGCGCGCTAAATGTCGGTACGTAAACATCGCAATAGGATCCGTGTGTAGTAGTGTACTAAGTGCTAACTAGTGCTAAATACTACTAAATACTACTGATACTAAATAGTACTAAATATTGCTAAATACTACTGATACTAAATAGTATCAAGTGCTAACTAGTGCTAAATACTACTAAATACTACTGATACTACTAAATAGTACTAAATGCTACATATTAAATAGTACTAACTTTGCTAACTTAAAGTGCTGAATAGTAGATGATAAATAGTATTAAATGCTAAATAGTACTGAATGCTGAATAGTACTAAATGATGAATAGTACTAAATACTAAATTATAGTTCTAAAAACTAAATAGTACTAAATGCTAGATAGTGCTAAATGGTACTAAATGCTTAGTAGTATTTAGCCTTTTAGGCTAGTACTAAATGATATATAGTACTACATGCTAGGTGGTGCTAATATTACTAAATGTTGAACAGTCCTAAATGCTAAATAGTACTAAATGCTAAATAGTGCTGAATAGTACTAGATCCCAAATACTACTAAATGCTAGATAGTGTTAAATGTTAAATAGTATTGAAACACACAGTACTAGCAGTGCTAGATATTGCTAAATAGTACTAAATGCTTAGTAGTATTTATCCTTTTTAGCTATCCTTTTAGTACTAAATACACAGTACTAGCAGTGCTAGATAGTGCTGAAACACAACTATACTAGTAGTGCTAGATAGTGCCAAATAGTACTAAATGCTAAATAGTACTAAATGCTAGGTAGTGCTAATATTGCTAAATGTTGAACAGTCCTAAAATTTGCTAAATAGTACTTGATGCTAAATAGTGCTGAATAGTACTAAATGACAAATACTACTAAATGCCAAATAGTGTTAAATGCTAAATAGTAATGAAACACACAATACTATTAGTGCTAGATAGTGCTAAATAGTACTAAAAGCTAAATAGTACTACTAAATGCTAAATAGTGCTGAATACTACTAAATGCTAAATATTGCTAAATAGTACTAAAGTCTAGATAGTGCAAAATGTTAAACATTGCTAAATGCCAAATAGTTCTAAATCCTAAATATTGCTAAATCACATAAACAGTACTATTTAATACTAAATAACTGACTTCAAATGTTTAGCATGTACAATATTATATTACTTTATTGAGTAATAAGTAATAAGAAAAAAAGAGTAAAGAAAATATACCTGATTTGTCAAAGCCCATGGCAGCCAACCATGCATTGGACACCAATACATTATAGGATGGATGAATACATTGCAAGTTCTCAGAAAAATGGAATGCTGCACACATGATGTGGTATGTGTGCAAGCATGGTGCAAAAAGCACATCAATAGTTTCTTGAGAAAATACAAGCCCACAGAAAACACAACTGCACATTTATTGAAAGGGTAAGTACACACTACTTATAAGAGGACCCAACTCTAAAAACTAAAGCATCGATTTGTACATGGAAGTTAAGAATCTCACCATTTGATATTCACGTTCATAGTCACTGCTTGCAGGGCCTCTGGGATGCTGAGTTGGTGCTAGATTCAGAACTCCAAGACCCTGACTTGGGAGCTTCTCAATCAGATGTTGCACGTTGCTCAATAAACTTGAGCTTGCTTTATAGTCCTCTCCAATGCTAATTCGTTGCTTTTTTGCAGATTCAAATATTACTTTTACTGCATCCAGCTCTACCTCAAGTTTTGCTACATATTCCATCAAGAACTCATCCTGCAGTACACCACCATGTAATAAATTGTCTACTTTACTACGCACCCAAATAAGTGTATGTAGAATTGATTCAACTTTTGTGAGGGCTTTGACCTTAGTTGCAGTAGCAGCCTCAAAATCTGCATGCAATCTTGCATTCTCCTTTGATACTGTACCCTTCAACTCATGCAGTACACCTTCTTGCTCCACGTTGAACTTCCATTGATCCTGTAAACGTACAAGCCCCCATTTTGCTAAAGACGTGCCTCAACACGTTCGTGCTTGTACACGTACTGTCCAAGCTAGCTGAGCACAGATTCACATCTCTATGTTGGGCAAAGTTATCCCAATCCACATCTACTCCATGAGTAGATGTAGTGAATGCCCACACCAAAACTATACCAACTTCATTATTCGTGACTATTTTCGAATTGTAATTTTGTGACTTTGCACTTGTACATGCATCACTTGCCAATAAAGTTTTTCCTACTTAAAAAAAAACTCATATACATGCTAAACCCCATCATAAAGCTTCACAATGAAGTGGATTCTGATGCTTGCTATGGACTCCATTGTGATGCTTTGTAAGTAGACTCTTTCTCTTGAGGCTTTGAGTCTTTAGGTGTATATGGACTCTTCCTTCGGGCATAGAATTTGTCTACTTCCAAGCGTGGACTCAGTTGTGATGGTTTAGACATAGAATTCAGTGGAGGTTGTGATTCTTTTGGCATATAATGAATCTCTGCTTTTGAGTGTGGGGTAGATGGTGATTCCTTGGGCATAGACTCCTCAGGAGGTTGTGATGCTTGTGGCATAGAATGAGTCTCTACTTCCACTCGTGGACTTTGCTAGGATGCTTTGGGCATAGACTCCCCAAAATGGTGTGATTCATTTTTTGTAGATTGAGTCTCTACTTCTGCGAGTGGACACCCTTCTAATGCTTTGGGTTTATACTCCTCGAACATATGTTGAATCTTTACTTATGTGGTAGTTGGACTTGATGCATTGGGTTTATACTCCTTGAATGTATGTTGAATCTCTACTTATGTGGTAGGTGGGCATAGACTCCTCAGGAGGCTGTGATGCTTCGAGAGTAGACTTATTTAAAGGCTATCATGGATTGGGAGTATATTGAGTCTCTACTTACTCGAGAGCCTTTGATGCAAACTTGGGTGTCTCATTTACTTAAATTGGAGATTGAGAAATTACGTATTGAGTTGTAGACATCAAGTATTGTGAGCCCTTCACATCAAATATTTCATTGAAGAGAGACTTGCAGTTGTAGCACACTCTCCACCCATAGCTGTATGCATCATTTTCCTCTACAACCTTGCATCATCATAAGTCCATTGCTTCTTGCAAGTCACCATCATACTTTGTGACTTGTTTGATTGCACTTATTAACCTTGATGTAGACCTATCCATCATAACATACAAGTGAATGAATAAGTGCATCGCATAATTAGATACATACCATAAAAGTTACAATGCATTAAGAGTACACTTACACTAACACATTGCCATGATATCTTGCCATTGAATTGGCAAAATATCATTTCTTTGCTTGTAGGTCCAAATCCACTAAACTCCAATGTTTCTTGCATGGCCAATTAAGAATCTTGATTATTTGACTACATCTTATCTCTTGCAAAAGTAAATATGAGGTTGCAGTGTCACTTACTAATCATAATATGGAAAAATGATAACTCATACATTGTCCATATTAAGAGATTGCAGCCAGGTGTAGATATGTTATATGGACTTTTTATTATTAATGATCCATGTAGAAAGCAGGGAATCTATGACATATACACACTTTCCAAAATTTAGAGGAAACCAAGATATAATAATATTGCATCGAAAACTAAACAAACATTGGCTCGTTAGATTTTAATCAATATACAAATACTAAGCCAAGATAAAGTTTGTATCAAACCTGACGGTGTCCATTATAACTTTATCATTAACCTCTTTCCCTCGATATCTTAGGATTTGAATCTCTTCTTCACAAAATGATAGATATTGAGGTTATTGTCCAATGAGAACCTAAACATCAAAGTTGCTTCCTATTTCTTGTAGCTTAGACAAATATTCAGAAATCTTTAGCGTGAGCCATGCCATCATCATATGCTTTGAGTTCCCATATAAGCGAAGTAGTTGACTCTCTATGTTAGAAAAGTCTTTCGCTGATCCTTTTATTGTCTTAAATATTTCACTTTTAGTTTTTCCAACAATCACCATATCAATTAAACTTGAAGGAAATACTATGGCCTTCCTGACTTCAGATCCACGTGAAATCATTTCTTCTTCCTTCCCCTCTACCGTCTATAAAAAATACATAAGCTTGTGAGATTGATAGGTTATAGTTAAATCTAATGCTTGTAAAAGAAAAGTAAAGGGTCATACCATGATATATGTCTGTGATTTCTTTGCGTAATCTTGTGAGCCAGGAAGATCATCCATGTCATCGTCTGCAATCATCTGTGCATCACCTTTGTCTTTATCTTGAGAGCCACCAAGATCATCCATGTCATCATCTCCAATCCTCTTATGTTCCACGTCTTTCTTGTAGCCGAAAATCAGATAGCTTGCAAGTGAAAGTGTGCCATGCAAGCCTTTCTTTTAATACCATTAGTGGAATATCCTTTTCTAAGAAGAAATTCAAAAATATGTCCCATCCATAATAAGGTGACCTCCCAATTAGGCGGTTGCAAGTATTCTAGCATAGTAATCAAAAGACTTCCACTTTTGCTGGGCATTCATAGATTTTGGAGTGTAGTTGATGATGAGAGGACCTATGGATTTCTTTCTCCTCTAGCATGAGACACAAACTCTTGGAAGTCCCCCTTATGTTATGTTGTAGGGAGTGGTTAGGATATGGACTCCGCATGCATAAGAGGAATGATTTGAGGCACTGGATCTTTAATCCACATTCTCTCTTGCTTTTCTTGGTTGCATACACACCATTGTAGATCTTGAAATCACAGGCATAAACTTTCTCCAAAGTGTTATGCATCTCTGCCTTGTTTTCTTGATTGACAAAAATGACAATATTGCAAATTCTAGCTCTACCAATGGTGGTATATAGTATTCTATACTTGGGGCTTATCCTAACTTGTTTCATCAAGTAAAAATTCCTCATCTAAAATGCCCCTATACGATACAACCTTTCTAGATTCTGAAGTGATGTTCACATTGAATTGAAAGCGCCGGTTGACATCCCTTGTTATTCTCAGTTTATGCTCATTCACAAGCTTCTCAACATATGCAATCACCTATGGTGGGATTTGGGCTCTCATGAATGAGGTGACTACTTTGGACTCATCTTCTTGATTCTTCATCCACTTATGTGCCCATGCCTTTTCCTTAGCTGTGGATAAAGCAGCTATATGCTTCAGAATATTAGGGTTAATATTGCATTGACCAATAGGAATATCTTTTTTTGTGAGAAAATATCTAATTGCACTATCTAATGCATCATGTTTCACAAGTGTATGTTGATGCACTCCTCCATGCAATTATCTTAAAACTGACTAATGTGTCTGCATCCACTTTTGTGGCAATTCTATCTAAATGTGTTGCTGGTGGAGAACCAAGTGTTGTCCATAGACACCTCACTTTCATTAGGATTTCTGATGTCAAGGTTATCTTACGTTTTGCAAAAATATCACGATTCAGTCTTTCATAATCAATCAAATATTTTGTTGGATGCTTAAAAATACATATTGTGGCCATATAAAAATTTAAGGGAAGAACCTTTGAAATTTGCTATGCAGTGAGTCTTCTGGAGTCCCTTACTTGTCTAGCAAGTTCATCTTGCTTGTGTCCTCTTTGTTTCTGACCCAAACTAGCATCCATCTGATCCATCTCATGCCTTCTCTATTTTTTAACCAAACTAACATCCCTCTCATTCTGCTTGTGCCCTCCCTGCTCTTGACTGAATTCATGGTCCATCTTGAGTGATGATGTCTTACGTGCTCAACCATAATCTTTTGACGCAACCTACTTGCCTTTGCACTCGAAAATGTACTCCATTCATCCATGAGAGCTTGTAATGGAGTTTGTAATTCTATAAAGTTTGATGGTGGAGGAGGTGGCATTGCGAACGTGTTTAGACCTCTTGATAAGATTGATAGCCCCCAATATAAGGTTGTGAACACTTCACAAAAATATATAAGTATGGGCTCTTTGGTTCCATCATAATTCCCACAACCATGCTAGAAGTTATATCTTTCTTAGAGAAGCTTGCATTCCATGGCTCCTCATTTTTCTCAATATCTTTCCTCAACATCATAAGATGTAGCTCACTTTTCCTTTGAATGAGAAACCAAACTTTTCTCCCCATGTGCATGTGAGTCCACTTCCCTTCAAAGTTGTTAGAGGCATCCTCTTTCCCATTGAAATTAAAGGTGGTGCTAGAGATAAAACCTCTAATCTCTTGAGAGCACTAAAACTCTGACTCTAATCTATCATCTGTCATTTGAAACTTTGCTCATAGGGTTGTGTTATGAGTGTGAAACTACATGTGAATGTAGGACTGACGCCGATTAGGAACTAGTCGGGAATTTTGTAGCATGGCTTTGATTGGTTGTTTTGGAGTTTTCTCCTCTATGGATAAACTAATCTATGCAAATCTAAGCTATACCAACCGTCGAATAAAAGAAAAAGCAATAAATAATTTCTTTTTTAGATAATTCATTTTAATAAGTTACCGGCGAGACGAGTTATAAACAAATTTAGATTCTTTTCATATATATATAAAGTATATTTAACTTAGCAAAATATTTTAAACTAAATTAAATATACTCTAAATATACATTTATACTAAAATGAATTAAAAATAAAAAATATAAATACATTATTTAAGATATTTAAATTTAAATTCAAAAATGCAAAATAATTATATATTAAATTCATTATTTTGATTTAAATAAAAATATATATACAAACTAATGAAATAAAGATTATGTAAACACATAAATTATAAACTAAGGTAAAATAATTAAAAATAATATTATAAATTAACATAAAAGAATTAAATTATAAAAATAAATTATTTAATAAGCAAGAAATAATGTAAGGAGTAAAGCCTCGATGGTAAAATGATAGATATCGAGAAAATCCTTCATTTTCTCTCTCCCTCTCTCTCTTATATATATACATATATAAATTTTAATAGGTTACCTCCAATATAAGAGTAATAAACAACTTTTATTCATTTCATCTATCTTTAAAATAAATTAAATAAAATTTCCTAATTTAAATATACATTTATTTTTAAAATGAATTAAAAAGTAAAAATATAAATAAATTATTTAAAAATAATTAAATTTAAATTCAATAATACATACAACCTAATAAAAAATAAAATTATAAACTTACAAAAAATAGTTTAAAATTATCTAATAGTTAATTAACTAATGATTAATTAACCTCTGAAGTCCTCTCCCTTTTACGCTCGATTAACTAATAATTAATTAACTAATTAATTAATTAACTAATAATAAACTTACCCCCCCGATTCCCCTCCCCTTACCCCTCAATGACTGCGGCCACCATGGTGTAAGGGGAGGGGTCTCCCCCCTTCCCCTTACTCCTTGGCAGCCGCGACTACCGAGGGGTAAGGGAGAGGGGTCCCCCCCTTCCCTTTACTCTTGGGTGGTCGTGGCCACCAAGGGGTAAGGGAAGGGGGGTCCCCCCTTCCTCTTACTCCTCAGCAACAGCCGCAGTCACCAAGGGGTAAGGGGAGGGGGTCTCCCCTTTCCCTTACCCCTCACCAACTGGCAAGATGGGAGTAAGGGGAGGAGGGTAATAATGGTGGGAAGAGATTTGGGGGAGTAATAGGATTTAGGGGAGTAATGAGACGAGATTTAGGGGAGTAAGGGAAGGAGGGAAGTAACAGGAGGAGATTATCGGGTGAAATATATAGGGAGTAAGGAGAGGGGATTTAGGGAGTGGCTGGCTAGAGTAAGGGGAGGGGGTTATGGGGAAGAGAGGAGGAGGGGGAGAAATCTCTACCTCTTAGGGTCGACAGTGATCAAGAGGGACGTCAATTAAGGGAGGACGAGACGTTGATCGAGAGAGAAGTAGATTAGGAGAGGAAAACGTCGATTAGGAGGAGAAGAGGAGAGGAAAGTGAGAATCAGAATGAGAAGGATTCTAATTTCTAAAGAGTTTAGGAGAAAATTTGCTTGGGAGATTTAAATTTGAAGTGCAAACAAAAAGTGCGAGAGGATTTGAATTTAAAGTACAAAAAGAAGAGCCGACATTCTCCTAAACATTCTTCTGTCCTATGGGAGCACCACATTGCATGCAACTCAATACCACCTAGGGTGAGGTGCGTGCAGAGTATTGTGCCCATCGGATATGCTTTGCATGGTCGATCATGCATTATACACTGTTTTTCCCCTAGTGTTATGCACAACCGTCAAAAAACGCGCTCCTAGGTGTGTTATTCAAGCAAGTACTTATCGGATGGGGGCGTCACTTTGCATGAAAGTTAATAACATCTAGGTTGAGGCTCATGCAAAGTATTGTGTCCATCAAATATTATTCGCATGGTCTATCATGCATTATACATCATTTTCCTCTTAGTGTTATGCACCACCATCAACAAATGCGCTCCCAGGTGTGTTATTCAAACAAGAACTTATGGATTGGGTATTCCACTTTGCATGTAGGTCAATACACCTGGGTAGAGTCTCGTGCAAAGTATTGTGCCCATAGAATATGATTTGCATGGTCGATCAAGCATTAAACTCCGTTTTTGCCTTAGTGTCATGCATAAGCATCAAAAAACATTGTCCTAGGTGTGTTATTCCAACAAGTACTTATTAGATTGGCGCGCCACATTGCATGAAACTGAATACAACCGCGGCTGATTTTCTTGCAAAGTATTGTGCCCAATCAGATATGCTTTGCATGTTCGACCACGCATTATGCACCATTTTTCCCCTAGGGTTATGATTGGCACGTTTGCCATTATAGAATGCCACCAGTGGAGAATGGCAGTGGTGCACAAGGAATCCTAAACTCACTATCTCCGCTGTGTAGAGATCATATGGAATTGTGTCAATCTCTGAGATCATCAAACTCACATGTGGACTGGAATCAGACACCACTCTCCTATGATCACTGGAACCCCTCCGAGAATAGTAGGGTAAACATTTGTACAAGTGGAGAATGGCAGTGGTGCCAATCTCTTATTAGGCCCTAAGAAATGGCATTGAGAAGCCTAAACTCACATGTGCAGAGATCATATGGATTTGTGTCAATCTCTGTGGAGGAGACTGGCAGTGGTGCCAATCTCATACCATGACCTAAAAACATGCACAAGGAATCCTAAACTCAAATGTGCATTTGCTGTACATGTTCACTGTCTCCGCTATATGGAAATCATATGCAATTGTGTAAATCTCTGCGGAGAATGCCACCAGTGGAGAATGGTAGTGGTGCCAATCTTATACCATGACCTCAAAACATGCACAAGGAATCCTAAACTCACATGTCCATTTGCACTTTTGCCATTATCCTACTGCAACCAATAAAATTAGTGGAATGTCAATCTATAGGTTTAGTTTGTCTAGATTACCACTAGCGGAGAATGGCAGTGATGCCAATCTCATGCTTGCAACTACATAATGTCACTAAGATCATGAAACTCACATGTGGAATAGGACACGACTCTCCTATGATCACTGGAATACCCCTCCTAGAATAGTAGGGTAAACATTTGTACAAGTGGAGAATGGCAGTGGTGCCAATCTCTTATTAGGCCCTAAGAAATGTCATTGAGAAGCCTAAACTCACATGTGCATTCTTTTATGTAGTGATCACTGTCTCCGCTGTGTAGAGATCATATGGAATTGTGTCAATGTCTGTGGAGAATGCCACCAGTGGAGAATGGTAGTGGTGCCAATCTCATACCATGACCTAAAAACATGCACAAGGAATCCTAAACTCACATGTGCATTCTTCTATGTAGTGATCACTGTCTCCGCTATGTAGACATCATATGGAATTGTGTCAATCTCTGAGATCATCAAAATCACATGTGGATTGGAATCAGACACCACTCTCCTATGATCACTGGAATACCCCTCCTAGAATAGTAGGGTAAACATTTGTACAAGTGGAGAATGGCAGTGGTGCCAATCTCTTATTAGGCCCTAAGAAATGGCATTGAGAAGCCTAAACTCACATGTGCAGAGATCATATGGAATTGTGTCAATCTCTGTGGAGAATGCCACCAGTGGAGAATGGCATTGGTGCCAATCTCATACCATAACCTGAAAACATGCACAAGGAATCCTAAACTCACATGTGCATTGGCACTTTTGCCATTATCCTACTGTAGCCAATAAAATTAGTGGAATCTCAATCTATAGGTTTTGTTTGTCTAGATTACCGCTAGCAAAGAATGGCAGTGATGCCAAACTCATGCTGGCCCTAAGAAATGGCATTGAGAAGCCTAACCTCACATGTGCATTCTTCTATGTAGTGATCACTGTCTCCGATGTGTAGAGATCATATGGAATTGTGTCAATCTCTTATTAGGACCTGGAATGTCAATCTATAGGTTTAGTTTGTCTAGACTACCACTAGTGGAGAATGGCAGTGATGCCAAACTCATGCTAGCACCTACATAATGACACTGAGATCATCCAACTCACATGTGGATTGGAATCGGACACCACTCTCTTATGATCACTCGAATACCCCTCCTAGAATAGTAGGGTAAACATTTGTACAAGTGGAGAATGGCAGTGGTGCCAATCTCTTATTAGGCCCTAAGAAATGGCATTGAGAAGCCTAGACTCATATGTGCATTCTTCTATGTAGTGATCACTATCTCCACTGTGTAGAGATCATATGGAATTGTGTCAATCTCTGTGGAGAATGCCACCAGTGGAGAATGGCAGTGGTGCCAATCTCATACCATGACCTGATAACATGCACAACGAATCCTAAACTCACATGTGCATTGGCACTTTTGCCATTATCCTATTGCAGCAAATAAAATTAGCGAAATGTCAATCTATAGGTTTAGTTTGTCTAGATTACCACTAGCGGAGAATGGCAGTGATGCCAATCTCATGATGGCAACTACATAATGACACTGAGATCATCAAACTCATATGTGGAATGGAATAGGACACCACTCTCCTATGACCACTAGAATACCCCTTCTAGAATGGTAGGGTAAACATTTGTACAAGTTGTTAATGGAAGTGGTGCCAATCTCTTATTAGGCCCTAAGAAATGGCATTGAGAAGCCTAAACTCACATGTGCAGAGATCATATGGAATTGTGTCAATATCTGTGGAGAATGCCACCAGTGGAGAATCGCAGTGGTGCCAATCTCATACCATGACCTTAAAGCATGCACAAGGAATCCTAAACTCACATGTGCATTCTTCTATGTAGTGATCACTGTCTCCGCTGTGTAGAGATCATATGGAATCCTTAACTCACATGTAGAAGAAGGGGAATTGTGTCAATCTCTGAGATTATCAAACTCACATGTGGATTGGAATCGGACACCACTCTCCTATGATCAGTGGAATACCCCTCCTAGAATAGTAGGGTAAACATTTGTACAAGTGGAGAATGGCAGTGGTGCCAATCTCTTATTAAGCCCTAAGAAATGGCATTGCGAAGCCTAAACTCACATGTGCAGTGATCATATGGAATTGTGTCAATCTCTATGGAGAATGGCACCAGTGGAGAATGGCAGTGGTGCCAATCTCATACCATGACCTGAAAACATGCACAAGGGATCCTAAACTCACATGTGCATTGGAAGTTTTGCCATTATCCTACTGCAGCCAATAAAATTAGTGGAGTGTCAATCTATCGGTTCAGTTTGTCTAGATTACCACCAACGGAGAATGGCAGTGATGCCAATCTCATGATGGCAACTACATAATGACACTGAGATCATCAAACTCACATGTGGAATGGAATAGGACACCACTCTCCTATGATCACTGGAATACCCCTTCTAGAATAGTAGGGTAAACATTTGTACAAGTGGAGAATGGCAGTGGTGCCAATCTCTTATTAGGCCCTAAGAGATGGCATTGAGAAGCCTCAACTCACATGTGCAGAGATCATATGGAATTGTGTCAATCTCTATGGAGAATGCCACCAGTGGAGAATGGCAGTGGTGCCAATCTCATACCATGACCTGAAAACATGCACAAGGAATCCTAAACTCACATGTGCATTCTTCTATGTAGTGATCACTGTCTCCGCTGTGTAGAGATCATATGGAATCCTAAACTCACATGTAGAAGAAGGAGAATTGTGTCAATCTCTGAGATCATCAAATTGACATGTGGATTGGAATTGGACACTGTGACGCCAAAAATTGAAATTTTTAATTTGGCATTGGTATTGTTTTTCTCTATGTTTGATAAGAGTTTGAGTATCAATTGATAGCCTAGCGGCTCTCACTTATTTCTATTTTCTATGATATTGTATGGGATTGAGAGGATGAGTGGAATGGCTCATTGTAAATACCATAGGTATGAATTATAAATACCTTGGTATGGGGTGAGAGTTATTTGTGTATGGGATATTATGAGTTTTTTAGAAAATAGGAAGAGTGAGTCATATAAAGAGGTGGGCTCATGTCCATGTGTTCCAATAATATAAGAGAGGCCACATGCCAAGCGTGTGGAAGGCATGTGGAGGAGTGTGAAGTCAAGAGGAATCCTTCTAGAACTCCTATGTGGAATAAGGAGGATGTGGACATGTGGAAAAGAGAGAGTCCCTATGGGCTCCATGTGAGGAGACTCTTGACTTTCTCAATATTTTAAGAGTCTTGAGCATCTTTTGATGGGACACATGGCAAGAGTAGCCAAAAAGGACATGGATGGTGACATACGTGCTTATGTGATTGATGGGGAAAGGAATCTACAGGCAGCAATTGTAAATGGGTGACGGAGGGTAACAAAATCTCTATAAAAGGAGCCCTCCTCTCCCTTGTTCATCAGAATCTCTTCTACCATAAGGCCTTACGTTGCTGTAGTTCTAGTCTCCCCAAGCCTCTTCCATGAGCCTTCTCTTCCTCTTGTAGATATTCTCTTATGTAGACTCTTGAGTCCTTCTCTCTCTAGTTTATTCTCTCTCTATGAGTAGTCTTGGAGCTTCCGCTCCCTCTTGTATGTATGAAACCTCTTCTTCTCCCTTGTGTTTGTAGTGTTGAGGTGGATTCTCACTCTATTTGTAATGAAGGTCACTTCAGGTTCTCTCTCTCTTGAGTGTCTCTTCCCTTTTCTTTCTTTCAAAGCCTTAAAAGTTCTTTCTATTCGGCTACTCACTGTGCACACATGGTCCATTTGTTTCCCGAGCCACTATGCAAACTTCTTCCCCTCTTCTAGGCGAAATCTATGAGGGGTGGATCGTTGATGAAGGTGGAGTCTTGAGGGAGCATCTTGCTCAGGCGAAATTAGCCTGGGTGGAGGGTAGTTTTCATGATAGTTTGACCCCCTGTTAGTGTTTTGCTCATAACTTTCTGCTCGGTAGTCCGATTGTAATGAAATTTATATCAGCGTGAAGCTCTCTTCAAGGCGCATGTTCTTATATAATCAGATCTTGAATCAGATACTGTTGCAAAAAGTTATGAGTCTCTGTGTTTGACAGTCTGTTTTCATGACAGTTTTTACCCCCTTCCATTAAACTATCCATATCTTTTCAACCGTCTATCTGTTTTCAATGAAACTTATATCAGCGCGAAGCCCCCACCTCAAGGCGCATCTCTTTGTGTACTTGAATCTTTGATATCATGTCTCTACTGAAAGTTATAGGCTTCTGTGTCTAATGATAGTTTGTAGAGTGTTTTGAGCTAAGTATAAAGGTGTCTATGAAGGAGGTGCAATGTTTCCTCGGAATCTACCCATCCGACCTAATCAGCCCCTTCAAACTCCTCCATATATATCAGTTCATGTCATGTTGAGCCGCAAGATCTTCTTTCAACAACGTATCGCTCTTCTCTTTGGTGCAGACTGGCTCGCTGAGATTATGGCCTCTGCTGATCCTTTCCTTCTCCCTATGCTTGACTACAACATCACTTGGGATGTTACCATCTTCATTCTCATCTAAGGGAGGAAAGTATGGTGTGGTATCTTGGCATAAAAGCTTCTTTCTAATGTCTCATTCTCAATGATAAGTATCTTTGGCAGTCAGTTCGAATGCTGCAGGAAGTGAAGAGGTGCGTGAAGTTTATTACCCCCAACTTCATGTCACATCTTTTGGTGGAGACGCCGGGTACGTTTGGTATTGGATTCATCCCACCTTACTAAACGGTCTCGGGTGTACTTGATTGCATGTTATGCCTAGAATAGGCATGTGTTTTGATGAGATAAAGAAGATGCCTGGAAGAACTCCGTTAGAAGAGATTACAACCCGTTTAAGAGAACTTGAAGATTGTCAAGGTGATGCTCAAGCTATTCGCACAGTCACCATGATCATATCCTTTATGTTTGCACTGTTGAATATGTTGGTGAATCGACACCGGCAGCAGGCACAATGATAGATTGGGGATTGTTCCATGCACTGGCAGCTTGGTGTGAAGAAGAGTTGAGTCTTTGGGTAGTTTTCGACTATAACAGTGGAGTGGTGATTCTTAATGCTTTCAACTTCTTTTGCTATGCAAATGATGAAGATTACAATATCTTGAAGCTTTTATGTGCACTTCCTATTGTGAGAAGGGTGATTCTAGAATGCATGTATACACAATGTTTTCATGGTGCTGGTTGGTCACTTATTTTTGAAGATTTTGTTGAGGATCACATTGTGGAGGGTTTTCAACAAGTGGTTATGCATAATAAGTTGGTCTTGGTATACTATGGCTCTGTGGGATCTTGTTCGGATCTTGTTTGGGATATTATTTGGATCTTGGTGTCTCCTTTTTGTGTTTCATCATGGTGAAGATTCCAGTGTTTCGAGGGACCCAAGGGGAAGACCCGGAGTGTTATCTTCGGGATTTTGTTCGAGGATGCCGGCTTTCTGGATGGTCCATGAAGGATCGGGTGGAGATTTTGCCTGATTTTCTTGAAGGTGTAGCCTTGAGTTGGCATGAGACCTTGCCGGACTCTACCAAGGAGGACTGGGACCAAGTGGTGGCAGCAATGAAGCAGAGATTTGGGGCAGTGGAGTCACCAAATGCTTTGATGTTGCAGTTGGACCGGTTCTGTCAAGGAGAGGGTGAGTTGGTCTCTGCATTGGCAATCCGATATGAAACTTTATGGACAAAGTATTAAAGGGCATCTTTGCGAGCTGTGGCATCTGCATCATCGGCCCCTCAAAGTCTCTCAGGGATGAGCAAATTTGTTATGGCTTTGGAGCCTCGTCTTCGCTCAAAAGTAATGAGTAAAGATCCAACAACATACGTGGAGGCGCTTCACATTGCAACCAAGAAAGAAGCTTCTCTAAAGATCGAATCCTCTTTTGTGTCTTCAACAGCTTCAACTTCTAAGGTGGAGGTAATGGTCACTCCTCAGGTACCAAAGTCCTCTGAGTTAGATCATAATATCTCCCAATTGATGGCAGAGTTTGCTGATTTGAAATTGCATTTGGTTAATGCACGACAACCTAGAGCACCAAAGAGTGACGATAGGCCTCGAGATAGGAGTGGGGTCACTTGCTATGAATGTAATGAAAAAGGTCACTATCGCCCCGAGTGTCCTAGATTGAGAAAGAAAGAAGAAAAACAAGTATCCTTGTTAGAAGCTTCTTTAGGGGATGAGGAAAGAGAGGTAATGATGGCTAAACAGGGGCGTGGTAAAGCAAAAGAAGAAGAAGAAAGAAAGGAAGAAGTAGATGAGGAACATCAAGAAGAGGAACACCGTAGTAAGAAAAAGAAGGCATCTAGAAGGAGAGTTAGCCAGTCAGACTTTCCTTTAGGACAAGGAATTGGAAGCTATGACTTGTTGTCCGACCTTAAAGAAAATGAAGCTCATATCACCTTTGGTCAATTACTTGCTTTGTCTCCAAAACTACGGAAGGAATGGGGAAAACTAGCAAGCACAAGGGTGTCAAAGAAGAAAAAGAAGAAAAGTGCCAATCCTGTTGTTCAAAAGGTAGATATAGATGTTGGTGATGATGTACCTGTGGTTGATGTGATCATTGATGGTCAAGTGATTTCTAATGTGTACATTGATGGAGGTGCATCGATTAATGTCATGAGTGAGAAGACCATGATTGATGCTGATTTAAAATACTCTAGTACTACCTCTCCTTATCGCATCAAATTGGCTGACAACACTAGGGTTAAGACCTTGGGAGTTGTGAAGAATCTAGAAGTGGATGTATGTGGAATTTCTGTGCCGACTACTTTTCAGGTGATCCCTACCAAGCCAGATGCACGTGCCTATCCATTGATTTTGGGAAGGCCTTGGTTACGCAAGGTGAAGGCTATTCAAAAGTGGGATACTGGAGAATTGATTTTGCAGGGAAATGATAAGAAGGTGCGCTACAACATCAGAAGCCGCAAAAAGGAAGTTGTCAAGGAGGAGTCTTCAACATCAGAGAGCTCAAGCTCTGACTTAACCGATGAAGAAGAAGAGACAGGGTGTAGCTCCGAGGAGTCCAACTCAGAGGGTGAGGTGGAAGGAGTGGCCTTTGGTCTTTGTCTTGGTGCTGATCGGGATGAGTCAAGAAGGAACAAGGTGGTGGTGCAAGAAGATCCTGTAGAGACACTTCATGTGGAGGATGTGGAGCACACTAAACGACGCCAATGCAATGAAGAGCTTCTTGGTGATTCTCTATCAGGTAGTGAGAAGCTCCAGTACTTGGATATGCTAGATGATTTTCCATGTCTCTTTGCAACAAGCTATTCACAGGTTCGACCAATCTCTCTTGTGGAGCACAAGATTGAGTTGAAGCCAGAAAGCAAGCCAGTTGTGCAACGCTTAAGGCGATTGGGGGTGATCCAAGCTGAGGCACTAAAGAAAGAGGTAACACAACTACCTGAGGTAGGATTCATCTTTCATGTTGATGATTCAGAATGGATATCTCCTGTAGTTGTCACACCAAAGAAAGGAAATAAGTGGCGAGTTTGTGTGGACTTTCGTCCTTTGAATGCATGCACTAAGAGGGATCATTTTCCTTTGCCATTCCAAGATGAAATACTAGACCAAGTAGCAGGGCATGAGATGTATTCTGTATGTGATGGGTATTCTGGGTACTTTCAAATTCGTATTCGGGAGGAAGATCAAAAGAAAACATCATTTGTCACACCTTGGGGAGTTTTTGCTTACGGAGTGATGTCTTTTGGGTTGACCAATGCACCAGCTACATTTCAAAGGTTCATGAGTCAAGTCCTGGAGCCTTACTTGGGAAAGTTCATACGGGTGTTTTTGGGTGATTTTTGCATTTATTCTCGGCGCATAGATCACATGAAGAAGTTAAAGATGGCCTTAGCTAGGATTGATGAAGCAAAAGGGTGTCTAAATCCTAGCAAGTGTCATTTGGCTCAAACAAAAGTAGTCTTGTTGGGGCATATTGTGTCTGAAGAAGGCCTACAAATGGATCCTGACAAGGTTCAAGCAATTTTGGCATTGCCAAGTCCTGACAGCGTCACTGGTGTTCCCAGAATTCTAGGAAAGAGCAAGTATTATCAATGCTTTTGTGATGATTTCACAGAGATAGTGCATCCCATGAACTTGTTGACAAGAAAAGGAGTTTCTTTCCGATGGGGTGTGGAGCAACAAGAGTCTTTCCAGCAACTTAAGGAGGCCATGAGTAAGGACCCAATATTGAAGCCCCCTGATTGGTCTCAAGACTTTTATGTAAATCCAAGTGTATCTTTGCATTCAGTTGGTGCTGTATTGCTACAAAAAGGAGAGGCAGGTAGAATGCAACCCATCTATTATGCCAGCCGACAACTTACAGATGTGGAGACAAGGTATGAAGAAATGGAGCAGCAAGCTCTCTCTTTGGTGTTTTCAGTCAGAAAGTTTCGCTCCTATTTATTACCTCGACCATTTTTCTTCCTTACCTCTCAGTCTGTATTAGCATATCTAGTTCGCAAGCCTAATCCTGGGGGGAGATTTGCAAAATGGTTGTCAGAGCTTCAAGAGTTCTCTTTCTCTTTTGTCACTGAAAATACCACTAGGTCCACTATGGCAGATTTGCTCACAGGACGGGAGGATCTAGGAGAAGAAAAGAAATGTAAGGAGAACATTAAAGATGAAAGGGATACACCACCAACAGCTTTTGTTTTGTATTTTGATGGGGCTTTTAGTCCTTCATGCCAACAAGGAGCCGGGGGGATAGTCTTGATGAATCCTAAAGGTCAAGAGGTATGGGCAAGAGGACAAGAGCTTCCAGGTATCACAACTAACAATGCAGTTGAGTATAATGCTTTGATTCTTGGTTTGGAGGGTTGTCTTCAAAGTCAAGTTAAAGAATTGGAAGTAAGAGGAGATTCTCAGCTTATTATAAAGCAAATGCAAGGGCATTACAAGACAAGAAGTCCTCATTTGAAGGAGATTAATCAAAAGGCTATGGCACAATGTAGTCAGTTTGATTTTTGCAAGTTTGTTCATATAAACAGAAAAGAAAATCAAAGGGTAGATGAGTTAGCTAAAGCCATTGTAGTGCCAGACCGGGGGGTGGTTTTTTGGGTAGACACTGGATGGCCAAAACTACAAGATGTTCAGAAATATGTGGAAGAAGGCATGTTGCCTCGAGGGTTGACTCCACAACAGAAGCAGAGATTGGTTACTTTTGGCCACGCCTTCATAAGGATGTATATGAATGTCACAAATGGAACCTATCAGCTTGAGGATGTTGATGGCATGGTGATATAGTAGTAATCACTCTCGCCGTTGTGTAGAGATCATATGGAATTGTGTCAATCTATTATTAGGCCCTGGAATGTGAATCTATAGGTTTAGTTTGTGTAGACTACCACTAGTGGAGAATGGCAGTGATGCCAAACTCATGGTGGCACCTACATAATGACACTGTGATCATCAAACTCACATGTGGATTGGAATCGGACACCACTCTCCTATGATCACTGGTGGAATACCCCTCCTAGATTAGTAGGGTAAACATTTGTACAAGTGGAGAATGGCAGTGGCACCAATCTCTTATTAGGCCCTAAGAAATGGCATTGAGAAGCCTAAACTCACATGTGCATTCTTCTATGTAGTGATCACTGTCTCCGCTATGTAGAGATCATATGGAATTGTGTCAATCTCTGTGGAGAATGCCACCAGTGGAGAATGGTAGTGGTGCCAATCTCATACCATGACCTGAAAACATGCACAAGGAATCCTAAACTCACATGTGCATTCTTCTATGTAGAGATCACTGTCTACGCTATGTAGAGATCATATGGAATTGTGTCGATCTCTAAGTTCATCAAACTCACATGTGGATTGGAATCAGACACCACTCTCCTATGATCACTGGAATACCCCTCCTAGAATAGTAGGCTAAACATTTGTACAAGTGGAGAATGGCAGTGGTGCATATCTCTTATTAGGCCCTAACAAATGGCATTGAGAAGCCCAAACACACATGTGCATTCTTCTATGTAGTGATCACTGTCTCCGCTATGTAGAGATCATATGGAATTGTGTCAATCTCTATGGAGAATGGCACCAGTGGAGAATGGCAGTGGTTCCAATCTCATACCATGACCTGAAAACATGCACAAGGGATCCTAAACTCACATGTGCATTGGCACTTTTGCCATTATCCTACTACAGCCAATAAAATTAGTGGAATGTCAATCTTTAGGTTCAGTTTGTCTAGATTACCACTACCGGAGAATGGCAGTGATGCCAATCTCATTATGGCAACTACATAATGACACTGAGATCATCAAACTCACATGTGGAATGGAATAGCAAACCACTCTCCTATGATCATTGGAATACCCCTCCTAGAATAGTAGGGTAATCATTTGTACAAGTGGAGAATGGTAGTGGTGCCAATCTCTTGTTAGGCCCTAAGAGATGGCATTCAAAATCCTAAACTCACATGTGTAGAGATCATATG
The DNA here is from genome assembly GCF_047967505.1 of Dipteris shenzhenensis. Lineage (NCBI taxonomy): Eukaryota > Viridiplantae > Streptophyta > Polypodiopsida > Gleicheniales > Dipteridaceae > Dipteris > Dipteris shenzhenensis. The sequence continues at coordinate 13,588,227 of NC_141613.1, read as the reverse complement.
GAATTGTGTCAACCTCTGTGGAGAATGCCACCAGTGGAGAATGGTAGTGGTGCCAATCTCATACCATGACCTAAAAACATGCACAAGGAATCCTAAACTCACATGTGCATTCTTCTATGTAGTGATCACTATCCCCGCTGTGAAGAGATCATATGGAATCCTAAACTCACATGTAGAAGAAGGGGACTTGTGTCAATCTCTTAGATCATCAAACTCACATGTGGATTCAAATCAGACACCACTCTCCTATGATCACTGGAATACCCCTCCTAGAATACTAGGGTAAACATTGTACAAGTGGAGAATGGTAGTGGTGCCAATCTCTTATTAGGCCCTAAGAAATGTCATTGAGAAGGCTAAACTCACATGTGCATTCTTCTATGTAGTGATCACTGTCTCTGCTGTGTAGAGATCATATGGAATTGTGTCAATCTTTATGGAGAATGCCACCAGTGGAGAATGGTAGTGGTGCCAATCTCATACCATGACCTGAACACATGCACAAGGAATCCTAAACTCACATGTAGAAGAAGGGGAATTGTGTCAATCTTTGAGATCATCAAACCCACATGTGGATTGGAATCGGACACCACTCTCCTATGATCACTGGAATACCCCTCCTAGAATAGTAGGGTAAACATTTGTACAAGTGGAGAATGGTAGTGGTGCCAATCTCTTATTAGGCCCTAGGAAATGGCATTGAGAAGCTTGGTCTCACATGTGCATTCTTCTATGTAGTGATCACTATCTCCGCTGTGTAGAGATCAGATGGAATTGTGTCAATCTCTGTGGAGAATGGTAGTGGTGCCAATCTCATACCATTACCTGAAAACATGCACAAGGAATCCTAAACTGACATGTGCATTCTTCTTTGTAGAGATCACTGTCTCCGCTATGTAGAGATCATATGGAATTGTGTCAATCTTTGAGTTCATCAAACTCACATGTGGATTGGAATAGGACACCACTCTCCTATGATCACTGGAATGGAATTGTGTCAATCTCTATGGAGAATGGCACCAGTTGAGAATGGCAGTGGTGCCAATCTCTTACCATGACCTGAAAACATGCACAAGGGATCCTAAACTCACATGTGCATTGGCGCTTTTGCCATTATCCTACTGCAGCCAATAAAATTAGTGGAATGTGAATCTTTAGGTTTAGTTTGTCTAGATTACCACTACCGGAGAATAGCAGTGATGCCAATCTCATGATGGCATCTACATAATGACACTGAGATCATCAAACTCACATGTGGAATGGAATGGCACACCACTCTTCTATGATCATTGGAATACCCCTCCTAGAATAGTAGGGTAAACATTTGTACAAGTGGAGAATGGCAGTGGTGCCAATCTCTTGTTAGGCCCTAAGAGATGGCATTGAGAAGCTTAAACTCACATGTGCAGAGATCATATGGAATTGTGTCAACCTCTGTGGAGAATGCCACTAGTGGAGAATAGCAATGGTGCCAATCTCATACCATGACCTGAAAACATGCACAAGGAATCCTAAACTCACATGTGCATTCTTCTATGTAGTGATCACTGTCCCCGCTGTGAAGAGATCATATGGAATCCTAAACTCACATGTAGAAGAAGGGGACTTGTGTCAATCTCTGAGATCATCAAACTCACATGTGGATTGAAATTAGACACCACTCTCCTATGATCACTGGAATACCCCTCCTAGAATAGTAAGGTAAACATTTGTACAAGTGGAGAATGGCAGTGGTGCCAATCTCTTTTTAGGCCCTAAGAAATGTCATTGAGAAGGCTAAACTCACATGTGCATTCTTCTATGTAGTGATCACTATCTCCGCTGTGTAGAGATCATATGGACTTGTGTCAATCTCTGTGGAGAATGCCACCAGTGCAGAATGGTAGTGGTGCCAATCTCATACCATGACCTGAAAACATGCACAAGGAATCCTAAACTCACATGTGCATTCTTCTATGTAGTGATCACTGACTCCACTATGTAGACATCATATGGAATTGTGTCAATCTCTGAGATCATCAAACTCAGATGTGGATTGGAATCAGACACCACTCTCCTATGATCACTGGAATACCCCTCCTAGAATAGTAGGGTAAACATTTGTACAAGTGGAGAATGGCAGTGGTGCCAATCTCTTATTAGGCCCTAAGAAATGGCATTGAGAAGCCTAAACTCACATGTGCAGAGATCATATGGAATGGTGTCAATCTCTGTGGAGAATGCCACTAGTGGAGAATGGCATTGGTACCAATATCATACCATGACCTGAAAACATGCACAAGGAATCCTAAACTCACATGTGCATTGGCACTTTTGCCATTATCCTACTGTAGCCAATAAAATTAGTGGAATCTCAATCTATAGGTTTAGTTTGTCTAGATTACCACTAGCGGAGAATGGCAGTGATGCCAAACTCATGCTGGCCCTAAGAAATGGCATTGAGAAGCCTAAACTCACATGTGCATTCTTCTATGTAGTGATCACTGTCTCCGCTTTGTAGAGATCATATGTAATTGTGCCAATCTCTTATTAGGCCCTAGAATGTCAATCTATAGCTTTAGCTTGTGTAGACTACATAATGTCAACCTCTTATTAGGCCCTAGAATGTCAATCTTTAGGTTCACTTTCCAGTGATGCCAAACTCATGCTGGCACCTACATAATGACACTGAGATCATCCAACTCACATGTGGATTGGAATTCGACACCACTCTCTTATGATCACTCCAATACCCCTCCTAGAATAGTAGGGTAAACATTTGTACAAGTGGAGAATGGCAGTGGTGCCAATCTCTTATTACGCCCTATGAAATGACATTGACAAGCCTAAACTCATATGTGCGTTCTTCTATGTAGTGATCACTGTCTCTGCTGTGTAGAGATCATATGGAATTGTGTCAATCTCTGTGGAGAATGCCATCAGTGGAGAATGGCAGTGGTGCCAATCTCATACCATGACCTGATAACATGCACAAGGAATCCTAAACTCACATGTGCATTGGCACATTTACCATTATCCTATTGCAGCCAATAAAATTAGCGGAATGTCAATCTATAGGTTCAGTTTGTCTAGATTACCACTAGCGGAGAATGGCAGTGATGCCAATCTCATGATGGCAACTACATAATGACACGGAGTTCATCAAACTCATATGTGGAATGGAATAGGACACCACTCTCCTATGACCATTGGAATACCCCTTCTAGAATGGTAGGGTAAACATTTGTACAAGTGGAGAATGGCAGTGGTGCCAATCTCTTATTAGGCCCTAAGAAATGGCATTGAGAAGCCTAAACTCACATGTGGAGAGATCGTATGGAATTGTTTCAATCTCTATGGAGAATGCCACCAGTGGAGAATGGCAGTGGTGCCAATCTCATACCATGACCTGAAAACATGTACAAGGAATCCTAAACTCACATGTGCATTCTTCTATGTAGTGATCACTTTCTGCGCTGTGTAGAGATCATATGGAATCCTTAACTCACATGTAGAAGAAGGGGAATTGTGTCAATCTCCGAGATCATCAAACTCACATGTGGATTGCAATCGGACACCACTCTCCTATGATCACTGGAATACCCCTCCTAGAATAGTAGGATAAACATTTGTACAAGTGGAGAATGGCAGTGGTGCCAATCTCTTATTAAGCCCTAAGAAATGGCATTGAGAAGCATAAACTCACATGTGCAGTGATCATATGGAATTGTGTCAATCTCTATGGAGAATGCCACCAATGGAGAATGGCAGTGGTGCCAATCTCATACCATGGCCTGAAAACATGCACAAGGGATCCTAAACTCACATGTCCATTGGCACTTTTGCCATTATCCTACTGTAGCCAATAAAATTAGTGGAATGTCAATCTATAGGTTCAGTTTGTCTTAATTACCACTAGCGGAGAATGGCAGTGATGCCAATCTCATGATGGCAACTACGTTATGACACTGAGATCATCAAACTCACATGTGGAATGGAATAGGACACCACTCTCCAATGATCACTGGAATACCCCTCCTAGAATAGTAGGGTAAACATTTGTACAAGTGGAGAATGGTAGTGGTGCCAATCTCTTATTAGGCCCTAAGAGATGGCATTGAGAAGCCTAAACTCACATGCGCAGAGATCATATGGAATTGTGTCAATCTCTGTGGAGAATGCCACCAGTGGAGAATGGCAGTGGTGCCAATCTCATACCATGACCTGAAAACATGCACAAGGAATCCTAACCTCACATGTGCATTCTTCTATGTAGTGATCACTGTCTCCACTGTGTAGAGATCATATGGAATCCTAAACTCACATGTAGAAGAAGGGGAATTGTGTCAATCTCTGAGATCATCAAACTCACATGTGGATTGGAATCGGACACCACTCTCCTATGAACACTGGAATACCCCTCCTACAATAGTAGGGTAAACATTTGTACAAGTGGAGAATGACAGTGGTGCCAAGCTCTTATTAGGCCCTAAGAAATGGCATTGAGAAGCCTAGACTCACATGTGCATTCTTCTATGTAGTGATCACTATCTCCGCTGTGTAGAGATCATATGGAATTGTGTCAATCTCTGTGGAGAATGGCACCAGTGGAGAATGGCAGTGGTGCCAATCTCATACCATGACCAAAAAACATGCACAAGGAATCCTAAACTCACATGTGGATTGGCACATTTGCCATTATAGAATGCCACCAGTGGAGAATGGCAGTGGCGCACAAGGAATCCTAAACTCACTATCTCTGCTGTGTAGAGATCATATGGAATTTTGTCAATCTCTGAGATCATCAAAGTTACATTTGGACTGGAATCAGACACCACTCTCCTATGATCACTGGAACCCCTCCGAGAATAGTAGGGTAAACATTTGTACAAGTGGAGAATGGCAATGGTGCCAATCTCTTATTAGGCCCTAAGAAATGGCAATGAGAAGCCTAAACTCACATGTGCAGAGATCATATGGATTTGTGTCAATCTCTGTGGAGGAGACTGGCAGTGGTGCCAATCTCATACCATGACCTGAAAACATGCACAAGGAATCCTAAACTCAAATGTGCATTCGTTGTACATGTTCACTGTCTCCGCTGTATGGAAATCATATTGGAATTGTGTAAATCTCTGTGGAGAATGCCACCAGTGGAGAATGGTAGTGGTGCCAATCTGATACCATGACCTCAAAACATGCACAAGGAATCCTAAACTCACATGTCCATTTGCACTTTTGCCATTATCCTACTGCAACCTATAAAATTAGTGGAATGTCAATCTATAGGTTTAGTTTGTCTAGATTACCACTAGCGGAGAATGGCAGTGATGCCAATCTCATGCTCGCAACTACATAATGTCACTAAGATCATTAAACTCACATGTGGAATAGTACACGACTCTCCTATGATCACTGGAATACCCCTCCTAGAATAGTAGGGTAAACATTTGTACAAGTGGAGAATGGCAGTGGTGCCAATCTCTTATTAGGCCCTAAGAAATGTCATTGAGAAGCCTAAACTCACATGTGCATTCTTTTATGTAGTGATCACTGTCTTTGCTATGTAGAGATCATATGGAATTGTGTCAATGTCTGTGGAGAATGCCACCAGTGGAGAATGGTAGTGGTGCCAATCTCATACCATGACCTGAAAACATGCACAAGGAATCCTAAACTCACATGTGCATTCTTCTATGTAGTGATCACTGTCTCCGCTGTGTAGACATCATATGGAATTGTGTCAATCTCTGAGATCATCAAAATCACATGTGGATTGGAATCAGACACCACTCTCCTATGATCAGTGGAATACCCCTCCTAGAATAGTAGGGTAAACATTTGTACAAGTGGAGAATGGCAGTGGTGCCAATCTCTTATTAGGCCCTAAGAAATGGCATTGAGAAGCCTAAACTCACATGTGCAGAGATCATATGGAATTGTGTCAATCTCTGTGGAGAATGCCACCAGTGGAGAATGGCATTGGTGCCAATCTCATACCATGACCTGAAAACATGCACAAGGAATCCTAAACTCACATGTGCATTCTTCTATGTAGAGATCACTGTCTACGCTATGTAGAGATCATATGGAATTGTGTCAATCTCTGAGTTCATCAAACTCACATGTGGATTGGAATCGGACACCACTCTCCTATGATCACTGGAATACCCCTCCTAGAATAGTAGGCTAAGCATTTGTACAAGTGGAGAATGGCAGTGGTGCATATCTCTTATTAGGCCCTAACAAATGGCATTGAGAAGCCCAAACTCACATGTGCATTCTTCTATGTAGTGATCACTGTCTCCGCTATGTAGAGATCATATGAAATTGTGTCAATCTCTATGGAGAATGGCACCAGTGGAGAATGGCAGTGGTGCCAATCTCATACCATGACCTGAAAACATGCACAAGGGATCCTAAACTCACATGTGCATTGGCACTTTTGCCATTATCCTACTACAGCCAATAAAATTAGTGGAATGTCAATCTTTAGGTTCAGTTTGTCTAGATTACCACTACCGGAGAATGGCAGTGATGCCAATCTCATGATGGCAACTACATAATGACACTGAGATCATCAAACTCACATGTGGAATGGAATAGCACACCACTCTCCTATGATCATTGGAATACCCCTCCTAGAATAGTAGGGTAACTATTTGTACAAGTGGAGAATGGCAGTGGTGCCAATCTCTTGTTAGGCCCTAAGAGATGGCATTGAGAATCCTAAACTCACATGTGTAGAGATCATATGGAATTGTGTCAACCTCTGTGGAGAATGCCACCAGTGGAGAATGGCAGTGGTGCCAATCTCATACCATGACCTGAAAACATGCACAAGGAATCCTAAACTCACATGTGCATTCTATTATGTAGTGATCACTTTCTCCGCTGTGTAGAGATCATATGGAATCCTAAACTCACATGTAGAAGAAGGGGACTTGTGTCAATCTCTGAGATCATCAAACTCACATGTGGATTGGAATCAGACACCACTCTCCTATGATCACTGGAAAACCCCTCCTAGAATAGTAGGGTAAACATTTGTACAAGTGGAGAATGGCAGTGGTGCCAATCCCTTATTAGGCCCTAAGAAATGGCATTGAGAAGCCTAAACTCACATGTGCATTGTTCTATGTAGTGATCAATGTCTCCGTTGTGTAGAGATCATATGGAATTGTGTCAATCTCTATGGAGAATGCCACCAGTGGAGAATGGCAGTGGTGTCAATCTCATACCATAACCTAAAAACATGCACAAGGAATCCTATTCTCACATGTGGATCGGCACTTTTGCCATTATAGAATGCCACCAGTGGAGAATGGTAGTGGTGCACAAGGAATCCTGAACTCACTATCTCCACTGTGTAGAGATCATATGGAATTGTGTCAATCTCTAAGATCATCAAACTCACATGTGGATTGGAATCAGACACCACTCTCCTATGATCACTAGAATACCCCTCCTAGAATAGTAGGGTAAACATTTGTACAAGTGGAGAATGGCAGTGGTGCGAATCTCTTATTAGGCCCTAAGAAATGTCATTGAGAAGCCTAAACTCACATGTGCATTCTTCTATGAAGTGATCACTGTCTCTGCTATGTAAAGATCATATGGAATTATGCCAATCTCTTTGGAGAATGCCACCAGTGGAGAATGGTAGTGGTGCCAATCTCATACCATGACCTAAAAACATGCACAAGGTATCCTAAACTCACATGTGCATTCTTCTATGTAGTGATCACTGTCTCCGCTGTGTAAAGATCATATGGAATCCTAAACTCACATGTAGAAGAAGGGGACTTGTGTCAATCTCCAAGATCATCAAACTCACATGTGGATTGGAATCGGACACCACTATCCTATGATCACTATAATACCCCTCCTAGAATAGTAGGGTAAACATTTGTACAAGCGGAGAATGGCAGTGGTTCCAATCTCTTATTAGGCCCTAAGAAATAGCATTGACAAGCCTAAACTCACATGTGCATTCTTCTATGTAGTGATCACTGTCTCCGCTGTGTAGAGATCATATGGAATTGTGTCAATCTCTTTGGAGATTGCCACCAGTGGAGAATGGAAGTGGTGCCAATCTCATACCATGACCTGAAAACATGCACAAGGAGTCATAAACTCACATGTGGATTGGCACTTTTGCCATTATAGAATGCCACCAGTGGAGAATGGTAGTAATGCACAAGGAATCCTAAACTCTTTGTCTCCGCGGTGTAGAGATCATATGGAATTGTGTCAATCTCTCAGATCATCAAACTCACATGTGGATTGGAATCGGACACCACTCTCCTATGATCATTGGAATACCCCTCCTAGAATAGTAGGGTAAACATTTGTCCAAGTGGAGAATGGCAGTGGTGCCAATCTCTTATTAGGCCCTAAGAAATGTCATTGAGAAGCCTAAACTCACATGTGCATTCTTCTATGTAGTGATCACTGTCTCCGCTATGTAGAGATCATATGGAATTGTGTCAATCTCTTTGGAGAATACCACCAGTGGAGAATGGTAGTGGTGCCAATCTCATACCATGACCTAAAAACATGCACAAGGAATCCTAAACTCACATGTGCATTCTTCTATGTAGAGATAACTGTCTCCACTATGTAGAGAGCATATGGAATTGTGTCAATCTCTGAGTTCATCAAACTCACATGTGGATTGGAATCGGACACCACTCTCCTATGATCACTGGAATACCCCTCCTAGAATAGTAGGGTAAATATTTGTACAAGCGGAGAATGGCAGTGGTGCCAATCTCTTATTAGGCCCTAAGAAATGGCATTGAGAAGCCTAAACTCACATGTGCATTCTTCTATGTAGTAATCACTGTCTCGGTTGTGTAGAGATCATATGGAATTGTGTCAATCCCTTATTAGGCCCTAGAATGTGAATCTATAGGTTTAGTTTGTCTAGACTACCACTAGTGGAGAATGGAAGTGATGCCAAACTCATGTTGGCACCTACATAATGACACTGCGATCATCAAACTCACATGTGGATTGAAATCGGACACCACTCTCCTATGATCACTGGAATACTCCTCCTAGAATAGTAGGGTAAACATTTGTACAAGTGGAGAATGGCAGTGGTGCCAATCTCTTATTAGGCCCTAAGAAATGGCATTGAGAAGCCTAAACTCACACGTGCATTCATCTATGTAGTGATCACTGTCTCCGCTATGTAGAGATCATATGGAATTGTGTCCATCTCTGTGGAGAATGCCACCAGTGGAGAATGGCAAAGGTGCCAACCTCATACCATGACGTGAGAACATGCACAAGGAATCCTAAACTCACATGTGCATTCTTCTATGTAGTGATCACTGTCTCCGCTGTGTAGAGATCATATGGAATCCTAAACTGACATGTAGAAGAAGGGGAATTGTGTCAATCTCTGAGATCATCAAACTTACATGTGGATTGGCACTTTTGCCATTATACAATGCCACCTGTGGAGAATGGTAGTGGTGCACAAGGAATCCTAAACTCACATGTGCATTCTTCTATGTAGTGATCACTGTCTCCGCTATGTAGAGATCATATGGAATTGTGTCAATCTCTAAGATCATCAAACTCACATGTGGATTGGAATCGGACACCACTCTCCTATGATCACTAGAATACCCCTCCTAGAATAGTAGAGTAAACATTTGTACCAGTGGAGAATGGCAGTGGTGCCAATCTCTTATTAGGCCCTAAGAAATGTCGTTGAGAAGCCTAAACTCACATGTGCATTCTTCTATGTAGTGATCACTGTCTCCGCTGTGTAGAGATCATATGGAATTGTGTCAATCTCTGTGGAGAATGCCACCAGTGGAGAATGGTAGTGGTGCTAATCTCATACCATGACCTGAAAACATGCACAAGGAATCCTAAACTCACACATGGATTCTTCTATGTAGTGATCACTGTCTCCACTATGTAGAGATCATATGGAATTGTATCAATCTTTGAGATCATCAAACTCACATGTGGATCGGAATCAGACACCACTCTCCTATGATCACTGGAATACCCCTCCTAGAATCATTGGGTAAGCATTTGTACAAGTGGAGAATGGCAGTGGTGCCAATCTCTTATTAGGCCCTAAGAAATGGCATTGAGAAGCCTAAACTCACATGTGCAGAGATCATATGGAATTGTGTCAATCTCTGTGGAGAATGCCACTAGTGGAGAATGGCAGTGGTGCCAATGTCATACCATGACCTCGAAACATGCACAAGGAATCCTAAATTCACATGTGCATTCTTCTATGTATTGATCACTGTCTCTATTGTGTAGAGATCATATGGAATCCTAAACTCACATGTAGAAGGAGGGGAATTGTGTCAATCTCTGAGACCATCAAACTCACATGTGGATTGCAATCGGACACAACTCTCCTATGATCACTGGAATACCCCTCCTGGAATAGTAGGGTAAACATTTGTACAAGTGGAGAATAGCAATGGTGCCAATCTCTTATTAGGCCCTAAGAAATGGCATTGAGAAGCCTAAACTCACATGTGCAGAGATCATATGGAATTGTGTCAATCTCTATGGAGAATGCCATCAGTGGAGACTGGCAGTGGTGCCAATCTCATACCATGGCCTAAAAACATGCACAAGGGATCCTAAACTCACATGTGCATTGGCACTTTTGCAATCATCCTACTGCAGCCAATAAAATTAGTGGAATGTCAATCCATAGGTTCAGTTTGTCTAGATTACCACTAGCGAAGAATGGCAGTGATGCCAATCTCATGATGGTAACTACATAATGACATTGAGATCATCAAACTCACATGTGGAATGGAATAGGACACCACTCTCCTATGATCACTGGAATACCCCACCTAGAATAGTGGGGTAAACATTTGTACATGTGGAGAATGGCAGTGGTCCCAATATCTTATTAGGCTCTAAGAAATGACATTGAGAAGCCTAAACTCACATGTGCAGAGATCATATGGAATTGTGTCAATCTCTGTGGAGAATGCCACCAGTGGAGAATGGCAGTGGTGCCAATCTCATACCATGACGTGAAAACATGCACAAGGAATCCTAAACTCACATGTGCATTCTTCTTTGTTATGATCACTGTCTCCGCTATGTAGAGATCATATGGAATCCTAAACTCACATGTAGAAGAAGGGGAATTGTGTCAATCTCTGAGATCATCAAACTCACATGTAGATTGGAATCGGACACCACTCTCCTATGATCATTGGAATACCCCTCCTAGAATAGTAGGGTAAACATTTGTACAAGTGGAGAATGGCAGTGGTGCCAATCTCTTATTAGGCCCTAAGAAATGGCATTGAGAAGCCTAAACTCACATGTGCATTCTTCTATGTAGTGATCACTATCTCCCCTCTGTAGAGATCATATGGATTTTTGTGAATCTCTGTGGAGAAGGCCACCAGTGGAGAATGGAAGTGGTGCCAATCTCATACCATGACCTGAAAACATGCACAAAGAATCCTAAACTCACATGTGGATTGGCACTTTTGCCATTATAGAATGCCACCAGCGGAGAATGGCAGTGGTGCACAAGGAATCCTAAACTCACATGTGCATTCTTTTATGTAGTGATCACTATCTCCGCTGTGTAGAGATCATATGGAATTGTGTCAATCTCTGAGATGATCAAACTCACATGTGGATTGGAATCCGACACCACTCTCCTATGATCACTGGAATACCCCTCCTAGAATAGTAGGGTAAACATTTGTACAAGTGGAGAATGGCAGTGGTGCCAATCTCTTATTAGGCCCTACGAAATGTCATTGAGAAGCCTAAACTCACTTGTGTATTCTTCTATGTAGTGATCACTGTCTCCGCTGTGTAGAGATCATATGGAATTTTGTTAATCTTTGTGGAGAATTCCACTAGTAGAGAATGGTAGTGGTGCTTATCTTATACCATGACCTGAAAACATGCACAAGGAATCCTAAACTCAGATGTGCATTCTTCTATGTAGTGATCGCTGTCTCCATTGTGTAGAGATCATATGGAATTGTGTCAATCTCTAAGATCATCAAACTCACATGTGGATTGAAATCGGGCACCACTCTCCTATGATCACTGGAATACCCCTCCTAGAATAGTAGGGTAAACATTTGTACAAGTGGAGAATGGCAGTGGTGCCAATCTCTTATTAGGCCCTAATAAATGGCATTGAGAAGCCTAAACTCACATGTGCATTCTTCTATGTAGTGATCACTATCTCCGCTATGTAGAGATCATATGGAATTGTGTCAATCTCTGAGATCATCAAACTCACATGTGCAATGGAATAGGACACCACTATCCTATGATCATCACCAATCTCATACCATGACCTGAAAACATGCACAAGGAATCCTAAACTCACATGTGCATTGGCACTTTTGCCATTATCCTCATGCCATTCTCCGCTAGTGGTAATGTGCATTCTTCTATGTAGTGATCACAGTCTCTGATGTGTAGAGATCATATGGAATTGTGTCAATCTCTGTGGAGAATGCCACCAGTGGAGAATGGCAGTGGTGCCAATCTCATACCATGACCTGAAAACATGCACAAGGAATCCTAAACTCACATGTGCATTCTTCTTTGTTATGATCACTGTCTCCGCTGTGTAGAGATCATATGGAATCCTAAACTCACATGTAGAAGAAGGGGAATTGTGTCAATCTCTGGGATCATCAAACTTACATGTAGATTGGAATCGGACACCACTCTCCTATGATCATTGGAATACCCCTCCTAGAATAGTAGGGTAAACATTTGTACAAGTGGAGAATGGTAGTGGTGCCAATCTCTTATTAGGCCCTAAGAAATGGCATTGAGAAGCCTAAACTCACATGTGCATTCTTCTATGTAGTGATCACTATCTCCGCTGTGTAGAGATCATATGGATTTTTGTAAATCTCTGTGGAGAAGGCCACCAGTGGAGAATGGAAGTGGTGCCAATCTCATACCATGACCTGAAAACATGCACAAAGAATCCTAAACTCACATGTGGATTGGCACTTTTGCCATTATAGAATGCCACCAGCGGAGAATGGCAGTGGTGCACAAGGAATCCTAAACTCACATGTGCATTCTTCTATGTAGTGATCACTATCTCCCCTGTGTAGAGATCATATGGAATTGTGTCAATCTCTGAGATGATCAAACTCACATGTGGATTGGAATTCGACACCACTCTCCTATGATCACTGGAATACCCCTCCTAGAATAGTAGGGTAAACATTTGTACAAGTGGAGAATGGCAGTGGTGCCAATCTCTTATTAGGCCCTACGAAATGTCATTGAGAAGCCTAAACTCACTTGTGTATTCTTCTATGTAGTGATCACTGTCTCCGCTGTGTAGAGATCATATGGAATTGTGTCAATCCTTGTGGAGAATTCCACCAGTACAGAATGGTAGTGGTGCTTATCTTATACCATGACCTAAAATCATGCACAAGGAATCCTAAACTCAGATGTGCATTCTTCTATGTAGTGATCGCTGTCTCCATTGTGTAGAGATCATATGGAATTGTGTCAATCTCTAAGATCATCAAACTCACATGTGGATTGAAATCGGACACCACTCTCCTATGATCACTGGAATACCCCTCCTAGAATAGTAGGGTAAACATTTGTACAAGTGGAGAATGGCAGTGGTGCCAATCTCTTATTAGGCCCTAATAAATGGCATTGAGAAGCCTAAACTCACATGTGCATTCTTCTATGTAGTGATCACTATCTCCGCTGTGTAGAGATCATATGGAATTGTGTCAATCTCTGAGATCATCAAACTCACATGTGCAATGGAATAGGACACCACTATCCTATGATCATCACCAATCTCATACCATGACCTGAAAACATGCACAAGGAATCCTAAACTCACATGTGCATTGGCACTTTTGCCATTATCCTCCTGCCATTCTCCGCTAGTGGTAATGTGCATTCTTCTATATAGTGATCACAGTCTCTGATGTGTAGAGATCATATGGAATTGTGTCAATCTCTGTGGAGAATGCCACCAGTGGAGAATGGCAGTGGTGCCAATCTCATACCATGACCTGAAAACATGCACAAGGAATCCTAAACTCACATGTGCATTCTTCTTTGTTATGATCACTGTCTCTGCTGTGTAGAGATCATATGGAATCCTAAACTCACATGTAGAAGAAGGGGAATTGTGTCAATCTCTGAGATCATCAAACTCACATGTAGATTGGAATCGGACACCACTCTCCTATGATCATTGGAATACCCCTCCTAGAATAGTAGGGTAAACATTTGTACAAGTGGAGAATGGCAGTGGTGCCAATCTCTTATTAGGCCCTAAGAAATGGCGTTGAGAAGCCTAAACTCACATGTGCATTCTTATATGTAGTGATCACTATCTCCGCTGTGTAGAGATCATATGGATTTTTGTGAATCTCTGTGGAGAAGGCCACCAGTGAAGAATGGAAGTGGTGCCAATCTCATACCATGACCTGAAAACATGCACAAAGAATCCTAAACTCACATGTGGATTGGCAATTTTGCCATTATAGAATGCCACCAGCGGAGAATGGCAGTGGTGCACAAGGAATCCTAAACTCACATGTGCATTCTTCTATGTAGTGATCACTATCTCCGCTGTGTAGAGATCATATGGAATTGTGTCAATCTCTGAGATGATCAAACTCACATGTGGATTGGAATCCGACACCACTCTCCTATGATCACTGGAATACCCCTCCTAGAATAGTAGGGTAAACATTTGTACAAGTGGAGAATGGCAGTGGTGCCAATCTATTATTAGGCCCTACGAAATGTCATTGAGAAGCCTAAACTCACTTGTGTATTCTTCTATGTAGTGATCACTGTCTCCGCTGTGTAGAGATCATATGGAATTGTGTCAATCTTTGTGGAGAATTCCACCAGTAGAGAATGGTAGTGGTGCTTATCTTATACCATGACCTGAAAACATGCACAAGGAATCCTAAACTCAGATGTGCATTCTTCTATGTAGTGATCGCTGTCTCCATTGTGTAGAGATCATATGGAATTGTGTCAATCTCTAAGATCATCAAACTCACATGTGGATTGAAATCGGACACCACTCTCCAACGATCACTGGAATACCCCTCCTAGAATAGTAGGGTAAACATTTGTACAAGTGGAGAATGGCAGTGGTGCCAATCTCTTCTTAGGCCCTAATAAATGGCATTGAGAAGCCTAAACTCACATGTGCATTCTTCTATGTAGTGATCACTATCTCCGCTGTGTAGAGATCATATGGAATTGTGTCAATCTCTGAGATCATCAAACTCACATGTGGAATGGAATAGGACACCACTATCCTATGATCATCACCAATCTCATACCATGACCTGAAAACATGCACAAGGAATCCTAAACTCACATGTGCATTGGCACTTTTGCCATTATCCTCCTGCCATTCTCCGCTAGTGGTAATGTGCATTCTTCTATGTAGTGATCACAGTCCCTGATGTGTAGAGATCATATGGAATTGTGTCAATCTCTGTGGAGAATGCCACCAGTGGAGAATGGCAGTGGTGCCAATCTCATACCATGACCTGAAAACATGCACAAGGAATCCTAAACTCACACGTGCATTGGCACTTTTGCCATTATCCTACTCCAGCCAAGAAATTAGTGGAATGTCAATCTATAGGTTTAATTTGTCTAGATTACCACTAGCGGAGAATGGCAGTGATTGCCAATCTCATGCTTGCCCTAAGAAATGGCATTGAGAATTCTAAGCTCACATGTGCATTCTTCTATGTAGTGATCATTGTCTCCGCTATGTAGAGATCATATGGAATTGTGTCAATCTCTTATTAGGGCAATCTCTTATTAGGAGAAAGGCAGTGGTGCCAATCTAATACCATGACCTGAAAACATGCACAAGGAATCCTAAACTCACATGTGCATTGGCACTTTTGCCATTATCCTACTGCCATTCTCCACTAGTGGTAATGTGCATTCTTCTATGTAGTTATCACTGTCTCTACTATGTAGAGATCATATCGATTTGTGTCAATCTTTGTGGAGAATGCAACCAGTGGAGAATGGCAGTGGTGCCAATCTCATACTATGACCTGAAAACATGCACAAGGAATCCTAAACTCACATGTGCATTGGCACTTTTGCCATTATCCTACTGCCATTCTCCGCTAGTGGTAATGTGCATTCTTCTATGTAGTGATCATAGTCTCCGATGTGTAGATGTCATATGGAATTGTGTCAATCTCTGTGGAGAATGGCAGTGGTGCCAATCTCATACCATGTCCTCAAAACATGCACAAGGAATCCTAAACTCACATGTGCATTGGCACTTTTGCCATTATCCTACTGCAATTCTCCACTAGTGGTAATGTGCATTCTTCTATGTAGTGATCATAGTCTCTGGTGTGTAGAGATCATATGGAATTGTGTCAATCTCTGTGGAGAATGCCACCAGTGGAGAATGGCAGTGGCGCCAATCTCATACCATGATCTGAAAACATGCACAAGGAATCCTAAACTCACATGTGCATTGGCACTTTTGCCATTATCCTACTGCAACCAATAAAATTAATGGAATTTGAATCTATAGGTTCACTTTGTCTAGATTACCACTATCGGAGAATGGAAGTGATGCCAATCTCATGCTGTCTAGACTACCACTAGTGTGGAATGGAATCGGACACCACTCTCCTATGATCACTGGAAGACCCCTCCTAGAATAGTAGGGTAAACATTTGTACAAGTGGAGAATGGCAATGGTGCCAATCTCTTATTAGGCCCTAAGAAATGGCATTGAGAAGCCTAAACTCACATGTGCATTCTTCTATGTAGTGATCATTGCCTCCGTTGTGTAGAGAACATATGGAATATAGGCCATCCATTGTATTTGATCTCGAGTAGGCTAAATATCATGTAGGTATGCTTGATATGCAAAATAAAAACATTTAGGAAATCAAAAGCAAATGATAAGATAATCGAAGAAAATCTAACCTTCAAAACAATACAAAATATTTTGAAAGCTCCTTTGAATCAATCAGCTCATGCTGAAAGTAAACCTTGATATAGAATATTTGGCAAGTCTCTTTAATCGAGATTTATGGAAACTTGAAGCTGTAGCTAAACTTGCTAGCAAAACATAATAATACATGTACTATCATTGTGAATAAAGCACCAAGCATATGAATGTAGTGGAATACAAATAACATAACCTTTCAAGTAGAATATCAAGAACAAGGCATTGTACTAAACTATGATGATATTATGGTTCCCAATCATGTACAACATTCAAGAAAGTTGGTTTATCTTTATACCAACAGGCAAAGAAAAGCTCCAACACATAGATGTATGTCATAGTGATTGCTGAAAAACAATAAAGTTTTGTGAACCACCCAAGTATAGATATTGACAGAGCTCTTTAGTTAAAGGACGCTCTACAAATGTTGAGTAGCAAAGCACTTACACAAAGACTTAGCAAGCGATGAACTAAATAAGAAACTAGTCAGTAAAGGAAGCACTAAATAAAAACTAGATTAATATATGTGAAGCATCATTGGCTTTTACTTTTGCAAAAGCAGCATGAAACCACAAGTGATGAAGCACTAAACTCTTGTTTTCACTGATGACTTAAGAGAAATCAAAAATTGCTTTCATATGATAGATAACCTTTTGTCCAAGTGATTTTCTCGATCAACTTTCTAGTCTGTTGAACGTATATAATTATCACTACAAAAGCATGTAGATTGGGCTACCTTACTCTTAATGACAAGATTGAGACTCTACTTGGCATCGATTAGATAATATCTTGATCCCTAAAGATTGAGTACACTTACAACAATGACCGTGGATTGAGACTCTACTTGGCACCGATTAGATAAGATCTTGATCCCTAAAGATTAACTACGCTTACAACAACGACCCTGTGCTCTTGGTTTTTATGGATATGACCAATGGGTGTTGGGTCTCCTCTTTATCTAAATTTTATGGAGTCCTATAACTAAAGAAGTTTGCTTTATGTGATTGAGCATCTTATTTCTTCATGTGGGAATGTAAAAGCATGATATGCTAGTGTGTTAAATCCAAGGGAACACAACTATTGAGTATAAGATGGTGTGATCAATTGGTGGAGACTAAAAGCAGGAGGGTGACACCGTATCAGAAAGCTTCTTATCATTAAGTATATATATATATATATATACATATTAATTGCTTTTGCTTTTGCTTCAAATATTGTTGATTCTATGAAAGTATGAACCTTTTCCATCCTCATGTCCTAGATCAATTCTTCTCTATTATGAATTTTCATCTTCCTGTCCAAACACTCTTCTACAAGTTTATTAATAGCAAGTAGCAAAAAGAAATAATCACAACTTTCTTACCTAAAATTGGAATATAGTGATCCAACCAATCAAAATAACTGGTGCATACAGTTCGAACAAGCGAACACGGGCTGTTTTCATCAATCATGACCATAACGCTTATTTGCAATGTATCTTTGATAACTTTTGCATATCAACTCAAAACCTAGCGATCAAGTAGTCGAAACGATCATAAAGAACGTTTTGTGAATGATTGTGTTGTTAGATTGACAAAAAACATATCGCTTTCTCCTCATAGTCACGCTAGAGCGTAGCCAGACTGTGATACCATGTTGAGAGGAAGAGAAAGAGGAGAGAGACGGACACAAGAGTTGTGTTGAGAGGAAGAGAAGGAGGAGAGAGACCGACACAAGAGTTGCTCCCAAGAAAGTGATTCTATTCATAGATCATAGGCATATATATAATTGAGGACTAGGCTGAGTTAGGGCAAGCTATATATAGCTCTAACATATAAGTAGTAGGGTCTTCATGAGAAACCACCATTTCATGATCAATGATGCCAAAGTCATCAACACAATCATGAGGAGAACCATGTTCAAAATCAATAGGCAGATCAACATAAATATCAACACTATCATCAGAAGCCTATGTGTGTAGGAGACAAATCAAGATTGTCAACACATTGCTCTGCAAATGTAGTAGTGATGCCATAATATGAAGGAATAATAATGACATCAAAAGTACGATCATTATCAAATAGAAAAGGAAAGGCAATAATCAAGGACTCAGTATCCTCTACATCCTCGGTAGACCATGCCCCTCCCATTAACTACTCATTGAATATGGCATCATGACTGATTATCACTTTCTTAGAACAGGTATCATAGAATTTATAACCTTTAGAATCAGGAGAATATCAAATGAATATGACCTTCAAGCCAGGAGGGTCTAGGATTTTTTGTGTCTCTTTTGGTACATGAATATAAGCAATGTAGCCAAAAGTTCAAAAATGTGATACAGAAGGAGTCTGCCCTATCCAAGCTATGATTGGTATCTGACCAGAAGGTGCAGTTGTAGGAATATGATTTTGCATAAAGATGGCTGTCAGACTTGCTTCTACCCAAAAGCTCCGTGATAATCTAGAATGAAGGAGCATACATTGCATAGCATCATGAGAAATGTGATTCTTACGCTCTATAGCACCATTTTGTTGAGAAGAGTATGGAACAATATATTCATGATGAAAACCACGCTTAATGCAATAATCATAAAAAATATTAGAAATATATTCTCCACCAAAGCTCGCAACAATGAATGAGAACACAATTTTCACTCGAACAATATAGAAGTCAAGATACACCCAAAAAGGATAAGACGTGTGATGGGAGTATGCTAGAAATAGCATACGTGCAGAGAAAAGCACTATGAGATTGTTGATCATGAAACCAAGATATTTTTGGAGAAAAGCACTATAAGCATGCCGATCACGAAACTAAGAAGTTCATCATGAAACCAAGATATTCTTGGAGAAAAGCACTATGAGTGTGCCGATCATGAAACCAAGACAAGAGTAGTCGGCACAAAAAATGACGTTACTTTTCGCTTTGAAGTGTGATCGGGGCGTGTAATACTCAAAACGAAGAGCACGATGAGAGATACGATCTGCAAATCGATCTCAAATCCATTTTCCACCGATAACTTTCTCAAATTTGCACCTGAAGACTTCCAAAAAACCACATCAAGTTAGAGATGCCAAAATCGACAAGAGAAAATAAGTGATGAGATACTGAAAGAGCTATGTAATGAAAACAACAAGTAATACTTCTTGTATCTCTTTGTTAGAGTGAGCATACAATAGCAAGACCATTGTTGCTCTAATACCATATTGAGAGAGAAGAAGAAGAGATGATAGACACACCAAATAGACTCCCAAAGATTGATTCATATTGATCACACATTACACATATACAGGTGAGACCTAGTTCAAGTTAGAGTGAGATATATATAGCTTTAACAGGATCTCTTAAGGCAAAATAGTCTCCCCTCTCTGGAGTTAAGGGTTCTATGGAAGAGAAAGCACCCAAAGAAAAAAAGGCCTCATGAAGCCAGTTCCCTAAAGCCTCCTTCAAGGGAAAGCAATAGAATAGGATGGAGAGGAAGAAGAAACCGATCTACAATAGATTCCAAAGCATTTCAAGGCTTTCACAGTACAAGACTATAAGATACTCCTAGAACAGGACAAAAGATCGATCGAGCAAGGTGACTATTATAGGTATGATGGGCCCATGAAGGTCAAGGAGATGCATGTTGCTAAGGAAGGTGAAGATGCTAGAAGCCAATCTACATAGCTAATTATTTGATCGCCTAGAGCAAGAACATTTCTTGCTTGCGTTATTGTAGGAGTTTTAAAATTCCATGCTAGCTTAGCATGGAATTATATGGATATGAAGGGTGTTCCAGTCGAGGTTGTACAATATGCCATCGCTATGATGGATGACATCAGAACAACACAGCAATGACCCTATCTGATGAACCCAAAATATGCAATGATTGTTCGAGAAGAGATATAGAAACAAATCAATGCAAGATTCATTTATGAGATTATGTGTCCCCCATTGTCATAGTGCTAAAAAAGAATGGCAAGGTTAGAGTATGTGTTGATCTCAATAAAGTAAATGCACTAACTTCTAAGGATCATTATCGGTTGCCCTTCATGGAGCACATTTTGAAAAGAGTCGAAGAAAAGAAGCATACAGGTTCTTAGATGGGTTCTCAAGATACAATCAGGTGTCCATACCACCACAAGATCAGCATAGAACTACATTTGCCATGGAATGAGGAGTCTATGCATCAGAAGTAATGATTTATGGACTTATTAATGCTCCTACAACATTCCAAAGGTTGATAATAACAGCCTTCAAAGAATACCTGAGAGACTTTCTAGAAGTTTTTTTGGATGACTTGTGTGTCCATTCCAAGTAGAAGGATCATCTCAAGTATTTGAGACTGGTACTTGAGAGATGTCATCTCTACTCAATTTTCCTCAACCATTTGAAGTGCTACTTGTGGGTGAAACACGGGGTTATTTTCGGGCACATAGTGTCTAAAAAATGCAATTTCCATGGACTTTAACAAGACCAAACTTATATTGGAATTACCCCCACTCATGAATGCAAAGGGTGTACAACGATTCACTGAGCATACGAGCTACTACCATAGATTTCTTTACAATTATGCCAAAATTTCCTACCCCGTGTAGAAGTTATCAATCGTATTCCATTGGGCAGAAGAGTGCCAATTATCCTATGCGAACCTTAACTTAGTCTTGGCATCAGCCTTGATTTCCGTCACCAATTGGGATTCAGTCTTTCATATCCACATTGATGCTCCTAAATTCACGATAGGGTGCATATTGGCATAGTCAGGTGAGTTTAACTTGGACTATCCAATATACTTTGCTAGTCCGCCAGTTGAATATGCTGAGATGAACTACACCACAAATGACAGTGAAGGACTCGCCATGGTGTATGTGGTTAAAAAGTTCAGACATTACTTGTTAGCCAACAAGTTTGTATTCTTTGTAGATCACTAGGCTCTACTTTACTTAGTCAACAAGCCATGCATTACTGGTTGCATCACGTGGTGGATGCTCATCCAGTTAGGATGTGATTTCATGGTGGTGGTCAGGAAGGGACGCATGCATTTCATGGCTGATCATTTGTCCCGAATTCCCAATGACGAAACCACAATAGAGTGGAAGATGATCTTCTAGATTCCCTATTATTCTTGATTGACCTGATTCCAAATGGGCACAAGAAATCAAACACTTATTGGTGGCTAATGGATTTCCTCAAGATAAGACACTCATCAAAGATGGGGCTAGAAAATTGATTAAGGATGCAGCCCCATATCAATTAATAGTCGAACAACTCTACCGTATGGAAAAGATGGCATTATGCATCATTGTGTCTTTGAAGATGAGTTTGAAGAAGTTCTAAAGGAAGCTCATTTGGGCAATGTTGGAGGCCACTTTGCAGGAGAGCTTATTGTTCCTAAAGTATTACAAGATGGATTATGGTGGCCAATGCTCTTCACAGATGCAGTCAAATTCATCAAACACTATGATCCCTACCAATGTGTCTCCATACCTCATAGCCAGGACTACATGCCTTTGATTGGAGTTGTCACACTGACCAACCTTTTGAAAAATGGGGGATAAATTTTGTAGGTTTGATTAGTCCATCTGCTAAGGGGACTCAATCCTATTACATTATAGTGACTAGAGACAATTTCACCAAGTGGGTAGAGGCTAGAGATCCATAAGGAAATTGGATGCGAGGGAAACCACTAAGTTCCTATACAAAAATGTAATATCCATTCTAGCATTCCTTGTAACAAAGGAGGCCGGCAAGTAGCCTATGATCCCATTGGTCCAAACGATGACTCCCCTATCTACTACAACCACTACTTCGATTTTGATTGCAACCATACTGACATAAAAGGATGGGCCTACCACAATTGCACTAAACAAACATAAAAACAACAACTTTTAATGGGTCTCGAAGGTTATAGTCGTTGCTTCTACCTCTCAGGTCATGCCAAAGGCAGGTAAGAATGTAGTTCTGCCTCTCTAATCATCTGATTCTCCATCCACAAATGGTCAAGCTAAACCACAGAGAAAGACCAATTCCTAAAGATGCAAGCCAACTAAAAGCCAAAGATGGTAGCATTCCTATTGTATACCCAAACAGTCACTAGAATTTCAAGGATTCTACTAAGGTAACACTTGCATATGGGTGCCCTAAATGTGCAAGTCTCAACAAGATTGTACCATGCAACACCTTACAACATCCGCTACGAAGACCATAGTAGTACCACAAGAACTTGCCTCAAAAAAAGAGGTAGATACACAAGAACCTACTATTGGAAGCTCACAAGTGAATAAGACAAATATACGACCAGGGGACTCTCCCTTGTACTCTCACATGATCATGCTATGGGAATCAATGAGACACGAGAAGTTATAGGAGTTACATAAGAACCTACCCTAAAAAGGGGACAATCACACAAGAACTTTCCCGCTATGTTCTAAAGTGTGCCCCCTCAATTTCATCCTTACCCTCTACTTCGACAACAACACCAAACACACTAGACCCACAAGCATCTCTCGTACAAACGTGACAGACACACAAGAACCTACCATTGTCCCTGCGCTGTAACCACTAGACAAAAATGCCAACTCCCTCGAAATAATTTTTGGCTCT
This sequence comes from Dipteris shenzhenensis, assembly GCF_047967505.1. Lineage (NCBI taxonomy): Eukaryota > Viridiplantae > Streptophyta > Polypodiopsida > Gleicheniales > Dipteridaceae > Dipteris > Dipteris shenzhenensis. The sequence continues at coordinate 13,564,670 of NC_141613.1, read as the reverse complement.
TGATGGATTCTGAATTTTTATACCAAGCTTCAGGTAGAGCGGCAATCAGTTGAAGAAGAAACCAACGAACATGCGACACCCCTTCTATAGGCTTCTCGAATGCTCCGCTAAAATTAAATCCGATCTTGCTACCATATTAATGCCACCTGTTGCTTTATTGATAAGCCCCCCACCTCTAACACAGCACCATGCCATCCCCCTAACACCAATCACTTCTTTAATAAATATAACAACTACTATAATAGTTCTTAATTGTTATTAATGTTGATTTGCTGCTATATTCCCTTGCTAATGCCATTCACTATTTATTAACACCAATGACTGTGCTATTGCTAAAGCTAACCCGTTGCTTTAACAAGTCCCCTATATAAATAGCTAGGTAGGCTCATTCTACGCGACCTCACTTGTTCTCACACTAAGAAGTCTGCTAGAATTTTGGTTGAATTCCCACAACTTTCAAAAGCCATAAAATCCTTCCCGCCTACCATCACACTACATGTCCACCTCCTCCTTGCTTTCCATCAGCATTGTCTTGGGGGGTTCACCTAAAACATTTTAGTGTACCATATGCATTTAAAACAAGGGGTATTTTAATAAAACTTTTGGAAAAATTTTAACAGGATTAAAATAACGAGAGGGGTTTTTTAATTCAACTTTTGAAAATAATCCATAAGTTCATAAGAAAAGAGGGGTGGTTTTATTAGGAGAAAAATTTTAGTTCAGGGGTTTTTAAAATACCCCTTGAATGCATGTGATACATAGGGTTTCATAGTAGTGCACCCCCCAAAAGCATTGTCCACGACCTATTTTCCACTAAAGAACTCACCGGTGAAGTATCATCTTCCTTCCCCCACTATACAACCCCTTTATCCTCACATACTATCTATGCATTACTATAAGACAAAATGCAGCAGGAGCATTTTACTCAGTAGTCTTTCCAAGAGACCGAGTGCTCCATACAGCACTTGACCACTCTTACCATCCAAAAATGTCATATCCTACACATTGTTGATGTACAAAGCTTTTTCGAGAATGTATTCCAGGTTTCCTAATTTTCATCTCTTGGGCAAGACTTGCTTGAATGACTACAGTGACTATCAATCCACTCACAATTCAAATGTGATGCCAAAGACTACCAACTCTACTATCAGAATGCTACACCCTGGCCAAGCGCTCTAGGACTAGGAAGTGGTACCCTACATCCATTCAATGGAACTGCAGAGGGTTGCTGACCAATTTCACTGCACCTCAATTGTTTCCACGCAGTATAATTCATTGATTGATACAATCATGAGACATGGACCACCAGCTGGCTCCACGCTGATGGCGATTATCATTACTACTAGCTCATAGTAGAAACGGTTCAGTGTGCCTTCGATCTCTCAGGACACCCTCTCCCATTTGCTAAGATGTGGCTCTTGGCCACAGTGGTTATTTACCATTCCAAAATCTACAGGGGGGAGTCCCCATCAATCTTATCAAGGATGGAGCATTGGCTCGGGAAGCTTGCACCATTACATTTTAGGCACAAGTCTAATTGACAGAGCATCATAGTGTTCTACCTTGCCTCCACAAGCATGACGAAGCCACAAATTGGGCTGACTTCTCATATGTTCAAATCGTTCATATCTACACGCATGGTGAAAAGATTGGCAATCCAATGTTCCTTATGCCAATCATACATCACCTATTTGACGATGCAATTTTGGAAGGTTATGGTGATGCAAATAGAGACATGGGTATACTTGCAACTCCCTTGATTAGGGCCATACCAACAAAGACATCGCAAAAAAGAAAGGGAATAGCAATCCAAAAGGCAAAAAGTGGCTGCAAAAAGAAAGTAGGACAAAGAGGCCAACCCTCGGGGGGTGCACTGCTAAGAAATCCTACGTATCACGTGCATTCAAGGGGTATTTACAAAACCCGTCAACTAAAATTTCCCCCCTAATAAAACCACCCCTCTTTACTTACGAACTAATGGATTTTTTTCTAAAGTTGAATTTAAAAATGCCTCTTGTTATTGTAATTATGTTAAAGTTTCCCAAAAGTGGGATTAAAATACCCCTCCTTTTAAATGCACGTGGTACACTAAATATTTCGGAGGTGAAATCCCCTAAGGGACAACCACAAACTTCAAGAGGAAGAGGACGTTGAAAGACACAGGGAGGTAGCCAAGAAACAATGCCAAGGCCTTCTCTAGTAGTAACAAGACATTGAACAGCTTCAGGCAAAGGAAGAACTGAAGAAAGCTACATATATAGCTGAGCGTATGCCCCGAGAGCATAGGCTAAAGAGGCCCATTGGCCAAGGAGAGGACATAATGGGTCTCACAAAGATTCTCAAGAGCCACCCACCTCAACCACCTACCTCTACTCCAAGCCAACAACCTCTCAAACCCCCATCCCTCCCAAATGTCTATTAGTAGGAAATGTAGTTCTGTACCTCCAGTGCCTACCTTCATAAGAGGGATACAAAAAAATGCTAATGGAAGACAATGAGGATGCAAGCAAGGAGATGGCTTTCATGGAATCCATCACGGTCCTAACATTAACCAACCAAAATATTCTTGTATAGCAACAAGAGATTTTCCTACAGCACAACTTATTGTAGACCCATATGAGGCTTTATCAGATCAAAGCAGCTCTCCAAAAGGAGAAAGCAAAGTGCCTAATGGTAGAGTGTGATGGGCTCCAAGTATTTAAGGTAAAAAAGAAATTGGAACTAGACCTACATCATACCCAAGAAGCCTTCACTATAGAGAGATCCTACATAGATACCCTCCATGCCGACTTCGAGGCCTTGAAGTGATGATAGGCCATGCTACATCAATAGCAGCATGCCTGGGTCACAGAGGAAAAAAGATCCCCGAAACTCCAAGTGTAGCCACAGGCAACACTAATTGCCCAATTGCATGCAGCCACCTAGCAACGTGAGCTAGAAATTCTTACACTATAGGTAGACCTACATGCAGCTTGCATCGAGCCCTCCACAACAAGAGCCAGGTCTGATCCATGAGAGGTTGCTGGAAGCATCGGCCTGTGCCTCCACACTTTGTTTCACCTCATGCACCATTCATGACACCTTCACCTATTTTTTGCACACAATAGCCTTTGGCATTCTCCCACACAATATGTTTTTTGACAACGCTTTTACACTGCATGACCTTGAAGAGGTTCAGCGCTAGACCACCACCACCCCAAGCCCATCCAATCATTGCTAGGGCATAGTTCCATGAGCTCATAGTTTTGGATATTGATATACTAACACTCTTTTACCACCCCATTGTATATAATTTCATGGCATGGAGTAGAGTGTTGCAGAACTTTGTAAACTTCACCTTGGCTATGCCTCTCCTAGAGCTTGTCACAAGCCCTCAACTTTAGAAGACCAACCCTACAATTCAAAAATACTCCAAAGAAGTCTTGAATGCATGCAAGGCCTTGTATGGTCGACATAATGCCGAGTTTATATTCCATTGCCTATTCAAGGAAGCCAGTGAAAGTACTGACATCATTGTCATGTATAATAATATAATCCAAGCCCTTTAAAACATGATTCAAACAAGAATAAACTAGTTTGATCGTTCATCTATGGTATACCCTACTGAGGTGCAACTTGATGATGATATGGATGTGGCTTGGAACCTTTTCTCTTCTACCCCACAACCACCACCGCCCTCACATCCCAACACACTACTTGGCATAGGTCCCAACTCTACCATGTTGGAGACCGCATAGGCATGGGCCCCACATCATAGCCCTCATCACAGCATGGCACAACGGACATGCGCTAGCAACCTCTCGACCAGGACGGACCAAAAGACATGGGGACCAAACACTGGTACAACATTTTGAAACCCATTCTCTTCTCCAACTTGGAGGAGCCTTATGAAGACGAGGCTCAAGAAGAAGTGGATCCCAATGAGAAAGCTCAACAACTGCCACAGGATGTCCACCACTCCCAACCATGATACCTAGTATGATGCCATCACTTCATTGAGAATGGTTGAGGATGTGGTAGATGTCAATAGATATTAGATGGAAATGAAAACTGGAGAGTTTCCACCTCACCCAAAAGGACATCATGGAGGTGCAAGCTCTCACTAAGCTTATTCAATGCAGCTTCCAAAAATGGCAGTGGGAGACTGACAAAAATACATGAGGTGGCTACAGCGAACTACATACAAGTACCCGCACTGATGCAAATTCCAATCTGCAACCTAAGTGGCGGATCCCATTTTTGAAGCACACAACATTTTTGCAAACCTACTCCAACGTAGGGCTTGGACATAGAATTGACCCAACCTACATGCCACTACACTGATGATGGAGCTGGCTCAATTATGAAACGATGTAGGCCGCGGATCTAAATATAGAATACAACTTCCCCCGATTTCACTTTTGGGAAGTTAGCTCTTCATTAGAATTGGCTGTGCGATGGAGGAATTTAACAATACACTAGCCTCAGTCATAGATCTAGCAATGGTGGTTGACTGCTAATCATTTTGTTAAAGTCCTCCCTACACTTTCCCTACCAGCCAAAGATCATCATTACTGGTGGTGGCTACATACCGAAATTGTTTTCAACTTGAATGAGGGTCCCTTACTTCCTTAGGTAATGCGGCTCTATGTACGTGTCGGCATCTTCATGGTCATCACATCCATACCTTTGAAGATATGTTTGAGAGACACTTTGGGAAGTTACTCCATCCATTTTGCCGCATCTTCCATAGAACATTCGATCGGTATAGCATCATGAATAATGCCCTCAAAACCGACATCATGCACACGACATAATCCCAAGATGGATTGTGAATAGGAAGGGGGCCTAGTTAACCGTCGCCATGGTTAACAATTTAGGTACCATGTAAAGTAATTGGAGACGTAGAAAAGAGCATGAGGATTAAAATAAGATATCTTCCTTGGAGTCAAATGGCCCCAAGTGGTTGTAAAATGAGAATGATAGAGGTACATGAGAGTACAAGGATTAGCCCTCCCTTCAAAAGGTGGATATGTATAAAAGGCCAAAAGTTTGACTTTGGTCTTCATTGTGTACTTGCAAGTTTTGGAATAGAAGCTCTCTCTTTCTCTTCATTCTCTTTTATTGAGTCTTCTTGCTTCCTATTCCAAGTTGTCTTGTGATTGCCACTTGTTGTAGGTATTATGGATTCAGCCTTGGTAGTGCCGTGGTAAGTTGGAGCAAGAAAAAGAAACCCACAATGGCAAATGAGTAAACTTCTCTTTACTAAATGACTTGGTAAAGATATCTACTACTTGGTATTTGGTCTGCACATGGACCAAATCAATCTTCTTTGTCAACACCATCTCTTTGATGAAATGGTAGTGTACCTAAATATGCTTTGTTCCTGCATGATAAACTAGATTTTTTTGCCAACTATACAATACTCATGTTATCACAAAAGAGTCTGACTGGCTTATCCATATGCAATTCAAAATCCTATGGAGCCAGCAATCTCACATGCAGCCAATGTTGTTCCTCTATAATCAGCTTTTGTACTAGACATAATATTTTGTGTTAAGAAATGAAATATTGATGCATTGAACAATTGTTAAGAACGTCGTAGCCAAGAAGCACCTCCAGTTTCTTCTTTATGTGTAGTTAATATTTGGCACATTTTACTCGTATATTTTTCTACAAAACATTTATATGATCTCAAAAAGTCTTGCAACGTAATATGAAAATGTTACAATTCTTGTGAAAAATGAGTGTTGAAAATTTTATCCACTCTTGCCATCCCATATAGTATATTTTTTGGGTAATTTTCAAGTACATGGTATGTATGATACGATGAAAGATATTTTCCTTATCTTGTTTCTAATAAATGCATACACGGATCTTACAAGAAAAAATGCATTTAGGTAAGTTTCTAGCACTAAATTCATAATATAAAGATATCCTCAAGTAGTCTACTCAATATCAACTTGATAAAACTATTATCATGGGAAAGGCACACAAGGGATATGAGATGCATGGCAAAGTATGCAAAATGCTACTTGATTAGGAAAGGGAAATGGTGAGGATTTGAGAGAGAAGACTTTCTGCATGCATTATATTATCCATGTGGCTCCAAAACATCCAATGTTTCAAAAATGGAGCAAATCTCAAAGTGAGTTCCATTGAATTAAGACAATATTTCATAGATGGAGTCTTAAAGTGAGTTGGATTAAATTTTTCATAGCTAAAGCATTGTGTTGTGTTGTGTTCTACAATGTAAAAGTATAGGAGGGTGAGAGAGAACATGGTCTAGGAAGTAGAAAAGAAGATTAAAATGGGGGCAAAGCTCCCCAATGTGCTACTCCTAGCGCTCTTAAAGTTATGGATGTCAGAACTCATCAGTTGTATTTCAAGGTAGTGGAGCACTAGCATAATGTCTTGGAAGTATATTTCAAATGTCTTAAACATGCTTAAGTAGTCCAGCTATAAGGTTTGAAAGAAAGTACTTAAATTGATCAAAGAATCAAAGCCTAGGCATGGAAATAGTGATGCAAAGGGTACTATTAATAGAAGATCATATCTTCCATTGGTAGCATGCGTGCACGCACAGGTACACGCACACACACACACACATACACACACACACACACACACACATAGAGAGAGAGAGAGAGAGAAGGGGGGGGATGTATTTATTTTATAATAGTTGAAAAGTAAACAACTTTGTATGAAATAGCAATGTTAGTTTTTTTTAAAAGGGAATCCAAGTTAAAGAGTCAACCACAATTGACAATTTAACCCTTCTCCCTTCAAATCCACCATGACACCCTACTCAATTGTTTAATTTCAATGTTCAGTATTGGCATGGCCTAGGATCCTTATAGGTTGCTTGAGTATCTTTTATGTGTTCTGTAGCTTGGTTATGATATTCGTATGCTTGCCTTTTCAATATGAAAGCTAGTGGACTCATTTTAATTTGAAAACTGGGCTCATTCTGGTTTGAAAAATAAGATATTTTGCAAGTCATTTTTCGATCGCACACGCGGCTTAGTGACTGCGATGCATTCTATACATACATAGGGAATTTACATGATTTTTGGGCTAATAAACAACTTGATCTTCCTGTATGATCGAATGAGTTTGACGAGTTCTATATATGCATAGGAAATACATATAATTTCAAGGCCAGAGAGGGCCTTGTTGAATTTTTGTCTCTTTGAGATGATTTTGGTGCCAATTGAGAGGCTGATTTGTGATCTTTGTGATCGAACGACTTTGACTAGCTCTATATATACATGGGGAATATAAAAGATATGAAGGCCAAGAGAGGGCCTTGCCGAATTTTTGTCCCTTGGAGGAAGAAAAGAATTTGAATATGGAAGGGGAAGGGAGGTGGGAGGGATAAGGCCACTTGACCTAAGAAGGGAGAGGTGAAGGAGGGCTGACTTTGGAGAGGTGTGGCTGCTGGGCATCTGGGAAATATGTCAACGCTGGGGTGACGGCGGAGGTTGCTTTGTCTTGCTCGCACGACTTGTGTTGGGCTGGCTTCGCTGGCCAGTGCCTCCCTTTTGGTTTGCCAGATGTGGTCTCGACACTCATCTTCTTCCACGAATCAGTCGCTCCATATAGCTCATGACCCGTCCCTGGAGAGACGTAATGCTGCGGATGATCCAGGATCGAAGACGTAGTACACACTTACTCGCAAGTTGAGCATCTGTCCCTGGAGGGAAATACTGCCGCTAATGATACAGAATGCACGACGAAGCGCACAGTTCTCCGCTCCATCTTAATCTTTCCTCTCAATCCTTCGTTCATGATCCGTCCCTGGAATGAAATAATGCTGCTGATTATACAGAATCGAAGACGAAGGCTTAGCGCACAGTTGTCCTTTCCATCTCAATCTTTCATTTCATTCCTTCGTTGCTGTCGCATCCGATCTTCTCCACAATTCCTTCCCCGCACTCTTTCCGTGCTCACCCAATGACGGGAGATGATGATGAGGGGGCCCGGTCTCAGTGTGCCAACTGCGACCGGCCAACTTCTCCTCCAGGCGCGGCGACTTTGACGACAGAAGAGCCTGCGAGCGATTAACTGCTCCCTACAAAATCAACCGTGGCTTGACTTGGAAGCAAGCATCCACACCCCTATTACGGCACTTGCGATGGAGATTCCACACAGACCTTGTAGACGAACGTATGGTGCTCCATCTATTCCCTGCAATTTAGCAACGCGTTTTGAAAATATTACTGTGAAACCCTAATGCGTCATTGGTGTTAAATCCGGACAAGAATCCTTGATTGTGTGGCTAGTGAACGGATCGGTGGAGCGTTTACTTTTTAATTGCTTGAGTATGATATGATGCAATCAATGGTGACCCAAATCAACGTGTAATGCGTGCATTTTTATGAAGTGTATGCCTTGTCTTCCACAACACAACTCAATAAACTTTTCAATCATGGGTACATGATGGGTTTTTGAAATTTAAAATTTCATAACATCTAATCTGATTGTTGTTGCATTGAGAAGCTCATTTTCCAAAAAAAAAAATTTCTTTATTAAAAAAACTTCTAAATCTTAAAATTTATGATAGATATTATGCAAGGACACGGGAAGCATGGGAGGTGGCAATTGAGGGGGGAAGGGAGGGGCAAAGGTAGGGTAGAGGATCATCACAGGGAGGGGGTGGGTCAAGGATTGGTGGTGGCAAATGAAGAGAGCCACCGTTGGTGTTCAGTACCAAGGCACGAGAGGGCGGATAGCCATGATAGGGGGACACAAGGGTGGGAACCACAAAACAATTGCAAATGGTATTGTCTTGCATGCTCTTTAGCCTACAAATCAAAAAATCTATTATGCAAAGATTCTTGTTATTCTTGAAATATGTATAGTTTTTTATTTTTAAACATTAAATCAAATACATGTGACTTTTATATTAAAAACTATGTATGCAATGCCAAAATTTTCACTTTGTTCTCACAATCCTACGTATAGTTATGAATTTTCTAGTATAAAAAACCCATTTGTGAGTTCTAATGATAAAAGAGTAAGATTGTAATCAAAAGAAAAGGTCTATATCCTTCTAAGCATTACCAAAGGCTTACACAACAAAAGGCAAACACTATCTCTCCACTCTTAACCAAAATTTATAAGGAGAGTCTCCTTCTCTACATTTGCAAAGACCCGTCGCATAAGGGTAGCATGAAAGAGAATGGGTCTTGATAAGGAGAGAGCATAAGGAAGTCAAAAGTTATGGTTTCCACGGCATGGCGATTTTTTATTAGTTGCATAGTCTAGAGTAGTGGGCCCAAATGCGATTTCCATTGCATTTGATGTATGAGAAAAGACAAAAAACAAAAGAGCATGTCTCTAATGAAAAGATAGGTACAAAATTACTACCAAGAAAAATAAATAAATTGAACATCTAATCATTGTTGGCTCCCTTTTGGCCATTGTAGCTCCAAAAGGGGTAAAAAGAAGGTGAAATGATGCAAGAATTCGATCAAAAACTCCCTTATGTTAATTGAAGTTGTTTGATTACAACAAAGGCATAAAACTTTGTTGATCCCATGCCCATCCTTACAATCTTTAATGAGATCTCATTGCAATATATGCATGACCCTTTTTAAATGCATATTTATCCCCATTCTTAAACGTTTGAATAGATTGCCTATTGAATCAATAGTGCCAACCTTGTGGAAGGCATGCTATATTCTCTTGAGTTTGCTAGGTTGGTGATGGTTGTCATCATAATTAGTTTTATGATGCAAAGAAAGGCTAATTATTGGGACCCATCCCATTCGATGTAGCTATTGTAATAGAAAGAGTAGGGTGTTAATATGTACCATATAGTAGAGAAGGATTCAAAAGTCTACAATTCTTTTACTTCTAGTTCAAAGTAAGCTAGAAAAAGCCAAACCATGTGAGGGTTAAGAGTTCATTTTTTTCTCTCTCACACACACAAGGCCATCTACGTGGGGCACAATTGCCCAAGGTGTACACTGACAAAGTAGTAGAGGTCTTCTTGGGAAAGGGAATCAAATGCAGGCAACCAATGTAGGTGGGCACATGCCCAAATTGTCAGGGATGCTGGTGTACGATGTCATTATATAGTGTATATTGAGGCCATTATACATAGTGCTAAGTGGACCTATAAGTTCTATTGAGGCCATTATACATAGTGCTAAGTGGACCTATAAGCTCTAGGGGAGGTGTGAGTTTCCCTTAGGGGAGGTGTGAGTGCAAGGACATGAGGTTGGGATATTTATGGTGACAAAAGCCAAGGTGCATCGGAATGACGGGATCATCTCCCCAGTTTGATGAAATAGCATTTATGCTAATGTATTTTCATTGTATGGGGTTAGTTTAGAAAGAAACCCAAGCTAATTAAGCAATGGTTGAGTAAGGTGAAGTCAACGAATAATACAACGTGCATGAGTGGGAATGGCTGATTAGCATGGCACAACCGTGCCAAGCATCACCACCTTCCTCTTCTTCATCTTCTTCTTTTCTTCTTCTTCTTTGTCCTGTAAAACCTCGCTCTTGAAGGAGATCCGATTACGTGCTTGACCTTTCCCACCATTGCCATCTCTTCCTTGCCTCTTGCCTGGTCTCTCGCCACCCTTTCATCGCCTGCACATCCTCCCCTTCCCCTCTTGTACGCTTCCTTCCTCCCCTCCCTCGCTCTCTCCTCATCGCCTTCCCCAGCTCCCATCCAACCATGATTTCTCCTCTCCCCACCATCGTCACCGCGCATGACACCCATCTCACTGATTACCTCTCTGGCGACACCAGCTTCCCAGCCTCACAATCCATTGCCCCTCCCGACGACAATACTACACCCCCGAAGCAAGATCCCGCTCGTGGCTCTCAAAAGATGGAGGAGATTGAAAGCGCAATCACCCCTCCAGGCTTACAATCCCAGATCACGGCCGTAATGATGAGATTCCCGGATACGGATTTGAAACTCTCTAGCAATAATCCGTCGCCCATTCATCAGGTTTCTTTTGTGCCATTCGATCTTCATCCGATTTTATAGTGTGCGCTCCAACCCAGAGTTGCACGGGATGCTTTGATGCATGCAACGGAGAAATCACAGGTTTCATTCAATTGCTTACCTAATAGCTCCTTCTAGTGGAGATCAGAAAAGCCTTCGAAGTATCATAATACCTTCACAAGCCGTCTTCTCCTGTCTAGATTCATCCATCTACTCCTTTTCATCGTTTCAAAAATACAGCTAATTTTTTTTCAATAGCAGGGAAAGAAATGAACACGATCCATGTGCATCCAATTGCGTTGATCATAGTCCTAGTCAACCTACATGAAAATAATAGGATGCACGAATAGGTATCTGTGCTTGACGAAATCGAGCATTTAAGAGAGAGTTATTATTGCAGTGTACCGAGGAATTATGTGTCTTCTTGCTTTTCTGAAGAAGCTTTCAAACTTTGCAGAAACAAGGGATGTCGGTGGCTTCCAACTATGGAAGCGGAAGGAGCAATTTTGACGTTGGTAGACCGTTATCGGTGTCTCCCCCACACGAACAACAGATTGATGCTTCCAATTTCAGCATTGATAGTCAGGTATCCATTACGTTTTCTAACAACCGCTTGAATTATGCAGAATACAGAAGCCGGCGAAGATATTAACTCTTGATAGTGTTGTGCCGAATCCAGCAGCTGTCCATCCTACAGACGGAGATGAGCCAGGTTAAGCAAGAAAACGAAAGGCTTAGGAATATCCTGTCACAGATAATGAACGAGTATCAAAAATTGCAGCTACATGTTGGGTTGCTCACAGAGCAACATCAGTCGAATATTAACCGCCGCGTGCGACAATCTCCGGTCGGTGTGCTACAATTTTCTCACGAACATCCAGTGTGTATCAGTGTGTGCCTGATTAGGTAACCGTATCTTAGAGCGTGCTTTTGCGATTTTGGCATACTGCTCAGCGAAATTATTAATGAGAGTTATTTTACGTTCTGCGTTGTATTCAGAGTCTTTCATCATTGCATGATCGCACTACTGTAGCCCTATCACTGAACAGCTCCCAAAAGCACGACCCAGCACAACGTCAAGAAAGAAATCAGAACGACGAGAGCACAATCTCGAACGAAAGCCTATCGGATCCTTTCCCCTTCGGATCCACAATGCAGTCCGAGAAAAAGAGCTGGCCAATAAATGAGGCAAAGCGAATTGATGTAGAGGACGTTTGCGGCGTGAATACCAGGTCACCCAACGATATATACAATTATCACAAGCAGAGGACAGACAGATTGACGTCTATGGAGAAAGATGCAGAACTAGAACAGGTTTTACGCGTGCAGGCACCGTACGGCAGTTCTAGCTGCTTGCCAGGATACTCGACATCTGCTCCAAGTGCTTTGATGTCTTCTTCTTCACCAAAAGAAGAAGTCCAGCCCCGAGGAAGTGTGCATGTACAAGCTGCAACTACTCCTGATCCCCTAGTTCGGAAATCCCGAGTTTCCGTCCGTGCAAGATGCGATGCCCCCATGGTAAGTTTCCACACACACCGAAGGCATATCTATGAGCATTTCTGATCAACTTTTCGGGACGAGAATTGCTCACCAATGTTTCGGATTGAGTATTGCTGATCAGGAGCGCTTGTATTCTGAAGGGTTTTGGCATTTGGAACTTAATAAAATGACATGATATGCACCGTGATGGAATCCCCGATTAGGGTTCTTGCTCTGTGCACCCGGCAGTTTGTAATGTATGTGGATGTGTATCTTTAACTCGAGCTTTTTCAGATGAACGATGGATGCCACTGGAGAAAATATGGACAGAAGATTGCAAAGGGTAATCCCTGTCCTCGGGCATACTACCGTTGCACGATGGCTCCTGCTTGTCCTGTGCGCAAACAGGTAAATTAAGTCAGTGTTGCTGTGTATGGCTAATAAATAGATTGTATTATGAAATCTAATGTACTGCAAGCTTCCAATAACTAGAAATGGCAGCCCGCACTATAGCTCCTGCACAGGTGATGGTTTACCCAATTATCCTATACCTGCATGGCAGGATGAGTAGCACTTGGTTCTTTCACATTTCTTCCTTCTCAATAGATTATTTACTTCTTCAACAGCATTTAGGTTCAAGCTGTGTGTATGCAATTCAATTGCAGGTGCAAAGATGCGCCGAAGACATGTCCATCCTGATCACTACTTACGAAGGTACACACAACCACCCATTGCCGCTCATGGCTGCGGCTCTGGCCTCCACAAATTCCACAGCTTCATCCTCCCTCATCAGTGGTTCCATGTACAGTCGCAATGCTGCTCCCTGGGAACCCGATTTCTACATCAACAAAGGACCTGCTCTTACCAACTCATCTGGAATGGGCACCCCAGCTAGCTTAGCTGACGAGGTCTTCCCGGATATGGTCACTCTCGATTTGACAAGCAAGCCTGCTACACAGCTGAGTTTACGGCTCGGATCTGAAACGTCAGCAGCTCCTGCTCAATCAGGTTTGGCTTCTCTTTCAGCTGGCTTCACTCCTTCCACATACTATACCTCCATGATGACACGGCCTGAGGTCGCCTCCCCATCGATTTTTCTAAGGAACAATACAAAGTCGAACGTCTCTGAGGATCAGCATCCTGGTCAATATGCCGAAATGTTCCAATTATCCAAATTCGAGTCTCCACAATCCTTAATACCACCCTGTCCTTTGGATTCACAGCTTACTACTGCACTAGCTACAGCCCTCAAGTCCGTCGTTGGGCAAGCTAACAACGACATCACGGCCTTATCTCCCAGTTCTTGGAGTGATCTCCTTGCTCTTCAGCATGCTACTTCTTTGAGCATGATGAATCCACCTCCCCGGTTTCCATTTTCTACAAATGGATCAAGTGAAGATATAAATACTTCTGATGCAAAAGCCACCAAGCCGGCAGTGGCTTGCCATCAGGCCTTCAAACTGTAGCGAACTGTAACTCAAATATGAATACATTTGAAATCTGAATGTAGCTAGGAATGCATGCATATGATATAGTTTGACAGGTGGGCTAAGATGTATATTTGACCGCGCTTTTTCCACAGGAGAAGGCTCTGTAAGACTACAGAATTTTACGGTGTGTAAAGAAGCACAATCGGTATATTACAAAAGAGCTCTTCAGGTCGATCACTTTTGGACCTGGCTTGATGTTTGAAAAGATTATTAATGCATAGTTAACGGTTCATTCCGGTACGCCGTTTTATTAGGACTATCTCTAGTACTTGGAAATAATGTCCTTTTAAAGCCCTTCTTTGTTTCATCCAGTTCTCCTAGCTTCTCTCAACCCTTCCTCGATGGCCATGCCTTTCGTAGCTTTATTAGCACCCCTCCCTAGACTAAAGTTGTTTTTTGGGGAAAATCTTGGTTAGTGTACTCTCTCTCTCTCTCTCTCTCTCTCTCTCATCTCTCTCTCTCTCTCTCTCTCATTACCGATTGCCCCTATAGAGTTTTTCTCTCTCTCCCTCTCCCCCCCTGATTTTAGAGCTTACTGATCGACCCTATAGAGTTTCTGTTGCTAAAAAGTGAAATAGCATCCACTTTCATCATGCTCTTTTATAAAAAGGAAAAAGTTATAGCTTTCAACAATGCTGTATTGAATTTTTTTTCTTCTTATCTTTAAGTTACTATTGTCAAGATACACAAACAAAAAGCTAACACAATAGTGGTTGGGATTGGACTATTACCTTTGGTTTGCATGAGACTTCATAGCGTTGAAGGACACTGGGTTACATTAGAGGTCATTTACTAAATGGATATTTGTGCCAATCATAACGTTTATAGATTCTTTAAAAAATGGCTTTATAAATCACCATAGATTCATGCATTTCGGCACATATATACACCCAGCTTTGCTGGTAGCCCAGCCTAGCATAGGTGATCATATACATCATCATCTAGCCATGATGTGTGATTAGATGGTTACCATGGGAGAATTTCTCGGGCATCAAAAAATTCTAACAGTCTGGTATGTTCTTACAGTCTATCTCTAGCTTAATGATAATCCAAGCGTGCGAGTTAGATGGTCCCTCATGAAAAATCATTGTTATTACAGTCTGATTTTGACTCAATGCTAATCTAGGTGGCCTGTGAACTAGATGGCCCCTCATGCAAGGTCATTGTTATTACAGTCAACTGAAGAAAATAAAGATCAAAACAAGACATTAGATTAGCATTGAGTAGGTTCATCAGGCTGTAATAACAATAGTTCTCATTCTAAACTATTGTTATTACAACCTGATAAACCGATTGAATGCTAATCTAAGCTTGTGAACTCGATGGTCCCCCATGCAAAGTCATTGTTATTACAGTCTGATTTTTGCTCAATGCTAATCTGAGCCTGTGAATTAGATGGTCCCACATGCACAATAATGGTTATTACAGTCTGATTTCGATTGAATGCTAATTTGAACCTATGAATTAGTCGGTCCCTCATGCATGGTCATTGTCACTAAAACAAGCTTAGTGGCTGTTTGGGATTAGTATACTGTTTGGGATTTATATTTTCCCTTGTTTGGGATTTACTGAAACAAGTGTGGTGGTTGTTTGGGATTTACTAAAGATTATATTTTGTGGGGGTTAGAGTTAATCCTAAACCAACAAAAATGCATTTTGTTACCAGTGCCTACCTCCTCTAGCCTTAACTATCATACAACTAACCTATCATATTCATCAATATAATGTGTGGGTTGGGATTTTTTTAGTACTTTTTTTTTAAAAAAAGAAAGTGTTTTTCGAATTAAAAATGCATGTGGACATTCAAAATGCAAAAAAAAAGTTTTTTACAACCAGTCAATGTGCACCAGCTGACTGGCTATATACCAACTGGTAAATCCCAACACTGACCGGTATTTTCTCAAAAATACCGACCGGTTTTGGGATTTTCTCGAAAATACCGACCGGTGTTGGGATTTACCGGTCGGTGAATCACCACACCGATCGGTATACAACAAACCAGATAGTGAATCACCACACTGACTGGTATACTAGGGAAAATACGGGTTGGTGTAGTGTGATACCAATCGGTGTGCACAGACCAAATACGTGACATGCATGCATTCACAATAAGACAAAGCACCCATAGACACGCACACAGACGCGTTTACTGAACTAAATAAAAAACTTACGGGTGCGTCTATTTGCGCGTCTATTTTCGTGTCTAGAGACCCGCATCTGCCAGTGTGTCTATATATCAGACACACGCGCGTATAGATACGCACGTAGACGCCTAAATAGATGCGCTTATAAACACGTTTATAGATGCAAAAATAGACGCTTGTCAAACAGACAGACGCATTTATAGACGCACTGATAGATGCGCTTTTTTTAAATATATAATTACAGAATGTTGTGTATGTTGTGTATGCTATATAGTTACAAGAATCCCATATCCACATTGTGTAATTCAATTCTTATAGCCAACCACATTTTAATTACAATTCCAAATAAAACATTACAACTCCAAAACACAATAAAATTGAAAGCTCAAAAAGTGCTTATATATACATATAGCACGAAGCTAAGCCACGTCATGTGGCTTCAAGTACAAAAAATAAGGAAGCTAAGCCACATCATATGGCTTCAAGTACAAAAAATAAGAGGAGTGTATATACAAGAGGCACGAAGCCAAGCCAATGGCTTTAAGTACAAAAAAGAGTAGCTAGCACTACTTCTACGACTAATCCTCGCTGCCTTCCACGCTCCCTTCTGCACTCCCTTCTGCGCCCCCTTCCTCGTCTTCCTCATCGTCTTGTGCACGGGCCTGTAAACAAGGGACAACATATATCAATGTATGAAAAATCAAATCTTTACTTATAATTTTGGCATTATTTAATAACTCTCAAATACCTCGGGGGCCGCTCCAGTAGCCTGGGTATACTGCTCCTCAGTAATTAACCCGTCATCATAGAAGTGCCTCCATGTATCTCCTCTGCGATGGTGGTGGTGGTAGGCTATCTCCACAAGAGTAGGGTATCTGCCCACGATCTCAAGCTGCAAGACTACACACTTTGCGGAGGGATTAGTACAAAGAAACAACCTCCTAATAAACTATATAAGCAATATAATTTGAGATCGATACTTACAAATTGGGCCTCCCATGATTCAACACCCCCTGCTCCAAAATGCGTGCTTCCATATTCCTCCATCTGGATCCTTCGTGCCTCCACGTGCTGCACACTGGGGTCCTCCCTCGCTGACTTCATTGCTTTCTTCTACTCATGCTTGTGAGCGGTGTCAGGCGGGCCCCTTGGTGGTTGACCTCCCTCAAGCCTGGCAAGCTCCGCTAGTGCCTACCTCTTAAGCGAAGATCTTTTATTGCCAAGTATCGTAACAATCTTTGACTTGGCCCATTTATCTGTGAACTGGCGATTGGGGGGGTTAGGATACCTAGAGCGAACAGCAGCGAGGGTCTCATCAGCCAACCTCTTTGGCTGGTCTTTGAAGTGGATAAAGCAATCTCTGTAATTGTTAGCAATTATAGAGCGCATGAAGGCCATGATGTCCTTCCCCCGCGCATCCATCAAGATGCCTCCTGTCTGACTGATGTCATAGAATATCATACCATCATCCTGAGACACGTCTAAATCATCTGAATCATCATCGTCCCCACCGCCACATGGCCCAAAGCACTGTGCCATGCATCCCCCACTGCTCTCCCTGCTACTACGCCTGCTACCGTGTCGTGTCGAGCTCGTATGCTGGCCACTTGTAGCTGGAGACTGCACGGGACTACACTGACCACTCGTAGCTGGAGAACCGAGTCTCGATGGCACAAGAGTACGTCGACGGCTCTGCGAGACAGAAGGACCTCCTGACGGCATGGGGGAAGGGGCATAAGACAGGATGGCAGAAGGGGCATAAGACGGCATGGGGGAAGGGGCATAAGACGGCTGTGCTGACTCCGCTAGGGTGATCTCAGGCGGTGTGGGGTGGTTTGGAGTCTGTAGTGTCGACTCCTGGGGAGTGTTTAGAGTACCCGTCATATACCCGTATAACTCCGCAGGACTAGGAGGGTGCCCTAAAAGGTTATATAAGTCCTGTCAAATAGAATCCCGGGGATCAGGTGAGCTGGAAGCGCTTCCTGGCCACATGTTGAACTGGAAAAAAGAAAAAAAATCTATTACTGATGATCTGAGAAGAAAGGGGAAGGGAAGAGAGGATTACTGTCAGAGTGCGTCTATAGACGCGTCTGATTAGTGCGTCTATTTTTGCATATATCAGCGCGTCTATAGACGCGTCTGTCTGTGTCTGCAAACAGGCTAGACACGTGTTTAGATGCGCCTGTAGACGCAGTTTTAGACGCGCTCTGAGACGTGCCTATAGATGCGCTCCTATAGACGGGATTTCTAAAAAGTAGAAAAGGACATTGCGCTCGACACACAAACGTGACACTGCTACCCAGATCATGCGTTTCTTGGATACGAGAAAGTACAAATCTAAAGAGAGCAAACTTCCAAAAAAGATCAACTTCAAAAAGACTTACCTTGGATAGAGGTATGGAAGGTTCTTCTTCTTTTTCAAAGTTGCTTCTCCTCCTTGTTCGTCCTCCTCTCCTTTAAGCTTGGAAGTAAGTGTGAGTGCCTTCCTCTTAAGTGTAAGCTTGGAAGTAAGTATGGGAGCCTTCCTCTTAAGCATCGAAACTGTGGATCTGCTAATAAGGAAGGAAGCCAGCCGCACGAAGTATAAGCATCGACTCCACTATTTGAGGGGTGCACATTCTCTGTTCTACGTGCCTCCCTTGAGTTACTAAACTTGCAAACCATCTATGGATGGAGCAATGCAAGTTTGAATGCATTACTCAAGTAAGCTTTAAAGTCTATTTTGCAAACATGGTGAATTATGCTAGTGGGTCAATTACTCGAATGCTTTTCCTCATTTATGGTCTTCACGTGCAGGCTATTGTGTAAAATGCTTCCAAGGGACAATAAACTACTGACCTCAAGAGATATGGCGCGGCAATATGTAACCTCTCTTGGAGGATTAGATGACAAGCGCATCCATGCATGTGTCAACAATTGCGTTTTGTTTCGTGGACTACATAAGGATGCAAGAGAGTGTCCTACTTGTGGAGAGGCAAGATATAGAGCAGATCTCAAAACCTTGGACGTGCCTCGTAAGGTTCTGTGACATTTTCCCATAATCCCTCGCATCCAACATATGTTCAAGTGCAAATCTATTGCAGAGCTCATGTCATGGCATTCCTCCCATCGATCAACCGATGGCAAGTGGAGAACTCCCGCGGACTCTCCTGCATGGAAGCATATTGAAGACACATGGCCAAGCTTCAAGGAAGAACCTAGGAGCTTGAGACTTGGATTGGGTATGGACGGTGTGAACCCATTTGGTCTCAAAAGCACCTCTTACAGTGTATGGCCAATGATATTGGTGAATTATAATCTTCCACCCTCTATGGCTATTAAGAAAGGACATGTTATGCTGTCCCTTCTAATTCTAGGGAAACATAAAGTCAAAAACCCTGATGTTTATTTGGATCCTTTGATTGACAAGCTAGAGATACTTTGGAGAGGTATCGAGGTACATGATGTGAGCAGGCCTCCCTCGTCACGAGACTTCAACGGCAAAGCAGTCTTGATGTGGACGATGCATGACTTTTCAGGCTATGGCAAGTGTTCAGGTAAGCATTGTACTTCTAATTATGAATAGGCAAAGGATGTGACACCCTAAACCCACCTTCAACTCTTAATTGCGTCTATTGTTTAGGTCTCACTACATCGGGTTACCATGCATGTCCTGTTTGTGGTCCTTCGCTAGTTGCCTCACGGGCAGACGCATTGAATAAGGTCATCTATGAGAATCACCATCGATTTCTCCCACCTGATCATCTTAGATATGTTGCCCCTTGGAATGAAGTCCTCCCATAATCACTCACCGCGGGAGATTGGATGAGAATTTGGGACGGTTCCACGACTCCTCCACCACTTGGCATGAGCCGGTAAGGGTTTGCAACTATTGTGTGCTATATTGGCTGGAAGTAAATATTGCCCGCTAACACTTTATTTTGTTTAGATACTCCATCTTTTATCGTTTACCATATTGGTCCCACCTCAAGATCAATCACCTGCTTGATCCCATGCATATCTTCAAGAATGTGGCATCCACCATTTGGGAGCATTTGAATGGGACACGAGATTCCGCAGGCATAAGGGAGGATCCACAGGGAGGATGCGTGAAGCTTGGCCTCAAGAGAGACCAAATGGGCGTGTCTTTTTACCTCGTGCACCGTGGATGTTATCAAAGCTAGAGATGGCGACGGTGAAGCACGCTATTACTACAATTCATACTCCCACTAGATGCATGAGGTGTTTGAAGGGAGCCTTTACAAAGAGCAAGAAAAGAGGTGTAGAGCAATTATATGGCTTGAAATCTCATGATTGGCACAAGATGCTCCAAGTAACTATTTTATGTGCATAATATCTTTTTTTTTTTCAAATTTGTGAGTGAATAGTTATAAGCAACTAATCAACCACCTCCTCGTGGGTTCAGTTCATACTACCTACTAGCATTTCACGTAGTGCATCGAAGGACGTGAAAGATTGTATTTACAAGATGGGCGAGCTTGTGAGGTACTTTACATGATACAAAATATGATGCGTATCAATGCTCCATGGAAGTTTGAATGCATATTGCTAATATGCCATACTTTTTCATTTCTAGGTATGTGAGCTCAAAGGAAATAGATCCCACCATGCTTGAGAATGCTCGAGTTATGTCAGTGGAGGCGGTTTGTTTAGTGGAGGAGACATTTCCACGTTCTATTCTCACAAGCCAACTACATCTTATAGTGCATTTGGTGGATGAGATTGCTATATGCGGTACTATACATGCACGATGGTTGTTCTTCCTCGAGCGCTTCATGAAGACCTTGAAGGGCTTCGTGAGACAAAATGCAAGACCCGAATGTAGCATGGCCGAGGGTTGGTTGGTACAAGAGTCACTTGTATATATTTCTGAGTTTCTTGTTGATGTGGATAGCTCTCTCCCACGACTATGGAGAGATGATGAAGACCTAAGGATGACCTCTATTGTGCCTCAAGGAAAAGGACACAACAAAGTAATAGACACGGAGTTGCATAATAGTATCAACCTCTTTTGCGTGCTTAATAGTGATGTGATGAAAAGATGGGTGACAAGATACGAGGATGCAAAGGCAAGAAGACAAGAAGAAAGGGCCCTCTTTCATACACACCACGGATCTCGTGTGCCATACCCTCAGTATCTAAGAGCACTTCAAAAGGATATTCATGTGGATTGGCTACTTGATGAAATGGAGAAAGCAGAGAAAGACGAGGGGATGCATATCACAATGGAAGAATGGGAGTATGCTAGGGGATGCATGAGCAAGGTCGGTATATAGAATCTTATGCATAAGTTAGGAGCTTTCAATAATTTAGATTGCTTATTTAATTGATTTTTTCTTGGTGTAGTGCACTATGTTCAATGCTATATGGTGTGAGGGCAAGCATTTTCGAACACAACGGATTGATGATAAGAGAAACACACAAGACTATGGCGTCATTGCTAGCTTTGAGGGAGCTAATGGAGCCATGGATGATTATTGTGGCATAATCCAAGATATTATTATGCTTGACTTTCGACGCTTCTTTGTGTATGTTTTGGATGTAAAGTGGTTTAAGGACGTGTTGGAAAGAGGCCCTAATGCAACAATCAAACGCCATGCAAGTGGCTTTGTAACTATTGACTCCACAAAGTTTTGGCAAAGTAGGAAGGACACACTAGTACCACCGCAACAATGTGAACAAGTACTGTGCACAGATATAAAAATACTCACTTTTAAATATTTGATGCAAGAAAAATAACATGATTGTATTTGTGTTTGAATTAGGTTGTCTATCAACCAATGGTGGATAATAATAGATGGTGGCATGTCATACCTATTATGCCACATTCCAAAGTGATGTATAGTACATTTACTAATATGGAGCGTATGGAGAATGATCATGGCCATGGACGTGATGATGACCGTGATACGAGAGAGGAGGATGACCATGAGATAGGAGATACAGATATTGAGGCCATTACCCGTGAGGACGAGCCTACCATTCGAGATGCTGATTTCGATGAGCACATGAGTGGCACAAGTAGTAGTGGGTTGAATGTATTTGTAGATCTAAACACTTGTTTGGATTTTGAAGTAGATAGTTTGGCAAGGGTTGATCTCATTGAGGATGAGATTGAACCGTAGCCCCATAATTGATATTGGCAAAACTATTTTACATATTGTCTCATTCTCCTCATCTCACTTAATTCTTGTATATGTGGGCTTGCAAAAAATTATGTGCTTTGGTAATCATGGGCAATGTTTGGAAAGCAATGATGTACACCAAAATCTCACTTTCTCTATTCTCTGGTTTGCGTCTATCTACGCGTCTAAATGCGCGTCTGATTCTCAATGTAAATGCGCAAATAAATGCGCTAATACACGCGCAAATAGACGCATTGATAAATGTGATGTTAGACGGGCCCGTATTTTCTCAGTTTAGATGCGCAAGTAGACATGTTAATACACGCGCAAATAGACGAGTTGTTAGACAGGCTTTTAGACGCGCCCGTAATTCCCCTACTAAAGCAACGCCTATAGATGCGCCCGCTATTTTGCGCATCTACCAAGCGCGTCTATAGTTGCTTTGTGTTGTTGTGATTGGCTACAAAAACCGATCGGTGTGTCGACATACCGGCTGGTATGTTGAATTGGATTCTATAAAAGGCCCCCTTCGCATCATTTTTTTCTATAGTTTACCAAAACTCACTAGAATTTTCTACAGTTTTCCACATCTTTGCTGTTTTTTACTCTCCTACAAGCTTTTGGTGACATTTTAACCTCGCTATTGTTCTCAGTTAGGGCCGGGTGATGGCTTGCTTCGGCCAGTTGGATTCACCTCGCCTTAATTGAGAGAAAAGAGAGAGAAATATGTCATATGATTGTGCTTGCTTGCTTTATGTGTGTGATTGCATGATGTGTTTCACTCAGGGCCGGATGATGACTCACTTGTTGGATTCATCTCGCCTCAAGTGATGTTCTAGTAGTGTTAGGATTAAGGCCAGGCAATGGCTCACTTTGGCCGGCTGGATTCACCTCATCCCAATTGAGAGAGGAATAGAGAGAGAGGAATATTTATGATGCTTATTTATGCATGCTTATATGTGTTTGAATGTGTGATGTTTATCACTTGGGGCCAGATGATGACTCGCTTCGGTCGGTTGGATTCATCTCGCCTCGAGTGACATTCTATCAGGTAGTATTATGATCAAGCTCGGGTGCAGATGGCTCGCTTCAGCCGACTGGATTCACCTCGCTTTGGTCTACTATCATATATTCATATATATTGTACATAGGTGTCAATAGAGCTGGTTATTGTCTAGATGATGGCTCATTTTGGCCGGATGGATTCATCTCGATGACGACCTTCCCAACCAGCTCAAGATGTGTGATCACATAGTGTTGATCTAGATCATCTTGGTTCATTACACAGTGATTGCTATTATATGTTTTCATGTTCGTCTTTCATAGCCTATCCTTCTTCAATAGGCTAATAGGATTTGTTGGAGTAATTTGTATGAGGCGTGCTATTGCTTTTAGGGTCCACGTTATAATTATCTATTAAAAATTCATGTTATCATGTGTGTAGATCTTAATTTTATTTCTTGATTTTTTCGCATTTGTTTTTGTAATGCAGACTGTTGAGTGTTGACGTAATGCATTATGATTGGGCCTAGATGTCTTGATTACTTAAATCATATTCGTTGGTTTTTGCATGTACACATGGTGACTCATCATGGTAGTAGGACCTCACGAGTGCTTACATAATGATTATTGTGTGAATTAGATCAATACATCTGCCTTTCTCATGGCAGCCACCCCTTCAAAGAGAGAGAGAGAGACACTTGGAGAATTTAGTTGCAACAACTTGTTCGTAGGGTGTGCATTTGACATATTATAACATTGAGTGAGGATCAAATAAGAGACAATCCGCATACCAAGTCTAAGTTGGATGAAATGCATCAGTGCATACTTGCTCAATTTGATTGTAGCTAGACGAGAGAGAGGTGGAGCGGACAGAGGAGAAAGAGGCTGCACTAAGTTTCCTACCTAGAGTGCTGGGTGATATAGTTGCACAATGGGGAAACAGTAAAGCGGTTAGAGCCCTTGATAGATGCATCAAGGTCAAAGTTGGATAGGTGGCTCGTAGAATGGAAGGAATCCTGCTCTGCCATTCATAGGAAAAATCAAAAGGAAAAAGGTGCGGCCAGTAGACTATCGAATGTCGCCAAGCAATATTATACCCAAGTTGCAAGTGGCTCATTAGAAAAATAAACACAAGAAGTCAAGACGGCAAGGCACAAATAGACTTGTGCACGAACTTTGCTGACATGTGCTCTACAATGGTACACTTCCCACTACTTGCATTGACAATTCTTGAGGAATTAGGCAGGGGGTGGAAGGAAAAGTGTATAACACCTATTTCATTAATTTTGGACTAGTGCACTATCCAAATTCGTTTTGTGAGATAATTTTGGATAAAGCATTTCAAAAAAAGAGGCTCTTATAAAACAAAACTTTGAGTCAAAAAGTCAAATTAGAAAAATTGACATGACATGTTATTAAAACTAGAGTACATTAAAAAAAGAGGACTTCATGTTGTTAAAAGAGACAAAAAGTAAGATTTTAAAAATTCAAATTAGAAAAAAAACTAGAGTACATTTAAAAAACTACAGTACATTTAAAAAAAAGCATGACACATTTGTACAAGAAGTAGATCATATAACTCAAAGCCATATGGTGTTAAAAAACACCTTCCATTAGCTCAGCCTAGAAGATGTCACCTTTGTCTCTTACAGTTACTTTAGAAAACACATAAGTCTATGGAATTAAATTTCACAGTTACTTTAAATTTCTATGGAATTAAATTTCCATCACTTGACTATTAAGTCATTAGAGAGAGCATATGTCCTCGAAAGTGCCTACTATGGCATTGGCTTCATGAAAACAAGCAGACTTTAAACTTGTAGGCCATGCGTAACCAGGGCTGGCATCGCAAATCTCCTCACAGACTCTCCTCACAACTTGTTTCGAATCTTCCGCTGACTTGTAAGCATTCAACAACTCTTCTTTTCTCTCTTGGCTTTCCTCATCTTCACCATTTTTTTCAATACAGCTTCTAGCCACCGCCATATCCTGTACGAAAATTTAACTCGTTTGCATAAGAAGTATGTGATTAAAAGACTTAGCAAAAAAGAAAGCTAAGGATATTCACCTCTTCTGCTGAGTTCAAATCAAGCAGCCATGTGCATAACATATCCTCCTCGAATGATTTTTCCTTCATTGGTCCATACAAAAGAGATCTAAGACAGAATTTGAGTTCAGTAAATGAAGTCGAATAGTAAGTAGTCATTGTCTTAGAGGGAAAGTGGGAGAAGGAGAGTGAGGGAGCAATAGCGAGGGATGCACAGTGAGCTGCCCCTCCTTCAAGAGTGGTAGAAAGTGAGGGAAGACGTAAAGTGAAAGATGAATACAAGTTAATCAGAAGGACTAGGATGTAAGAAATAAGAGAGTGTTTGTGGAAGGACTACGATGGAAGATTACAAGTGCACTAAGGCACGATGTGTTCGCTATGATAAGGATAAGGGTTGGAATAAAGTGAGAGAAGCATTGGAAATGCTCTACTTTAAGTGAGTGGAGACTATCCAACTGAATAAAATTTTGCAGAGCATTGGGAATGATGTACTTTAAGTGAGTGGAGCATTGGGAATTGATACTTTGCCATGAAATATATTACAAATATTACATCATCACATATTCATATCAAAATTCTCATCACAGAAGGTTATATTTCCTAATAATCACATCATCACACATTCATATCATAAAATTGTGTGCATGAAATAAATATATAAATATCATGACTAAATGCCACTTAAGTAATAAGTCAGAAATTGGTGTATAATCAACAAAAACTCCATCATGATTCATACATTGCAACAAATAAATGTCAACCATAATATTCATGGGGTAAACAACATCATGAGAATATGCTCCTAATGCATATATACAAACACAACATCATACATGCATCACAACTCTTCTGATGCTTCTAGTGAAGACTGTGGCAACTCTTCTGATGCTTCCAATGGAGGCTGTGGTGCTCTAGATGTACACTTAGTCTCTACTTCTTCTGTAATATGTAGTGCTTTCAGAGTAGACTCAGTATCCTCTTCCTTAAATGCAAAGCGGAGGCTGTGGCAACTCTTCTGATGCTTCCAGTGGAGGCTGTGGTGCTGTAGGTGTACACTGGGTCTCTACTTCTTCTGTAGTGTGCAGTGCTTTCACAGTAGACTCAGTCTCCTCTTCTTTAAATGCAAGCTCTGATATTGCTTTAGTTGCACGTTGTATTCTAATGGCAGCAATTAGGTCTCGAATGATTTCAGCCCTAAACAATTGTATATCCTCCTCTGAATATTTGAGCTCCAAAGAGTCTTCCGATGAGATTTGTGGCTTAAGTGAGAAAATTTCTTTGAAAATCAACATGCAGTTGTAGGCAACTCTCCACCCACAACTATGCCCATCTTCCTGCTCTACTACTAAATGCTTTTGGAAGTCTACCGAGTCTTTGTACTGTCCTGTTTCTCTGATAGCAGATACCAACTTCTCAATCGACCTGCTCATCACGACATATTTAAAGAACTTAGTGTGTCTATTACATAAGGTACATAATATAGAAGTAACAACAGATTAATAGAATACTTACGTTTGCACTGAGCCATGAAAGCCTGCAATCGAGTTAACAAACCAACAATAGTTGTCTTCAAGGTCCCAAACCACCAGACTCCAATGTTCCCTACATGAATAATTAAGAACCATTATTATTTAACACAATGTTGCCAGTATAAGATGAAAATAAAGGTTGCCATGATACTTACATCTCGTGATATGCCATAAATAGGACTCGCACACCATGTAAATGTAAAGGCTGTAACCATTTACAAACATCGGTTATTGTCTTTCTGCTATCACTAAGTATAGGAGAAAGGAGGGAATCCAACATATACACATGGTTTTGTACGGCTCTACCAAATCGTGAGATAACTATACTGCACCAACAAATAAATGAATATTAGCTTATTAGATTTAATCAAAATATTGAATTATCAAGCAGAGAAAAAGTTTGTATCAAACCTAATAATGGCCATCATAACGTTGTTATTGACCTCATTTGAAGCTATAGAGAGGATTGAAATCTCCTCTCCCCCAAATTCAAGATACTGAGGTCTATGTTGAATCATAACCCTAACATTAAAAGAGCTTCCCAATTCTTCCAATGAAGCCATGTTTATAGAGTTGAGGTCTTCTATCCCCGTTGACTCTTTGACGGCATTCATTTTGCACTCCTCTGAGCCATTATCTATTTGCCTTGTGGGAGGGTCCATAATGTCACCCTTAATGATTGCTCGAATGGTACATGTTATAAATGCATAGAGATGCAAATCCATATATGTTGACAGTGTGGTGTCATTTTGTATCTCAAAAATTTGACCAAGTACCAAAAAGCAATTGTAGCCCACCCTCCATCCACAATTATAGATGTGGCTATTCTCTTGATGTGATACCTGACATGTTATATACTCTATTTGTTGTGCCAAGTCACATTGCCACATTATTGTGTCGATAGCACCTACTAACTTTTGAGCTGATTTGCACATCAAAACATATAACAACAGTGAATATGTGCATTGCATATCAATCTACATGTCAAGAAGTGACAACAAGTGTAGTCTATACTTACTCTAACACAGTGCCATGGACGGATGTCATTGAGTTGGCAAAGAAGCACTTCTTCGCAAGGATGTCCACGACTACCAGACTCCAATGTGAGCTGCATTATCAATAAAGAATAATTACTATGTTTGAGACAATTCTAGCAATGCAATAGAAAAAACAAGTAGGGTTTGATGCTTACTTCTCATAATATGTTGTAAAAATAACTCGTGCGTCATTCATAGGAACGTGCTTCAACCACTTGCAAACATCCTCTATGGTTTCTTCTTTGTTGCTAAGCACTTCCGAAATACGAGGATCGAGCATATATGAAACGCTTTGTATATTTTGCGGAAAATTTGCTATAACATTACTATATTTTTAAAAAAAAGTATTAGCTTCTTGGGTTTAATCAAAATAAGCAAAGTATAAAGCCAAGGAAAAGGCTACATCAAACCTGAGGATGGTTGTAATGACTTTGACATTAACCTCTTTCTTAGGATTCAAGAGGATTGAAATCTCTTCTTCACCAAATTCAAAAAAATGAGGTTGTTGTCGAATTAACAACATAGCAATGAATGAACTTCCAATCTGCTCCAATAGATTCATATTTTCATGACTCATCTTATTGAGAGAGTAGTCTACATCGTATTCTTCTTCACTTGCTATGTCTTCTACATCCTCCTTCTGCTATAAAAATATAAAAAAGTTATGCGATGTACACATCCCAAATAAAGGCTTAAACAAGCAGATAAGGTTTCATACATGCTTTCATTAGAGTGAGTCTCTCCTCCGCTTGGAGCAAAAATTTAAAAAGTAAGGTTTCATACATGCTTTTATTAGAGTGAGTCTCTCCTCCTCTTGGAGGAAAAATTTAAAAAGTTATGAGATTTACACATCCCAAATAAAAATAAAGGTTTAAATAATCATAGAAGTATAAAGATAGCATGCTTTCATTAGACTCAGTCTCTTCTCCTCTTGGAGGAAAATATAAAAAAGTTATGAGATTTACACATCCCAATTAAAGGCTTGAACAAGCATACAAGTATAAAGATAAGGTTTTATACATGCTGCAATGTAGTCATATTTTGAGGTTGTTTCCCAATGGTAGTAATTAGACGCTGAATACTCTCAGCCTGAAATGCTAGCAGATCGGCTTCTGTATATGATTCCATTTTGACTGGTAACTCCAAATCAAAAATCTCTCTAAGAAACAACATGCAGTTGTAGGCAACCCTCCACCCACAGCTGTGCCCATCTTTTTGCTCCACTGGCAGACGTCTTTTGAATTCTACTTGATCTTGTTGCTCCGTGGTTGTTCTGACAGTAGATACTAGCCGATATGCAGCACTGTCCATCATGACATATTAAATATATTAATATGTCATGATCATAAGATACAAAATAAGAAAGTATCAAAAATATTAAGAGAATAATTACCTTGGGGAGTTGGCATGATAGCCTTTCATTGAATTCACAAACCACAAATGGTTGAGTTCAAGGTCCCAGAAGATCAGACTCCAATGTGAGCTACACGACCAGAATAAAAATGATTATTGTTTTACACAAACTTGCCAAAGAAATAGTAAAAATAAGGTTAGAGTTGATACTTACGCCTCATGATAAGGCATTAAGATGACTCGCACCCCATCTAAATTCAAAGGGCTTAACCAGGTACAAACATCTGCTATAGTCTTTTGAGGAGAGCTAAGAATAGAAGAAAGGAGAGCATTGAGCATGTAGACACGATGCTGCACTTCACTAGGAAGCTGAGAAATAACTACACTGCACCAAGAAATAAACAAACGTTAGCTCATAGAATTGATTTGCATTTTGCACTAGGAAACTGATATATAACTACACTGTGAATAAATAAACAAATGTTAGCTCATTGAAGTAGCAATAAATAAACACCAAGAAATAAACAACGTTAGCTCATAGAATTGATTTGCATTCTGCACTAGGAAACTGATATATAACTACACTGTGAATAAATAAACAAATGTTAGCTCATTGAAGTAGTAGCAAATAAACAAACATTACCTAAGAATGGCCAAGATAACATTGTCATTAACCTCTTTTAAAGGATTGGAGAGGATTGAAACCTCCTCTCTACCAAAGCTCAAATACTGAGGTTCTCGTTTCAAAACGATCCTAACTTCAAATAAGCTCTCCATTTTATCCAATGCAGCTAAATTTGATTCTTCAATCAAATTTAGAGGTGGTTGCATTGTTGAAGTAGAAGGGAGTGCCTCCGTATTGACTTCATCCATTTCTTCTCCCTCTATTCCCTATAAACAAATATGAGAGATTAGATTCATTATCTTTAAATTTAAATCTTATTTAAAAAATTATATTTAGTTGAGAAATAGAGAGTTCATATCGCTAAGTATTGTCGTAGTGGCCTTTTTTCATAACCCTGTGAGCCATAATTATCAAAGAAGGCATCATCGTGTATGTCTTCATCCACCAACCTCTCTCTGAATGGGTCATGTAAGTCCATCTTTTCATCATCATCAACTGGGACATTATGATCTTCAAGGTAATCATCCATGTCATCGGTGTCCTTGTGGTTTATCTCTTTTTCATAGCCTGTGGTTAGATCTGCTTGAAGCTGAAAATAAGCCATGAAATGCTTATTTTCAATAATATTTGTGGAGTTGCCTTTTCTGAGGAGATCCTCAAATAATATCCCATCCTACACAAGGTGACCTCCCAACCTGCCGATAGCAAATTCTCCATCATGGTAAGCAAGAGACTCCCACTTTTTGCAAGACTTCCATAGTTGTTTTTTTGATAATGTATGGACCTGGGAATATCTTGCTCTTCTAGCATCAATCTCAAATTATTTGAATTCCCTCATGTTCTTTTGTAAGGACTGATCAGGGTTGGGACTCCGCATACACAAAAAGAATGATTCAAGAGATTGACTCGCTATGCCACATTCTCTCTTGCCTCTCTTTGCTGCATAAACACCACTATAGATCTTCAAATCTGATGAATATGCTCACTCTAGAGTAACCTGCATGGCGTCTTTGTCTTTTTTATCAACAAAAATGACAATGTTGCAAATTTCCACTTTGCTAATGGTGGTATATACTATTCTATCAATGAAGTTATGGATATCATCGTTAGAAACTTCATTGATAAACAATAGTTGTGGCTTATCCCATGCTAACTCATTCTTGAAGAAGTCATCTTCTGAGACTCCCCTGAAGTTCACAAGCTTTCCAGACTCTGCCATAACCTCTACATTGAATTGAAAGCTTTGGTGCATATCTATCGGCATCCTTATCTCGCTGATTAATCTTTCCACATATGCAACCACCTGTTGTGGGATTTCTTTTCTCATATAAAAGGTTACTATTTCTGATCCATCTTCATCCTTTTTAATCCACCTGTTTGCCCATAGCTTTACCTTGGGTGTTGACAAAGAAGCTATATGCTTCACCACATTATAGTCAATGTTACAATGAGTAAGTGGAATTTGTTTCTCTAACAGCAAATACTTAACGGCACTATGCACTGCATCACGCCTCACCTGTACATTGATGCATTCTTCCATGCAGTGGTCTTTGTCTTTTTTTCCAAAAAACCATTCTTTCTTTAAAATTTTTTGTGCTGCCATGGATGCATACTTGTCAGGTAAGTACTTTATAGGTCTCCACATCCTTGCCGTCAACTCCTTCTTATCCATTACCTTTGACTTTCCGGAGATAAACAAAGGAGCTTCATAGGTCAACTGTCCATGCTCAGAAGCAATGCACATTTCAAGCATCTCATTGAACACTTCAACAGGATAAAATATGATAGAAGTGTAGTCGGCATATCTGTCCCTCACCACCTTGAGGCTTGTCATACTTTCTTCTCGCTCTTGAGTTCCCCTAGGCACAACTGCACTCAAAGAAGTATAGAAGTTTGTGAGTGTGTTGGCATCTGCTTTTGTGACCTTTCGCTTCAAATCAGGATTTGGAGAACCAAATGTTGTCCATATAACCCTTGCCTTCTGTAAGACCTCTGATGTTGAGGATATCTTACACTTTCCATGGACATAATGATTAAGTCTTTCGGACTCAATCAAATACTTGATCTCATGCTTGAACATACAGATTGTTACAGGATAATAATGGAATGAACTTATCTTTGCAAATTGTTCTGGAGTGAGTCTTTTGCCCTCCTTTGCTTCCTTTGCGATCTGATTACAAGCATAAGCCCAATGTTGACCATCAATGGGCTGGAATTTGCAATGAAGGAGGAATTCATTCTTTACTTCCTTTAGCATATTCTCACCTTATGCCTCTTCACCTTGTTCATGTGGAATATTTTTAAGAGTGTCTTTAAAGAATCGACTGAAGGTTTCCTCGAAATGTGTAGGCATTGTAAATGTTATTTGATCCAGAAAACTATTTTTGGTTGGACAAAACATTATTGGGCGCAAGACCACATTGCTTGCCACAGGTTTCTTACCATCTCTCAAAGCCTCGTATATTTGCATTGCATAGGATATATCAAGGCTTCGGCTATTAGTAAAGAGAGCTGCAGCTTCCACATCTTTGGCATTCACAAACCACGTCCTTTGACCCCAGATATATCCCACATCATCATCTGTAACTGCTTCATTAAGACGCAGATTAAGATTTTTGATTGATGTGAGTTCATCCTGATCATCTTCAGCCTCGGGTTCTGAGTCTTCTTCATCTTTCTCTTCTTTTAACCGTTTTTAATCCACATTATCTCTCTAGTCTACAATGGGACGATGTCTTTTTTTACTGCTTGGAACTGTGGCTCTTGTAGTACTAGCCTTTTGCATTTCACGTCGTGGTTTGCTAGCAAGAGCTTCTAGCATAACTGCAGTGGATTGACCTTGATCTTCTTCAATTTTTTTTAATTCCCGTGCACTCAAGGCTTGTTTTTCATCATCCTTAGTTACATCCACCATTTCTTGCTCTAGAAGTTTGCAGTCATGTTCTACACGTTTGTGACAGTGTGCCTGTTCTTCTTGTCCCTGCATCAAAGTCTAAGCATTTTGATCTCCTCCATGTGAAGATCCTTGAATATGAGGAGCATATTCTACATCCTGAAAGTACTCAAACATTATCTTTGCATGCATCCTTTTTGCCACCACACTAGGAAATTGCTCCCAAGTATATGAAAGAGTCTCCAATGCACTTTGCAGCTCTGGAAACTTTGATGGTTGAGGAGGAGGCATCACAAAGGCCTTTGAGTCTCTCCTTGACACAAAAATATGAATACCGCCAACTTCAGGATCTGAACTCTTTGTAAAAATATCCACAAAGCTCTCTTTTGGCTCTATCATTATGCCTACCATAAGGCTTGAAGTCATATCTTTTTTGAAGAAAGTAGCATCCCATGGATCTTCAACACCATTGAACTCCCTTTTTGACATAAGTAGAAAGAGTCTCTTTTCCTTTTGATGAAGAAACCAAGCTCTTCTGCCCATGTGATATCAAGTCCACCTACAAAAGCCATTGGGGCTATATTCCTTTCCTTTGAAATTCAAAGTGACATCAGAAACCCATTCTCTGATCTCAGAGTCATTTAGGATAGCCACCACATTAGTTGATTGCTCCATAATCCTACAAGAAAAGATAATGAAGAATTTAGATACATACAAGTAAAGTACAATATACAACCCTTGATACAATAAATGTGGGAAATAGCCTAAAAGGCTTTACAAGGCTTCATATGGCAATAAATGTGGGAAATAGCCTAGAAGGCTTTACAAGGCTTAAATATTTATACAAATGTAAAAAAATTAGCCAATAAAGCTTTACAGTAATATAAAATGTCGTCTAGTAATAAAGCTTCAATCTTCGTGAAGACATGTAATCTGTCCATCCATTGATTTGCCCTCTAGTCATAAAGCTTCAATCTTCGTGATGACATGTAATCTGTCCATCCATTGATATCTGTGCACTGATACCCAACTGATGCAATCTACCCACTAAAAATTGTTCCACTGATATCCACTTATGCAGCCCACATGATATCCACTTATGCATCCCACTGATACTCGTTAAATAGTGAATGGTCGGGATGGTCAGGTTTATTACAAGGCGCTTCATATGACAATAAATGTAAAAAATAGCATAGAAGGCTTTACAAGGGTTTTTATGACAATAAAGGAGCTTAAATATTTATACAAATGCAATAAAAATAACCAATAATCATCAAGCTCCAATATGTCCCATGACATGTAATCTGTCCACTGATATATGTAATCTGTCCACTGATATCTGCTCATGCAATCTGCCCACTGATAAACTTCTTGGTAAATGGTAAATGGTAAAAGGTCTTATTTAATAGCATGTTATGAGTGTTAAACCGCATGTGAGCAAAGGGACTGACAACGATTAGGAACTAGTTAGAAAAATTTGAGAGAGGAGACAAAGGTCTCCTCTCTCTCTCTCCTCTTCTCTCTCTCTCCCTCTCTCTCTCTCTTACCCTCTCTACCTCCCTACCTCTATCCTCTTGGCCGCTAGGATTTTTCATTCTTTCCCTCTCTATGTCTCTCTCTGTCTCTCTTAATCTCTCTCAGCCTTCCTCCCTCCCTCCCTCCCTCCCTTGGTGGCCACGGCCGTGAGAAGTCTCTCTCTCTCTCTCTCTCTCTCTCTCTCTCTCTCTACCTCCCTCTCTTGGCGGCCACGGCCCCTAGAAGTTTCATTCTCTCTCCCTCTCTCTTTATCTCTCTCTCCCTAAGTCTCTCTCCTCTCTTCTCTCTCTCTCTCTCTCTCTCTCTCTCTCTTTCTCTCTCCCTCTCTCCCTCTCTCTCTTTCTCTCTCCCTAAGTCTTTCTCCTCTCTTCTCTCTCTCTCTCTCCCTCTCCCTCCCTACTTTCTCCCTCCCTCTAGCACAGAAGTTTCATTCCTCCCTCTCTCTCCCCCCCTCTCTCTCTCTCTCTCTCTCTCTCTCTCTCTCCCTCTCTCTCTTTCTCTCTCCCTAAGTCTCCCTCTTCTCTTCTCTCTCTCTCTCTCTCCCTCTCCCTCCCTCTCTTTCTTTCCCTCCCTACTTTTCTAGTAAAGAAGTTTCATTCCCTCTCTCTCCCTCTCTCTCTCTCTCTCTCTCTCTCTCTCTCTCTCTCTCTCTCCCCCTCTCTCTCTTTCTCTCTCCCTAAGTCTCCCTCTTCTCTTCTCTCTCTCTCTCTCCCTCTCCCTCCCTCTCTTTCTTTCCCTCCCTACTCTTCTCTCTCATTGCTGCGAGGAGACTCTCTTCTCTCTCTCCCTCTCTCAGCTCTCTCTTTCTTTCCCTCCCTACTCTTCTCTCTCATTTAAGGAGCCCCTCTTCTCTCTCTTAATCTCTTGTCTCTCTCCCTCTCTCTTTCTCTCCCTCCCTACTCTTCTCTCTCATTTCTCATTCTCTGTCTCCCTCTCTCTCTTTCTCTCCCTCCCTCCTCTTCTCTCTCTTAATCTCTTGTCTCTCTCGCTCCCTACTCTTCTCTCTCATTTCTCATTCTCCCTCTCTTAATTTCTCTCTTTCCCTCTCTCCTCTTGCCACGTTTCATTCTGATAAACATCTCTCTCTCTCCCTCTCTCTCCCTCTCTCTCTTTCTCCTTACAGTCTCTTAACTTCAATTCCCAGCAAGGAAAGGTATCCAACATGGGCTCCTATACAAGAATTCAATGAGAGGTCTAACTGTGAAATAGAAGGATTAAAAGCATTTATTACATACAAAGAGGAAATGCTCCGGAGATATCCTGATTCGAAGCCTACTTGGAGAGAACACACTACCACTATAATTAACAAGACACGAAATTTTATAAAGGACCTTGAGAGAATGCGAGGCTCAAAGGATGTCAAGGAAGAATGCAATATGTTTTGGCCAAATGTTCATAACGATTTGCACCCAGCTCCAGTCTTTGAAAATGAATTTGTATCATTACTCCCACATCCATATTGTGGACCGAAGAAGAAAGAGTTTATGCCACAAGTAGATATAGAGGTCGATTGTTTTGTCGTGGTTTGGCCATCGGATGATGAATATGAGAATGTGAAGTTTTGGGTTGCAAAAGTAGTTGATGTGCAAAGAGATGACCAAGGGAGAGCTACAACATTTACAACGGTATGGTATGAGCCAAAGGGCAAGAAGGAGAATATGGATAACAACACATTGTATACTAATTGTATAATGAAGTAGTGGGTCCCAAATGATGAAGCAGTCTCTCAAGTTTTGACGGAGACGATCATAGTGTCTTGGCATTCAAGGGCAAAGAAATCAAAGAAGCGCATGGGATATGAGGTAGAAGGAAAAATAAAAATACCACAGCAAATTATTTTGCATATACACGAATTTTTAAGGATGCTCGCCATGGAGGACGTAGAAGGAGACAGCGCAAATGAAGAATGTCCATGATTAAAGCTTTGTATTGAAGTCCATTGAAGGATTTTATTTGGGTACTAGGCAAGAAGCCAATCCAAGATAATTATAATCATAGTCATCACCTCCTATGTCAAATGAGAGTCAAAATATGCACTGGATGTCACCCAAGGGTCAAGGCTTGCCAAGACAATAGGGAGTTAATGCAGATGGCACCTGGCAAGGGACTATCACATTGAGCAATAAGACAATGGGGAGTCAATGCACCTAAGGGGCAAGGCTTGGCAAGATAACTTGTGGGAGTTAATGCAGATGGTTGCACTCGATGTCACCCAAGGGTCAAGGTTTGGCAAGACAATAGGGAGTTAATGCAGATGGCACATGGCAAGGGACTATCGCATTGAGCAATAAGACAATGGGGAGTCAATGCACCCAAGGGTCAAGGCTTGGCAAGACAAGTGGGGGTCAAATTATGCAGATGGCATCTGGCAAGGGACTGTCATGACATTGAGCAATAAGACAATGGGGAGTCAAATTATGCAGATGGCATGAATTGAGGCTCTTTAAAAGAAACAATTTAAATTGTAAACATATGTTCAATCTATATCATTTTGGATATAAAGACTCTAACTGAGAGCTGACAAAGTGAGGGGTCAAGGAGGATCGTAACACCATGAGAGAGACATAGGATAGGAAACAATTGATCCATTGAAATCTCTATATTCAACAATACATAATAGGCTTCTTATATAGAGAGAGCCTTCAGAATAGTCAAACCATGTGGGATCCTCTCATCCACATCTCTTCTTGTGGATATCCTCAATCCACATCTCCACATCATGTAGTCCACATCCTAGGGTGGCTACTTTAATTCTTTCCTATACCATACCTTAGCCTTTTAATCTATGTGCTCATGGCACCATATCTCAACACCTCCCCTTGGTGCCATAATCCTTTGGCTACTGCAAGGTGGTCAGATGTGAGTTACATTCCATCACCTCCCCTTAGTGCATGCATTGCTACTTAAGGTGGTCAAGTGTGGCTTCTACATGTCAATACCTCCCCTGGGTGCTTTCATAGCTACTCTCAGGTGGTCAAGTTTGATTTACAAAATATAGGCAAGGTTGGCAAGGGTTTTTGTTTCTCAATACATTTCATTGATGTCACCTTTTGGCTCATGGCTTGATGATGATTCCACGTAGTTGACTTGTTGATTCTTCAATCTGCAATCTTCTTCCTTGTGTCCGAGCTTCTTGCAATGGTGACACTTTGGTTTGTTCTTCAATCTGCAGTCACTTTGATAGTGACCCATCCTTCCGCAATGGTAGCATCTCACTGATGTTTTACTGAATAGTGCTTGTTCTTCATTATAGCTGTTGAGTGTTGATGTCGATGTTGATGTCGATGCCTTCAACTCTCTTTCTTTTTCAAGAAGAGAGGATACACATTCTTCAAACTTTGGATCTGGCAAATTCTTCAAAGTGGTTGTCAATGCACTATACTCTGCAGGCATGCTTTTAAGGAGAATTGCAAGTGCATCTTTCTCTCCTACTTTTGCATTTATGCCCTCTAGTTGAGTCATAATGCTTTTGATTTTGTTGACAAATTGTGCCATGGATTCATTGAAGCCCATGTGCATACCATAGAATTCAATCTTAAGATGGATTTCTTGGTTTTTGGCTTTTGCACCAAACACTGTGTTCAACTCATCCCATGCATCCTTGGCATGATCCTTAGAGTCTATATGATGAATTATGTTTGGACCCAAGTGCAATCCAATGAGTGATAGTGCTGCTTCATCTTTTTCCTTCCAAGCATCATTTTGTGTAGTGGGTATGTCTTCTTTTACAGTCTTCCAAAGCTTTTGGTGCATCAGGAGATATCTCATTTGTGTAGACCATGTGTGAAATCCTTCCCCGGTGAACTTTTCAACAGTTGGGGTGCGGATTGCCATTGCAAAGGTCTTACCAGTTGATGATACTTTCAAATCTGGCAGTGTCTAATTGCATACAGAAAATCTGAGTTGACAAGCACATAGAGCTCAAAAAGACGATCACTTTTCCTTTTTGGAGCGTGTCTAAATTCTTTCTGGATTGAGAGTTACGCTTAGTCAAAGATTTTGTGGAGAAGAGATGGCCTTTGCTAATGTGGCACAGGGATTCACATGCAGAATTTCATATTGTGCTTAGCAAGGTTGTTGTGCTTAGGTGGCATTGTGGTGGCCTATTACCCCAGCTTAGTTAACCCAAGGTTACTCAAACTGTATCATGGCTCAACTGACCCAACAGTTAACTTAACCAAAGTTAAAGGTTACCACCTTATCTGCCACGTGGCAAGGTGTGAACCAAACTTGGGCTATGAAGGTTTTGGAGAAGAAAAACAGAGGCGCGTCGATGAAGAATCCTGAGGAGTCAACAACTATCACGAACTAGAGATTGGAGACTGCAGTAAAGGATTTTAGAGCCTTTCGGATGCAGTGAAATAGACAGATTCCAAAACCGTAGCCTCTAGCTATGGTTTCCAACACACGGCTAGCTTGACCAATCTCTGTTGCTCACAATTCGTTTGTTGAGGTCTTCTTATGAGATGCCGTTTGCCTTGCTTTGGAGCCGGGAGCCATATGCTGGCCCATGAACTATAGGAGTAGTCAATGGGCACTAGGAGCTAGCGGTTCAGGCTGGTTGCAGAGGCTCGAAGAAGCCATGCTTGATGGAGGCGCTGAAGTGTCATTGGCTACGCTGTAGAGCCTTCGATGGAGGTTTCTCACATGCACGAGTTTTGGCAGCGACTATGCGGTGACTACGCGAATGGAAAAGCTATCTTTGAGAAGCAGGAGTTGATTCTTCGTCTTGTACTAAACAAGGCCTTAGCCAACACGCTGATCCTCGGCTTTAGGTAGGACGGGCGGTGATTCATACACTGTGGCACTTTAAAAGGAAGATGATAAAGGTCGTGGGAGTCGATGCTGAGTCGCATTGTAGATGCGTCATTGGAGACGCCTGTAGGTATCCGCCATCACCACCTTCATCACCTGCAATTCCACACAAGCTTCCATTCTATCATCGCCATCGCTAGCTTCGATCTTTGCTTCACAACCTTTAGATGCAGAGACGACCTAACTGCATCGACGCCGGGAACAGGATTCTACCCCTCTTGGATGTTTAAGCTTAGGCTTTAGAAGGCTGTAGAGGCTAGTTGAAGGTGGGCATAGGTGGCTGCTGTAGAGGTCCGTCGGCTTGTAATAAGGATAGGACTTTGAAGATAGTCTACCTCTCTCTCTCTAAGAATACTCTCATAAGACAGCATGCACGGAATGAAGAGCTCAAGTGAAGATCACTCTTTCTCAGTCTAAAATCTAACAACTAATCTAGGAGAGCTAGACCTAAGCTCTGATACCATGACAAAGTGAGGGGTCAAGGAGGATCGTAACACCATGAGAGAGACATAGGATAGGAAACAATTGATCTATTGAAATCTCTATATTCAACAATACATAATAGGCTTCTTATACAGAGAGAGCCTTTAGAATAGTCAAACCATGTGGGATCCTCTCATCCACATCTCTTCTTGTGGATATCCTCAATCCACATCTCCACATCATGTAGTCCACATCCTAGGGTGGCTACTTTAATTCTTTCCTATACCATACCTTAGCCTTTTAATCTATGTGCTCATGGCACCATATCTCAACACCTCCCCTTGGTGCCATAATCCTTTGGCTACTGCAAGGTGGTCAGATGTGAGTTACATTCCATCAAGAGCAACGTCTCTCAATGTAATCATATAATAATAGCTATAATTGCTATTATACCTCTTCGGTTCAATACAAAACTTGGGTCTTATGGCATCATGTCTTTTTTCTATTTATTAAAAGTTTTAAAAATTTTGTGCATATTGTCCATGACAATGTTATTTTC
This sequence comes from Dipteris shenzhenensis, assembly GCF_047967505.1. Taxonomy (NCBI): domain Eukaryota; kingdom Viridiplantae; phylum Streptophyta; class Polypodiopsida; order Gleicheniales; family Dipteridaceae; genus Dipteris; species Dipteris shenzhenensis. Next base: position 13,524,665 of record NC_141613.1, on the reverse strand, counting down.
ATGAAATATTTAAGTCTCCTTTCATGGATTTATAAATTTATCACGTCAAGGAAAAATATTAAAAATAATTAAATTAACAAATAACTTAGATATAGCTAGAATTTCTAATATAGGATTATTTCAAATTCTTGCATGTTGGTACAAAAGTATAGATTGAAAAAACAATATTTTTATGTGAATATGATAGTGCCACAAAGTGAACTTTTGATTTGGGAAGAATATTTTCAGAAAGTAAAATTTTGATTTGGGAAGGATATTTTCACAAAGTAAAGTTTTCATTTGGGAAGGATTTTTGGGCTTCGTCCAAAAACAACACAAAAAGTCCAAAATTAATGAATAGGTGTTGTATCGGGTTAAATAGAGGGTGTGCCAGGTTCAAGCCAACCCTATCTTATGCTGACAAGAAGTTGAGGCACGATACTGCACATGCACATAGATCATTAAAGACAGAGCTGGCAATGACTGTAATGCATAGGGCCATGTGTTGCACAATTGGTTACACACACGTTAGCGATCTTTGGTCAATCAGTCCATACTTCAATGGAGGTAGTATTCATGACATGCTCATGAGCCTACCTTCCATGTATCATGAATATTTGAACTGGGCAAGGCAAGGCAACCCCCGCGAGCAACCCCGCAATGCATGGCATGATACATGGAGTCAGATGCAAGCACGCCTATTCTGTAAGAATGCTCTTGCTATTTGCCTAGCTATTGCTAGTGCAATGAATGCAGTGCACGAGAGGGGGTTCAGACACATTGATTTGAATACCGAAAACTATGTGCTGGATTTCACACCAGATGGAAAATCTGTGCAGGTGAGCATTATTGATTGGGGAAGGTGTCTCCACAGAATTGAGAGCAAGCCTGAGCAGGTTCAGGCGCATGGTCCAAAGTTAATATTTCCTTGGTTTGCACTAGATCTTTACGCAAGAAATGATGCTTTTCCTCAATCAAATGGCGCATGGTCAGACATGTCAGATTGCTATGTTGTTTGTTGGTTACTTGGTGAAATAGCCAACTTCCTTGTGTGGTGCAGGTCCGCACTGTCAGATGATGAACTATACTCGAGGCATGTAATCAAGCTATTATGGGATTGTAAACTCCACTTGTGCTACCTGTAGTTTTTAAATATTCCTGAAATAAAATTTGCACTATTTTGAAATGGATTTATGTTTTTTCATTAGTTGTTTAGGATTTATGTTTTGAAATTTCGAGAAAACAATCTTCTACAATAGGATGAGAAGCAAATGTGTTTGAATGTATGTATGTATCATGTCCTGAACTCATATATTTGCTATTATGTTTAGGGTTTAGCACTTCACCAAAACAATGGCATCGTCATCAAGAACACCCTCTCGACCATCCACACAGGCCGAGTACAAAGCCCAAGACAAATGCACTCGCAGTAGTCAAGCGATGTAGTTCATGATGGACATGGCTAATGCTACCACGCATCTGTCACTAAAAAAGCAAACAAAGGTAATTGCCCAAGCTAATATTTTCCACAACCCTAATGGCATTAAGTACGTAGCCATACATCTCCTCGTCTGGGAACAGTAGCTAGCATCACTTACACAAGTACTTATAAATAATTTTACTACTACTTTCTAAGCTATGAGAAATTGTTTTACTAATACTTTCTAAGCTAGGAGAAATTGTTAACCTAATATCCTCAGTCCTCAATATTGTTTTTTTCTATGTATATTGTACTATAGGGTTTCAATTCTAATAAAATCTACAAATTAAAATGGATGTAATATATTCATACCTGATTTGTTTCACCTAATAATCTATAAAACATAAGGATAGTGAACTTATGTATATCACTATCTTTCCACACATATGCAACATAATTTTGCGAGTTGCTATGGGCCGGCAATTGCGAGCTCCACAACTAGCTAGACTTCGAGCGAGATGCAAAAGGCTGACATAAGTGAGCCCGCAATCGACTCAAAGTCAAATATTTCCCCATCACTCTTAAATACTAGTTTGTAGAGTTTCAGTAATATATAGTATGAATTTTAACCATATACAAGATGTTCTAGGTTGGCCTAAGCGAACCTCCATCCAGCACGTGGTATAATATTATTCATCAATGAACGAATTGTTACGGGTTGGCTTAAGCGAACCTCCAACCGGCCCCTTGACTTTTTCTTTACGTATAGTTACATGCTTATAAATAAATACATATGCTAAAAGTAAGAAAATCATACACACAAACATAAACTATTCCAAAAGTAAATCATTTCATTCACTAATGTCTACTCTACCATTTTCCTAAATTTTGCTAGTATCTATGTACTATATTTCATGCATATAGAATGAAATCATAGGTTATGAAACAAAACTAAAACTCCAAGCCATGCAACTACCTAGTCCTATGTGATAAGTCATGCCAAAGAGTTTACAATCTAGACAAGTAACACTTCTATACTTCATGTATAAAATCAAAATCGCCTATTTTTCAAAGCTAAGTACAATGTCACATGCAATTACCTTACTCTTCATCTATAAGTTATGAAACTAAACTAAAATCTCCATAGTATCCTAGGAATCTCGGATTTTGTGAATAGTACAAGCGTGGCACAAGTATATATAACATTAACGACACCGGCCGGTGTCTCTAAACATCGGCCTGTGTTGCTAATTATACCAGTCGGTGTCGAGAAACATCAATCGGTGTAGATGTATATCGGTCGATAAAATTGTATACCGATCAGTATATTCTAAACCAATCGATATGGTATGAAGATACCAACCAGCGTATAGGTATACTGGCTGGAGTCAATTATGGATAAAAATCGCTACTGGGGCATTTTAAAATGCCCTAGAGCAACTTTAAAAACGTTTTAAACATTTTTATACAGCATTCTAAAACTAACGTTCTAATACCGCCGCAAATCCCTATGTGTGGGAATCTATCGGTACACGGGTCTTCAAAGATGGCAAAGATCTCACTAGATTACATCATTGAGCATGTCAAGACGACTTGATTTGATAGATTAGAATATGTGAACAATTACATCTTCGATAGCAGGAGAGCAAACGTCTCGAGTGAAGAAACAATGGAGGAATAGAGATGGAAAGCCACAAAGGCAATGACATTTTTCCTGCCGCTTGTCTTGAGCTTGATGAAGCCATTTTGCAAGGGGTCCCTCGACAACCTAAGATTGTCGTAGATGAGATTGATTGCTTGGAGGAGGAACGTAGAGTTCCCAAGAGTGTCATTCACAAGATGGTCATATTGCATGAGGAATTGTGGGAAGGCCTTCAATACTATAAGAACCCACAGTTTGCAAAGTATGGGCACACCACCAACTAGGCTACATGCAAGTGTGGGAAGGCATCCCTTGACTGACCACACTGAGGGAAGATAGAGCATTTCCTGGGGCAACCCACTCTCGGGTTGTGGGGCCCGTTTGAAGCCTCAAATGATCCTAGATGGCTCTGGGCCGAACGGAGACCGTAGGTGAGTAGCATGGGTGGTTGAGGAGGATTTTGGGGGACATGGGTGCAGTGCAGAACAAGCCTACACAGTTATCATGTGACAATCAGAGTTGCATGGCGATCGCAAAGAACCCGATGTTCCACGCTCACACAAAACACATTGAGATTCAATATCACTTTGTACGTGAGCTCATCATGGATGGAGAGGTCGACTTGGTGTACTGTCTGACTACAGAGAATGCTGCGGAATCTTCACAAAGGCTCTTGGAAGAGACTTGCTGGAGAGGCATCTTCATCGTCTTGGCATTAGGCCAAAAAAGTAAGTTCACTTGCAGGTGGACATTGAGGGGGGGTGTTAGATATCAATGCTCCACTCTCATGTAACTACGCGGGAACCAGCTAACTCTACTTGTAAGCCCCCCATATGAGGAGAAGGCATTTGAGTAGCTCGGTTATCCTGTAGGTCCTGGTTTGGACACCAGATGGGGGCCATGTGTGGCCTGATGGCTGGACGGCTTCAGATAGAGTTGGCACACCACCACTAGGCTACATGCAAGTGCGAGAAGGCATCCCTTGACTGACCGCACTAAGGGTAGACAGAGCATTTCCCAGGGCAGCCCACTCTCGGGTTGCGAGGCCCATTTGGAGCCTCAGATGATCCCGGATGTGGCTCTGGGCTGAACGGTGACCATAGGTCAGTTGCTCTGTTTTGTGCACCGGTTCTATCATATGGTCGGTGGCCTATTTTGGGACTGAACCCCAGTCGACCATTTTGGGTAGACTGGGTCGGTCACCCAATTGAGCCTAACCGACTACGACTGGTGGCTATATAAGAGCAAGCCTGTGAAGCCCATTTTATCACTGGGAGATCACTGGCTACACCAACCTTGATTCCTTAGCATCCAACCTCCATCTTCTACTATTTCCAGCATGCCATCGAAGCTTCTTTCACAGGAGTGCACGGTTGGGAGGCAGTGCCACTTGTTGTATCAGTTCTACAGTAATCAAATTTTTGATTCTCCATACTATCTTTTTTTCTCTCTTGCGTACAAGATCCTGTTATTTGTTGAGCACAGACGTATTATTTTCTTACATGTCACTCTATGAAGTTTAGAGTGCAGGCTAAAGCTTGTGAAGACTCGAGAATGGTATTTACCTGAATGGCGTGATGTTGCTTCCTCAAATGCTATCAACAATCATGAAATCATGGCTCATTTTCTTCTCTCTGATGGCAATGATCGAATGCATGCATCTGCAACAACTGCTTCTTGCTACTGCTCTACAAGGGGTCTTCAATTCCTTGTGCCCTGACTAATATTTTCAGCTTTTCTATCTCGCAACCTCTATTTGCTTCTCTTGTAAGCCATGGTGACAATCAATGAAAGATGACAAAACAAATATTGGTAAAGGATAAATGGCTAATTAGGCCCCTTACTCCAACAAGATTGGTTTTAAACCAATCTTGCTGAAGGATGAAAGGACAAAGAAAATGAAATCCTTAGGCATTCATCCTCCACTAAGATTGGTTTTGAAACCAATCTTGATGAAGATGGGGAATCAAATGAGAGTCTTAGTCTTTCATTTCATTCCTGGATTCCATCAAGATCAATTTTGAATCGAATCTCGATTCCCCATCTTGATGAAGAGGGGGAAGCAAATGAAAGGCTAAGTCTTTCATTTAATTCTTAATTCCATCAAGATCGGTTTTAAATCCAATCTTTGTGGAGGATGAATGGCTAAGGCTTCCATCCACCATGGCCTTTCATGCTCCAACAAGAAAAGTTCTAAAACCAATCTTGATGGAGGATGAAAGGCTATGGAGGTGAAATCCTTAGCCATTCATCCTCCACCACTAAGATCGGCCTTCAAATCGATCTTGATGGAGCTGGGAAATGAGATGAAAGGCTAAGCCTTTTATTTTATTCCCTAGCTCCATAAAACTGGTATTTGTAGGATGATTGGCTAAGGCTTTCATCCACCATGGCGTTCCATCCTGCAACATGATCGGTTCTAAAACCAATCTTCTTGGAGGATGACATGCCATGGTGGATGAAGGGGGCCTTAGCCATTCATTATCCAACAAGCCTAGATTTAAAATCCATCTTGTTGTACGATGAAAGTGGCCTTAGCCATTCATTATCCAACAAGACTGGTTTTAAATTCCATCTTGTTGTATGATGAAAGGGCATTCATCCTCCAATAAGATCAGTTTTAATTCTTTCATTTAATTCCCTAGTTCCATCAAGCTCGATTTTAAAACCAACCTTTGTAAAGGATGAATGGATAAGGATTTCATCCTCCAACAAGATCAGTTCTAAAACCAATCTTGTTGGAGGATGAATGGCTGATGAGGATGACATTCATCCTCCACCAAGCTTGATTTTGAAACAAATCTTGATGGAGTATAGGAATGAAATGAAAGTCTAAGTCTTTTATTTCATTCCCTGATTCCATCGAGCTAGATTTTGGAATCGATCTTTGTGGAGGATGAATGGCTAAGGCTTTTAACGACCATATCCTTTCATCCTCCAACGAGATCAGTTTAAAAAACAATCCTATTGGAAGCTGAAGGGCCATGGTGGATTAAGGCGCCCTAGCCCTTTGTCCTCCAAAATATCAGTTTTAAAACTTATCTTTTTGGAGGATGAATGGCCATGGTGGATGAAGGGGCATTAGCCATTCATTCTCCACCAAGATCGGTTTTGAAATTGGTCTTAATGGAGTTGGGGGCTGAAATGGAAGGCTTATAATTGATGTAAGTGGATCATGAGGACCAATCTTTCATTCTCTAGTTCCTCCAAGATTAGCTTTAAAATTGGTCTTAGTAGAGGATGAGTTTGTAGATCCCCTTCATCCACCATAGATTACTCAATTCATTTCCCATCGAAGTTAGGTCGTGAACAGTCTTAGCCATAAAATCTTGTAGCTTGATCTTTGTATATGTTTCTATTCTTGAGACATGTTCAAAATTTTCATTGAGGAACAACATGAAGTTGTAGGCAACTCTCCACACACTGCTAAACCTGTCTTTCTGCTCCACTGTGATACGTGGCTAGAAATTTGGTTGGTCTTGATCATGGGGGATTCACTAGTAGTAATAAGGAGACGTCACCTGCGTGCAATAAATATATAAAAATTCCCCTTATCTACCCCCTATTTACGGGACCTTACCTTATAAAATGTACCTTCCTTCCCTTATCTAACCCCCCTCTCTTACACTCACGTGGCACCATATGATAAACCCTAGTGGACCACCCAGGGTCTTGATGCTACTTAATTTTTCTAATCATAGTTACTAACTTGTTTGTAGACTTGTCCATCATGACATATGAAAAAGTAAATTTTTGTAGTAAATAGTAAGATGCATGTTCATAATAATATGTTAAAAGAACACTTACTTGAACACCAAGCCGTAAAAGCCTATAAATGAATTGACAAACCAACAATAGTTGTCATTAAGATCCCATACTATTAGGCTCCAATGTAAGCTACATGACCAATAAAGAACAAAAGATTTATTGACACAATATTAAGTATTAATTGACACAATATTACAAATAAAAGAGTAAAAGAAAGGTTAAGATGATACTTCTCATAATATGCATAAAGATGACTAGCATGCCATCCAAGTCTAAAGGTTGTAACCATGTACAAACATCATCTATCGTCTTCTTGGTATCATTAAGTACAGCTAAAAGGCGAGAATCGAGCATACACACATGATTCTGTACTAATCTGGGAAAGTGAGATATAACCATACTACAGCAATAAATAAACAAATGTTAGTAGCAGATTAAATCAAAAGATTGAAGTATCAAGCCAAGAGAAGTTCATATCAAACCTGAGGATGGATAACCCTGACATCAAAAGATATACCCATCTCATCCAATATGTTACATTAGGACAACTTATGGGTATAGCAGTCAATGTTTCCTATGGTGGACACTCCACAATGTTATCAATAAATTCCTTAATGGTAGATGACATAAATGCATGTAGATGCAAGTCTATATATGTTGATAATGAGGTTTCACTGCCAATCAAATTAAAATTTGATCAAGGAGCAATAAGCAGTTATATCTGACTCTCCACCCACAACTGTGTCCATAATTTTTCGTCACTATCAGGCATGTTACATACTCTGTTTAATCTTCTAAGTCACCTTCCAATTGCACAACTGCATCTATAGCACCTACCAACTTCCGAGCCTATCTACACATCATAATAGATAACATAAATGAATGTGCGCATTGCATATGATGCATCTCATGGAAGTAATTGTGACACAGGTAGGTTATACTTACTCTGACACACTACCATGGACAAATGCTATTGAATTGACAAAGAAACATTGCTTGGCTAGGATGTCCACAGTCACCAAGCTCTAATGCGAGCTGCATTATCAATTAAGAATAATTATTACTTGACATAATCATCCACAATGTAAGAGATAAGCTAAGTAAGGATTGATACTCACTCCTCACAATATGCAGTAAAGATAACTCGTGCCTCAATCAAATCAACATATTGCAACCACTTGCAAACATCGTCTATGGTCTTTTGCTTATTGCTAAAGTACATTAGAAACAAGAGGATCGACCATGTATGCACGTCTTTGTATATATAGAGGAAGCTATTCTAAAACCATATTGCAATAAAAAGAAAAGAATATTAGTTCATGCGATCCAATGGAAATACAAAAATATAAAATCAAGAAAAAGTTTGTGTCAAACCTGAGGATGGTTATTATGACTTTGTCATTAACCTCTTTCTTGGAGTTTAAGAGGATTGAAATGTCATCTTCATTGAATAGAAAAGTAAGAGGTTGTTGTCAAACTTGAAACCTAACTTGAAATGACTTCCCCATCCACCGCAAGGTATGATTATTTTCTAGAATTATCCAATGGATAGCAAGAGCAACTTTTTTTTCTTGAGATGAGCTTCCTATATTCTCTACTCTAGCTATGTCCTCCTCAAATGTCCTCCTCCTTTTCCTCCCCCTATCAAAAGATAAAACAATTATGAGATTCAAAAATTTTAATTAATTATAATTTAAAAAATTCTTTTTAAATAAATGAAGAAAATTAAGGATAGTTTTCATAACTTTAGATATCTTCGTGGTCTTTTTATGTAACCTTTTGAGGCAAGGTCAGTGTCATATTCATCTCCTTTAGCTTCCTCACTATCGTTGGTGTCATCACTATCATATCCATCACTTTCAGCATTTTCACCCTCTTTCTTGCTCTCATCAAACATAGCCATCTCTATGTCAGCATCCTCTTCATGTGAGATCAGACCTTTTTTATCATACTTCATTGTGAAAGAAGCCATGGTATCAAGGTATTCCAAGCAAGAAGGTCTCTCAATAATATTTACAGGGTGTCCTTTTCTGATAAGATCTTCAAACAAATGTCCCATTCGACACAACGTGACTTCCCATCCGCTACACTCTTTCCAGGCTCTCAAATTATCTCATGTATGAAAAAAAAAACCTTGTTCAAAGTTTTTACTTTTCTGAGTGTGCTCCTTGACGATTTATTGTGCATATGCATGCACATTTTCTAGAATTGCATTCACCATAGAAGGAGTAATTTTAGACCCATCCTCTTCTACCTTTACCCATTTGTGCACCCAAGCCTTCTGTTTAGCTGAGGGTAAAGCTGATGCCATCTGCTTCACAATACTATGATCAACTTTACTTTTTTGTGGCAATACTTGTGTATTTGTCTAGCAAGTTTCTTATAAGCCTCCACATCTGAGCCGTCATTTCTTTTTTCTCATTCTTCTTTGCCTTGTCTTTAATAAACGAGGGATCCTCATATGTGACATCTCCCTTCTCACATGCAAGACATAATTTTGTTATCTAATCGAAAACATCACTGTGGAAAACTATGCCTGTGTAGTCTTGATGCGTGCCTAGGATTCGAGGGTGGGGGCACGGGTTTGTAACTCTGGTTTCTAGTCTTGGAGCAGGAGGCTTGAAGTCAGGTGGTGTGACTTGGTTATTATGAACTTTAATAGTGCTCCGGCAGGATCGCTTCTTGAAATAGGTCTCTTATAAACAACCATGGGAGGGGGAACCGTAGAAGATGGTGTAGCATACGGTGTGTGGATAAAAATGAAAAAATATTTTTCACTTGTTGCATGTTGATGGGTGAGTGCATAGCTATGTATATAGCTAGTTGGTTGTGGAAATGAGCTCTGGGTAGCCTCATGATGGACTCCACACTGATGACATATTGTCTTGAGATGGAAGACGCTTCTACAGGGACTCTGGGAGATAATGAAGTGCAGTGTGGTTGCAACAGGCAATCCAAAGCAGTGTGACGGGGTTTTGTTGTGGGATGACATGTACTCTTCATAGTTGTGTGATAGTCTGTGGGGAACTGAGTATTACATGCTGGTTAGCAGGATATGTGCATTGGTGCCTAAGGTAGGAGTATAGGCACTAATTGCCTTGGTAAAGTTTGAAGGAAGGGTGGAAGAGTGGTAAAAAGCAAAGGTGACGTGGCTATAATCAAAAAAGGTATCCATGCAGGTGGCTACGTGAGGACGAGGCGAGGAGGTTCTGGATGGCGAGGTGGCGACTGCAAGAAGCATGCCAGAGGAAGGATATCGGGGTCCTGGGAGAGGAGCGAGAGTCTAGGAGCTACGTGAGGAGGGGCTCCTCTGGATAGAAGGGAGGAGCAGGAGAGGCTCGTGTGGAGGAGAGGACACGTGAGCTGAGGAGGGGCTGTTGCTTGTCGAGGGGATTGCAACGACTATAAGAGGGAGCCTGTGAGTTCGTGAAGGAGGGTGGACACCCAAAGGATCTCAGACGACAGGGTGAGTACCAGAGGGAGGACACGGGAGCATTGTAAGCTCTGTGGATAGAAGAGAGGAGCTCAAAAGCGACGGGGCTGTTGCTTTGCTGGGAGTTGCAGGATTTGGTTGCGCATGGTTACTGAGCAGAAGGCAGCATCTCGGACGACAGGAGAGTGAGCTCCAGGATCAGGAGTAGCTGTGAAGCTGCTATGCTTACATGAAGGAAAAGGTGACGGGATTTTGGAGGTGGCGTTTCGCTATGGAAGGATTGCTGGCTATTTTCACGTAGGACGGATGAGAACCCCATGTTCAGAGGAGAAGTCGGGAGGCAGTTTCGTCACGAGGTGGTCGATGAGCTTTTGGAGAAGCTTCTTAGTTCTGCAGATGGAGAGATGGGACTATTGCGCTGGTCCAGAGCTGATGAACAGAGGACAGACTATTGTGGCATTGGTCATGAGCTTCTAGCTAGGGGCGGCGTCGACACTATGCTGGGAGGACAATGCGCAATAGAGGGGGATCTGGTGTTTGTTGTGTTAAAGAAGATCGAGAGCAAGGGTTGTACACAGGTGCAGGGAGTCATTGTGTAGAAGCAGCGACAGACCACAGAGGCGACTCCAGGGAGGAGAGGCTCCTGATGTTTTGTTTAAGGTCAGCATCGTGGTGAGATTGATGGGCTGAATCTCGAGAGCATGAACTCTTAATGTACGTAGGCTCCTGGATCGTGGGCAAGCAGCTGTTGTGGGAGCTCACAGTAGTAGGAGTTCCTTCGATAACGATAACTAGGAAGGGGGACCTTAGACGATAGAGGCTCGTAGGAGTGGTGAGAAACCCGTGAGCGATTGAAGGTCTTGGGAAGAAGCTTGTTCGGTGAGCAGGAGGACTATGGAAAGAGAGCTATTTGGAAGGCCAAAGTGACTGTACCGATTGAAGAAGTGGGCTGAGAGAATAGGATGGACAATCGTGTATAGAAGCTGAAGTACCTTGGTTTGAGAAAGCATGAGCTGCAACAAGAATGTGGTTGGGCTTGCATGAGATTAAAGAGGCTGAAGTCTTTGCTTGAGGTGTCTTTTGTGTGGGTTTGTATATGGTTGACTATGAGCTATTGCTTAGTAAATGGCAGGCTGCATCATTTATGGTACTTGATGTTGATCTTGGGAAGACATGATAAGATGTCTGACTTCTGACCGTGGCCATTTTGTGGGTTGATGTCTTGAAGAGTCAAGAAGATAGTCTTCATGTGCATTGTGGGTTGGATGCATTTGAAGCTGAATGCTTTCAGAGTTATTGAAGGAAGGAGTCCGCTTGTGATGGGCTGTGTGGTCCACTGCATTTTTGTTTGAGGTTGTCTGGCTCTGGAGAAAATGTATCCAAGAGTGAGTTGACTCAGGAGATCTATAGAGAGGAAAATGTTGATTGAATGCCTTTTGCCTTGTGATTGTGTTGTTCGGGTGTTTTGAACGTGGATGAGTGTGGCTGTGAAGGCGGGTTATGCTCTACTACTTTTGTCCATCCACGTTTTGGTGCCTCCACGGAGGAGTTCACTTCAGTTTACAAGATTGGAGGAGCAGGTGTTCTGAGACGTGTTGCAAGCAATGGGGAGAAATCCACACATGAGAGTGATACAGTGTGAGTGGTGTGGAAAATGTGGTCACAAGAAGGACAGATGTATTGAAGTCCAGCTACGTGTGATCCAACTCCGAGCTAGAGTGCAGAGAGCTTTGAAAGTGCTTGCCCATAGGAAAAAAAATGCTCTTCAGATGTAGAGTGAGCTTCTTCAGTAGTGTATTTGTTTTGTTGCCTTCGAGTTTTGTTGTGGTTGAGAAAGCCAGGGTGTGTGACAGTTGAAAGATTGTGAGGATGGCAGAGGACTTTCCAGAGTTTTGGGGGATGCCATATGAGGATGCAGTGAGATTCTTGGAAAAGATGGAATTCACAGCACTTATGAAGGACAGGGCAACCCCTGAGATTTTGTTTCAGATCTTGAATTATTGTTTGCAGGGAGATGCAAAAGCATGGTTGCAGACTCAAGTGGCTGCCTTCAAGACTGTTCATCCTCAGCAGCAAAATCCGGAGTATACAGTGGTGAGAGCAGCTTTTCTTGCACGGTTTGCACAATCCAGGAGCCCTAATGAAGTATGGAAGGAGTTGTGCAAAATTCAGCAAAAGGATAGTCAGGATGTAGATCAGTATCTGATAGAGTTTGGTAGACTATGGAGTCTATGGTGTGAGGCTTTGATTCCTGAAGTACCCCCGCAAATGATAAAGAGAGACCGGTTTGTGGCTGGTCTGGAGCCTTCACTCCGTTTAAAGGTGGAGCTGAAGAATATTGATAGTTTTGAGGATGCAGTCAGAGTGGCTAGAGAGAAAGAATGGAAGGTCAAGAGGCTGAGGCAGCTTGGTATGCAAGAGGAGCCTAAAAACCTGGTCAGTAGGCCAGAAATGATCAAGGCATATGCAGAGAGAGAGCCGGTGTCTATTCCTATGCAGGATGATTCCCTAAAAAAGGATTTGCATGAAGCTGTGCAGCTGATGAAAACACTCAGCCTAAATTGGATGGAGATTGCAGGAAGAAGCAGAGGTCAAAATAACAGGAGAGAGGCTATGGATGGAGGAGAAGGAAGTTCAGTTGATGCAAGGAGAGTACCAGATTATGTGATGAGTTGTAGGCTGGAATTGGAAGAGGAACTTGAGGAGACAGTCACAGATGAAGAGATAGATTTTTTGAGTGAGACAGAAGAAGAGAGCATCTCATTAGAGGAAGAGAGTCAGTTGTCTTCACTGTTGAAGGAACCGGATGCATATAGAGTTGATGATGTAAGGGAGCTGGATATCATTACACTTATGAGTGGAGGCTTGTCACTTGCTATGGAGGAGGGTGTTGCTCAGCTAGATCTGTGCGAAGTGGTAGAAGAGAGCCCGAGAGAAGGGGTTGCTACCATAGATGGCAGAAATGTTGAGAGCCCATTAAAGGCAGCTAAGGATAAGTCTATGTGTGTAGATGATGATCATGCTCCAGTGTTGAGTGGTGATGATATGCCTATGATGGCTGAATGCAATCAGTTTGTGGTTGACACTGTGATTGTGCATACCGAAGAAGTTGAGATTTCAGGTTCAGCAAATGAGGAAGAGAAGTGTGAAATTAGTAGTGAAGATAAGAGCTCAATCATGTGTGACAGTGATGAAGCTGATGTGGCTATTACTGATAAAGTAAAAGACCTACAGACAGCAAGTGTTGATTGTGTGCATGCAAATTGTGATGAGTATGATGAGGTTAAGATTCAGTGTTTACAAGATGATGGTGATTCAGAGGATGAGATGGATTGTGTTCTTGATGATGCACTGGATGATATGTTAGTATTGATCTCTTCGAAAGAGAATGAAAACACCAGTATGCATGTTGAGCTAGATGGCAGTGATAGTGTGATTGATGATCAGCTGGATGCTTTACTTGATGATACCCTCATGGATTTTGCATGTGTGGTTGGCAATGACAAGAGAGAGTGTGCTGGTATGTTTGAGCATTCTTCAGGTGGAAGAGATGTTCGTTTTCTCCCGAGTGATCTTGATAATTCATGTGATGGGTTGAGTTTTGCAGCTTCGAAGGTTGAGACAATAGGGTATGCTGAGAAGTCCCTAATCATAGATTATGAGCTGGTTGTGCCTGTGAGATCTGTGTGTGAGGTTGTAACCTCAAAAGATGTGGCTGATGTGAAGCTGAGAAAGACTCATGATACAAGTGTGACGGCTGATAGCCAGTGGAGTTGTGTAATATCTTGGCAAGATAAGATATGGGATCCTAGAGGCTTATATGGAAGGAGCTGGTGGCTACATCAAATTGGTGTGTTGTTGATTCCATTTGATCCAGGAGGATGGTGGATTATGCATATCTGGCAGTGGAGGGTTCAAAGTTATCCTTTTGATCCGGGAGGAGAAAAGAAGAGGCATAGAGCACAAGTTGCTTTGTTTTTGATCCAAGTGGTTTGCTAATGTTTTTCTTTAGCTGCTGGACATGAATGTCACAGCAGAAGAGTAGGGGTTGCTAGAGATGTGTGGATAAAAATGAAAAAATATTTTTCACTTGTTGCATGTTGATGGGTGAGTGCATAGCTATGTATATAGCTAGTTGGTTGTGGAAATGAGCTCTGGGTAGCCTCATGATGGACTCCACACTGATGACATATTGTCTTGAGATGGAAGACGCTTCTACAGGGACTCTGGGAGATAATGAAGTGCAGTGTGGTTGCAACAGGCAATCCAAAGCAGTGTGACGGGGTTTTGTTGTGGGATGACATGTACTCTTCATAGTTGTGTGATAGTCTGTGGGGAACTGAGTATTACATGCTGGTTAGCAGGATATGTGCATTGGTGCCTAAGGTAGGAGTATAGGCACTAATTGCCTTGGTAAAGTTTGAAGGAAGGGTGGAAGAGTGGTAAAAAGCAAACGTGACGTGGCTATAATCAAAAAAGGTATCCATGCAGGTGGCTACGTGAGGACGAGGCGAGGAGGTTCTGGATGGCGAGGTGGCGACTGCAAGAAGCATGCCAGAGGAAGGATATCGGGGTCCTGGGAGAGGAGCGAGAGTCTAGGAGCTACGTGAGGAGGGGCTCCTCTGGATAGAAGGGAGGAGCAGGAGAGGCTCGTGTGGAGGAGAGGACACGTGAGCTGAGGAGGGGCTGTTGCTTGTCGAGGGGATTGCAACGACTATAAGAGGGAGCCTGTGAGTTCGTGAAGGAGGGTGGACACCCAAAGGATCTCAGACGACAGGGTGAGTACCAGAGGGAGGACACGGGAGCATTGTAAGCTCTGTGGATAGAAGAGAGGAGCTCAAAAGCGACGGGGCTGTTGCTTTGCTGGGAGTTGCAGGATTTGGTTGCGCATGGTTACTGAGCAGAAGGCAGCATCTCGGACGACAGGAGAGTGAGCTCCAGGATCAGGAGTAGCTGTGAAGCTGCTATGCTTACATGAAGGAAAAGGTGACGGGATTTTGGAGGTGGCGTTTCGCTATGGAAGGATTGCTGGCTATTTTCACGTAGGACGGATGAGAACCCCATGTTCAGAGGAGAAGTCGGGAGGCAGTTTCGTCACGAGGTGGTCGATGAGCTTTTGGAGAAGCTTCTTAGTTCTGCAGATGGAGAGATGGGACTATTGCGCTGGTCCAGAGCTGATGAACAGAGGACAGACTATTGTGGCATTGGTCATGAGCTTCTAGCTAGGGGCGGCGTCGACACTATGCTGGGAGGACAGTGCGCAATAGAGGGGGATCTGGTGTTTGTTGTGTTAAAGAAGATCGAGAGCAAGGGTTGTACACAGGTGCAGGGAGTCATTGTGTAGAAGCAGCGACAGACCACAGAGGCGACTCCAGGGAGGAGAGGCTCCTGATGTTTTGTTTAAGGTCAGCATCGTGGTGAGATTGATGGGCTGAATCTCGAGAGCATGAACTCTTAATGTACGTAGGCTCCTAGATCGTGGGCAAGCAGCTGTTGTGGGAGCTCACAGTAGTAGGAGTTCCTTCGATAACGATAACTAGGAAGGGGGACCTTAGACGATAGAGGCTCGTAGGAGTGGTGAGAAACCCGTGAGCGATTGAAGGTCTTGGGAAGAAGCTTGTTCGGTGAGCAGGAGGACTATGGAAAGAGAGCTATTTGGAAGGCCAAAGTGACTGTACCGATTGAAGAAGTGGGCTGAGAGAATAGGATGGACAATCGTGTATAGAAGCTGAAGTACCTTGGTTTGAGAAAGCATGAGCTGCAACAAGAATGTGGTTGGGCTTGGATGAGATTAAAGAGGCTGAAGTCTTTGCTTGAGGTGTCTTTTGTGTGGGTTTGTATATGGTTGACTATGAGCTATTGCTTAGTAAATGGCAGGCTGCATCATTTATGGTACTTGATGTTGATCTTGGGAAGACATGATAAGATGTCTGACTTCTGACCGTGGCCATTTTGTGGGTTGATGTCTTGAAGAGTCAAGAAGATAGTCTTCATGTGCATTGTGGGTTGGATGCATTTGAAGCTGAATGCTTTCAGAGTTATTGAAGGAAGGAGTCCGCTTGTGATGGGCTGTGTGGTCCACTGCATTTTTGTTTGAGGTTGTCTGGCTCTGGAGAAAATGTATCCAAGAGTGAGTTGACTCAGGAGATCTATAGAGAGGAAAATGTTGATTGAATGCCTTTTGCCTTGTGATTGTGTTGTTCGGGTGTTTTGAACGTGGATGAGTGTGGCTGTGAAGGCGGGTTATGCTCTACTACTTTTGTCCATCCAACGGCAGAGAAACTTGAGGGGCTTTTGGAGCAAGAAGTGTTGGAGTAGCATGGAGATAAGATGGAGATACCAAGAGGATGAAAAGAGAGTTTATTCATGAGAGATATGCCCAATACATAGGCACAAGTTACATCCAAGAGTGACATCATATGTGAGCTCAGTAGAGCATCTAGATCCACAAATTTCTCCCAGTATCTCTCAATCATGTCCATGATTCTCTCAATCACACCTACTAGCACTTTCTACCACCTAACCTGGTCACACCCTAAGCACCATGTGGTAACACACAAACCTTGTACCCCTTGGTACACCCCATTACATCAATTTGTCCTTCATTCCCCCCCACAAATTGATGACCTCATCCCTCAGCAGTAGTACATGGGATGTTCCATGGCTTGCCTACCATCATGTGGCAACACACATGGCCCCAACCTATGACTCACTCCTAGGACTCTTGGTTTACAACTGGAGGATTGGACAATGACTATGCATGGGAAATTCCTATAGGTCTGCCAAGGAAATAACTCACATAAGACTAACAATCATTTAAGGATGGACTATCCATGGGAGAGTACCATTATTTGACACACACAAAACACTTCATTTCATTCATTTTATGCATATAGAAAGGGCAGAGTATGCATGGGAAATTCCCATAGGTCTAACAAGGAAATAACTCACATAAGACTAACAATCATTTAAGGATGGACTATCCATGGCAAAGTACCATTATTTGACACACACAAAACACTTTATTTCATTCATTTTATGCATATAGCAAGGGCAGAGTACCCTAGTATGTTGAACCAAAATTTTTGATATGGGGAACAATCCCCCCTTGATGAAATATCTTGTCCTTTTCCTCCTTCTCTTCCAAGCTACCATAGTGTGAGGTACATTGTCATTGGAGAGGTTCTTGGTGTAGCCCTTCTTCACTTTTCCTTCTTGAATTTCATCAATGTAGACCATCAAGCAATATTTCTTCTTGTGATTCTTCATAATTCCCTTGGAATGTCCAATCTTCTTTTACATTTGTTCATGTTGTAACTCAAGGAAAGTATTTATGGAGAAGAGGGTCTTACCACTTGTCATTTGCAAGGGCAGTGTCTACTCTTGTATGATGATAAAGGATATTATCAAGACATTGCTCATATGCAAAGAGCATATACCAATTCAAAATGACATATGAAACTCAAAGAAAAAGTGAAAAGAGTTCCATACTAAAGTTTTTCAAAATGCCAAATTGTCGTAAGCCTCAAATGCTACAACTCTAATAGCATAAAGTCCAAAATCTGTTGCAGAAAAGTTTTTAACTTTGAGCACTCATATCTCCCCAACCATAGATCCAAACAAGGGGCTTTCTGACCAAATTGAAGCTTATATATATTACTACTCACACAACAGAGGGTTGGTGCAATTCTATGTCAGAACGTCAAAGAGAGATGCGCCTTTTCTGACTAGTTTTTCCTTATTTTCTCCTTCTTATATGGACCAAATGTGCTCAAACTTGAACAACAGCTAGGTCATAAGGTCACTGAGCCTACCCTAAGAGGAATTGACAAAATTCTGCTCTAGCGGGTCGCATTGCACAAAATGGCATGGACTGTAGATGTGTCGGCAAAGGTAGAGGAAGTGACAATTCTCTAATTCCTCCTAGCCAAGGATTTGCCCCATCATGGAGATGCTTGACCTCAAAGGGTGTTGACAATGGCTCAAAGAATGAGGAGAACAAGCCTAAGGAAAAAACATGGGAAGAGAGTGAAGAAATCCTTCATTTTGGAAGAAGATGATGACATGGCACTCAAAGAGGGCTCAAGGAGGGTGAACATGGCTCTGATACCACATGTTGGAGTAGCATGGAGACAAGATGGAGATACCAAGATGATGAAAAGAGAGAGTTTATGCATGAGAGATATGCCCAATATATAGGCATAACTTACATCCAAGAGTGACATCATATGTGAGCTCATTAGAGCATCTAAATCCACAAATTTCTCCTAGTATCTCTCAATTAGGTCCATGATTCTCTTAATCACACCTACTGGAACCTTATACCACCTAACCTAGTCACACTAACCACCATGTGGTGACACACGGACCTTGTACCCCTTGGTACACCCCATTACATCAATTTGTCCTTCAGTAAGGGCAAATGATACCAAAGGGGAGGCCGCAAGAGAGGGTGAAGAAGCATGACTCGAAAGCATGGGGAAGGAGAAAGAAGGTGCAAAAGGAAAAAAATCCTTGGCCATCGGCGTTGTCTGGCCAAGTGCAAGTACCAGCTGAGGGGTGGATCCCAAAGGCATAGCATCTTTTCCCACCTGTTGTTGCATCTGCGCCAATAGGGCGGTCTCTTTTTTCATAAATTGTTCGTCCTTCTTGCAGCATTCTTGGATTCGTTGTTGCAATCAGGAGATCTTCTCAAGATTTGCACCTCTTTTGTGTGTTCATCCATAAATTCATCATGATTTCATTAGTATCAACAAGCACATTGCTAAAGATCTTAGAGCATCTCTGCAACCATAGAGACCATAAAAGGGAACTGCGCATGGTGTTCCAGTTGTCCGGTGCTTTGATTGGTATGTCTCCCAACAAAAGATAAATATAATTAACCATGATGAAAAAACCAAATAGTTTGTGCACATTGTCCTAGACCTCTCTCAAGAACCTGCAGTTTAGAAACAAATGGGGAATGTCTTCCTGAGCTCTGCTACATCTTTGGCATAACCCATCTCCCTAACCAATCTTTAGTGCCTGTTTAGCAGTCCAAACTCCTTTGTGCATGATAAGCCATAAAAGGCAAGCCTGCTTCTCTGGGAGATTCCTATCCCACACTTTTTTTAATCTCTTTACCCAGGTCCTTTCCGAGACTTTTCTATCCATTTTTTATTCAATTAAGCTTATCAACTCTTCTTGCACTTCCACAAAGATGGGGACAAGAACAAGTTTTTTCTAACCTACCCATCTAAATTCTTTATTAGTCAAAGGAGACCTTCCCCCCATCCACGAGATGGGTTCTCTGTCCCAAAGGTCCTGTCTATGAGAGAGCAGTTCTAAGTCAAATCTGTTCAGTTTAAATCTAATCCTTAACATATCATTATCTATCCACTTCCTTTGCTCTCTGTCCCACATATCTCCCCAGACTCGAATCCCTTTTTTATTGAGGCGTAATGCATTTTTAACTTCACCATCTTGTTAAAGGAGCATTTGTCCAGATGGCTGAGAACCGAATTGAGTCCTTGGATGAGAAAGTACCCATTTTCCTAGAGAATCCTTTCCAAATTACAAAGGGTCTCAAAGACTCCCAAGCTGACCACATACCTTTCCATAAGTTTGACCCTTTTGCTATACAGACTTCATTGCCATAGAGGGCTGAGCCTACCGGAAGGTGCTTCCAATGCTTACATCTGTCTACCTTGTCCTTACTAACATTTTTTAGGATTAAGTATGCCCAAATCTTTTCTAGATTCTGCACTGCCTTGAGGATCCATTGAACCATGAACCTGGCTATAGATTTCCCCACATCTACAATTCCAAGGCCTCTTGCTGCCTTTGGCATTGTGCATGTTTGCCATTTGCCTTTAGGAGCCTTGTGATTGACAACATCTCCTCCCCACAGGAAGGATCTAAATAAACTATTAATTTGTCTAAGGAATTTCTTTGTTGGGTACCAATAGGAAATGAAATAGATGATGGAGGGATATAGATGTAGTGGTTAAGGGCAAACTTTTTTCTTGCTAGCCTTGGCTAAAGCCCTTGCCATCTATTCACCTTGCATTTGACCCTGTCTAGAACCCAGTCCCATCTGTCCTGTATAGTATAGCCCAATCCCATGGGGATTCCCAGAAGTCTGAAAACCTCTCCTTTTCTTATCTCTTTACATCCCTTGTTAGAGAGAAAAAGGGGGGGAGGGCACTTGGTGCCAAATATTCCCGGTTTATCATGATTAACTTTGGATCCCGAGGACATACAAAAAGTATTTAGACACTCCAAAGTAACTCTTACTAACTCTTCATCATTGCGTGGGGTTAAATTTGTGTCGTCTGCAAATCGCTGGCACATAATCTATCTGTCCGCTTCCACTTATATTTTCTTTACATTACCTTTGTCCAATTTATCCTTTACCAACCATACTAGTGCATCCGCACCTATAGCAAAGAGTAGAGGAGCTAACGGGCAGCCTTGCTTGATTGATCTTTTGAGCCGAAAGGGTTGCATCGTTCTACCATTTACTTCAACTTTACTTCTAGCTTGACAGAGAAGTATTTCTACAAAGGACCTAAAGTCGAGACCAGCTCCCCTAAAGTCGAGACCAGCTCCCATGTCCTTAAGGAATGACAAAATAAAGCCCTATTCCATTCTATCATATGCTTTGTCAAAGTCAATTTTGAGGAAGCATATGTCCTGCTGAGTCTCCTCAGCCAGTTCAAGTCCTTCCCACAGAGTGAGGATAGCTTCCAAGATATGTCTTCCTTGAATGAAACCTTTTTTATCCTCCCTTATCCCAGCATTGCATCTTGGTTTTAAGTCTAATGGCTAGTTCCTTTGCAAAGATCTTGTAGCTGTAGTTCAACATGGTCAAAGGTCTCCACTTCTTGAGTTCCTCTTTCAAGCCACCCTTAGGGATTAGTTTTATCATGCTTGTTTTTATTCTTAGCTTTCAAAACCCTTTTTCTTTGGAGTCTTTCCAAAGAATCATTAGATAGGGCCTACCATTTCCCATGAGACTTGATAGAACTCTATAGGAAGCCCATCTTCTCCTAGTGTCTTACCCTTTCCCATTTGATCAACTTCTCCTTTCAGTTCCTCTAAGGTAATATCTCTGTCCAGATAGATACTATTGAATGTGGAAACTTTTCTCTCTCTTATTTTAGAGCATTTCCCTCGAGGTATAGCCTTTTCTATTGTGATGATCTCCTCCTCTCCTAGAAGTTGTTTAAAGTGTTCTGAGATCACCTCGAGGATTTGGACCAAGTTTGTTTCTGACTTGAAGAGACTCTAGGGATTCTTTAGCATGCTTTTTCCTCAAGCTTTTGAACATATCATCATTAGCCTTATCTGCTTTTCCTACCCACCAATCATGAGTGTATATCT
This sequence comes from Dipteris shenzhenensis, assembly GCF_047967505.1. Classification (NCBI taxonomy): domain Eukaryota; kingdom Viridiplantae; phylum Streptophyta; class Polypodiopsida; order Gleicheniales; family Dipteridaceae; genus Dipteris; species Dipteris shenzhenensis. The sequence continues at coordinate 13,503,059 of NC_141613.1, read as the reverse complement.
TGGCCTAGTTAGCTGCTATTTTTGCTTCTGCTCTGAGTTCACCTCTGACAATCCTCATCTGTCTCTGTCCCTATTCAGTGTTGTCCCTTTCAAGTAGATCCAATTGATCTTTGAGCTTTTGGGTCCTAAAAGACTTGGCTTTATCAGCTCTGTGTTGGACTGCTTTTAAGAATACTTTTGTCCTATCTATGGCTTTAATCCATTTATCTATTGCAGTAGCTGTCCCACCAAAAGCATTGTTCTAGATTTTAACAATCTTATTTCTAACATATAGGAGTTGAAAAAAGAAAGGATTGGCCTTAAACCAAGAGTGTCCAATGACCCTATCTTCCTTTTCCAGGACTATGGAAATGGGTTTGTGGTCAAAGAAGGGTAGCATTACCAAAGCTCTACTCTTAACACAAAGCATCTCATCAATGATTCTCTTAGAGAAATAGGCTCTATCCCCCAATCACCCTTTTCTGTGGAGATGTCCTATCTGGTTATTTTTCCAAGTAAATGCCATGTCTTCTGATATGTCAACCAACTCTACCCTTTCTTTGAATTGTGTCCAAGCATACAGTTCATGACCTCTTATCACACTACCTATCCCTTCCCTCTCCCTTCCCATTTGTCAATTATACTTTCGACCATGTTGAAGTCTCCTAGTAGAAGCGCATTGTCTGTCAAGCAAACGCTTTCCCACAAAAGTGCTCTCTAGCCAAGTTTGGAGCATACACCGAGAAGATTTGACACAAGAGATTAGTGTGGACAACTTCCACCCCTACCCCGTATTTGCCAAAAATTGAGATAACTCTTCCTTTTCCTTGGGCTGGGTGATCTGCTACACATATGACTGCAACTCCTCTCCCTTCATCATGATCATTTATGAACCACAATCTCTTGTCATCAATCTATTTTAGATGCCAGAGAAGCTTTGCTCCTCCTACTTTGACTTCTTAAAGAGCTAAGAAGTCGGGGGAGAGCTTGTTTGTCCTCAACCATCTCTTGAAAACTAGGGGCTTTAAGTCATTAGATAACCCCTAAACATTTACCGAAAGACATGAAAACAAAATTTGGTTTTGACTCATCATTGGGTAGAGCTTTTATTTCTCAACTTTTTGACATTAATCGGGCTCATTTGAGGAGATAGCGCAAATCCTTTAGATAGCCTTCTCTTTTCTCTTTTTGCTAGACTCTTTTTGGTTGGGTTATCTAGGTGGGAGCTATTTAACCTTTTTTCAAGTTGTATTGTTCTTTTCCCCTTCACTAGGGTGAAAGGTTTTTCATCCTATGAGATGGCGGCCTATTCGGCTTGCTCTAACTGAGCCTCAAAATCTTGTGTGTTGGGGACAAATTCTTCTTCTCCTGAACTGTCTTCCATGTTCTCTTCATTGGTCGTGGTCCTCTCTTCCTCTATCTCTTTACCTTTCATCTTTTCTATCTATACCCAACTCTCTTTAGTCTTGTTTCGCTTCTCTTCGTATGGCGATGGAGTTGGTTCTTCTACCCTTGTCTTCTCTGGTGCCTCCGAAACTTTAGTACTCTCAACTTGTTTCTCTTTTCCATGACTGCCATGTGAAGGATAGCCTTTTATAAAATGCCCACCCAATCCACAAAGGAAACATGAGTTGGGGATATTCTTATAGAACACCTTTCGAATTAGTTCAGACTCGTCACCCTCCAGCAATCAAATGGCGTTGGGAGATTCTATAGACAAATCCATCAGAACACAGGCTAGCGGATTTCCTCTAGGACTTATGAATCTTTTCGTTTCTAATTCTAGAAACTGGCCTAGAGGGAGACATAACGCTTCCAACTGGGGGAAGAGAGACAACGTAAAGTCTGGAAATTCTACCCAAATGGGTGCTTTGGAAGGCAAAGGTAAGTCTAGATTAAATGAGGGCTCCCATAGCTGGACAGAGAGGGGTTGGTTTCTGATTGTCCAAGTACCTTTCTTGAAGGAGATAGCGCAAATGAAGAATGCCCATAATAACACCATTCAAATATCGAGAAAGACTGAAGGTGATGGTGGTGGTCAAATGAGAGTGAATGAAGATGGCACCCAAGCAACAAGTGATGACAGAAAGGACATTTAAATAAGCAAATGTTTGGATCGCCCATTTCTGTGACAATAAAAAAAGACATTCGAACAAGCAAATGTTTAGATCGCCCATTTCTACTTAACTCACTGTAAAGGCAAAATTAAATTATTGAAAAGGCCACGGCAGATCATGTTTGGATCGCCCATTATACTTAACTCACTGTAATAAATTATTGAAAAGGCCACGACCGATCCTTTGTACAAAGACTCATTCAGAGCAATATTTCTTGTAAACTTATGATAATGTAAAATTGCAAGCATAGCTATTGCTATTTTTTAGAGTACAAAAGAGGCTTCCATCATGTCTCATGTCTATTTAAACCTTTTAATTTCTTGAATATTCAAGAGTGATATAGTTTTATGCATAAAAACAATCTTGCAAGTCTCTTGTGTATGCATGGTTTTTCATGGATTTAATATAGTAACTCAAGGGATTTTTTAATGTAAGAATATGATTCTTAAAAACAAGAAATACAAAATTAGGATTTAATAGTAGTTTTTGCTTAATTAGTGCAACATTGTAGATAGAAAGAACTTTATCAGTATCCATGAAGCCATCCATGCTTGATAAGATATCACTTTTGACATCTTTGCCCAAGTTCTCAATGTGCATGAACTCATCCACTCGGGATGCAGCATCACTTGTGAAATCCTTTTCTTTCTCGCTACTAATAAACTCATCGACTCTTGATAAGATGTCAATGCTATAGTTGAGTTCATTGGAATCATCGAGCTCTGAAGGAATAGATCTTGGTACATTGGCATATTCTTTCAATTCTTTGATATTGTAGTATACATTATGTTTATCATTAAAAACCACATGCCCAATCTTTCCAATCTTTAAAAATTGCATGCTCCATCTCAAATCCTTACCTACCTCATAGTAGGGACCATCCAATGAGATTGAGTTATCATCCATACCATCCTCAGTAACTTTTCGAATTCTCATCTATGCAAATGTCCAGTATTCCACTTATTTAAATCCCAAGACTTGACCTTCTGCTATATTCTTATTTGCAAATGATATCATTTGTAAAATATCTCCAACTCTAAAATCCAAAGATATGCACTTTGTAATCCTGATGACATGTGTTGGATAAGTCTCATCTCTGTCCCATGCAATAAATGCTTTATTGGAAGTATTATAGGGCATAACATCTCTAAGGATTTCCATATCCCCACACTTATGCTTTAGCTCAACATGTGCACTAAGAATCTTTGATACAATAACCACCACCTTAACTTCACCAAGTCTTCTAAAGTGACAAATAGAATTGGATCACTTTCATGGATTGTAGCAAATGCAACTACTTCTCTTTTGCAACATAGAATCACCTCCATCCTCGGGATAAAATTTGTAGCCATCTCCTTTGTGAGCTTCCTTTATAAGAAAGCTATAACAACCATTTTAAAGAACAATATTCTCTTTTTAATAATCTACTTTATTAATTATTTAGAAATTGAGATCTTGTTTGGAAAATATGGGAGGCCTTATTTAAAAATTCAGGTTTTCAGTAAAGGATGTAGGATTTTGTAATTAGCAATTTCCTAAACCCAAACCCTCTAAACCCTACACCCTAAACTAAACCCTAAACCCTAAATTTTAAATCCTTAACCCAAACACTCTAAACCTTAATCCTTGCTCTTTAAACCCCAAACCCTAATCCAAGCGGTCTAAACCCTAAACCCCAACCCCTAAATCCTAAACCCTAATCCCTAAACCCTAAAACCTGAATCCTAAACTTTAACCCTAAATCCCTAAACCCTAAACCCTAATTTTGGGCCTCAAAATAATAAATCCTAAATGTTAAACCCTAATCCCTAATCCCTAAACCCTAAACCCTAAATCCTAAAACCTAAATCATAAACCCTAACCCCTAATCCCTAAACCCTAGTCCTATCCCTCAAAACCCTAACCCCTAATTCCTAAAGCCTAATCCCTAATCCCTAAACCCTAAATCTTAAATCCTTAACTCCTATACCCTAAACCCTAAACCATAAACCCTAGCCCTAAATCCTAAACCATAAACCCTAACCCCTAATCCCTAATCCCTAAACCCTAAACCCCCTAAACCCTAACCCCTAACCCCTAAATCGTAAATCCTAATCTTGGACCTCTAAACCCTAACCCCTAAACCTTAAACCCTAATCTTGGCCCTCTAAACCCTAACCCCTAAACGTGAAACCCTAACTCCCAAACCCTCATCGCTAATCCTTAAACCCTAAATCCTAATCCCTAATCCCTAAATCTTAAACCCTAATCTTGGCCCTCTAAACACTTAACCCTAACTCCTAAACCCTAATATGTAAACCCTAACCCCTAATCTCGAAACCTTAAACCCTAGCCTTGACCCTCTAAAACCTAAACCCTAACTCGTAAAAACTAACCCCTAAACCCTAAACCCTATCTCCCAAACCCTAAACCATACACCCTAAACCCTAACACCCAAACCCTAAACCCTATCATCATTGATTTAAGTAATATCATTCATTTAAGTAATAGTTTTCATTAGGATTGATAAGTGGGAGTGGAAGTGGAAGTGGGAATGTGGGAATGGGAGTGGGAGGTGGGGGGTGGGAGTGGGAGAAAGGGAGGGTGGGAGTGTGGAATTGGGAGTGGGAGTGGGAGAGGGGGAGGTAGGCGTGGGAGTGGGAGTGGGAGTGGGTAGGAGAGGGGGAGGTGGGAGAGGGGAAGGTAGGAGAGACCAATGGAAGAGTAGGTACTTGGATGGAGGGGCCAATGGGAGAGGAGACAATGAAATGTAGGGACCAATGAGAGAGAAGCACTTGAAGTCCTAGCTTTTCTTATATACTCTCCTCCTCTCAATCTTTCTCCCATTTCAACAAGGAAGAGCAAGAGGAGGAGCAAGAGAAAAAGCAAGTACAACCTACTTTTCAATCCCAACTTTTCAAGAGAGAGAGAGAGAGAGAGCAGCGCACGTGCGCACACGAGAGAGAGAGGAGGTAGCGAGAGAGAGAGAGAGAGAGAGACAGAGACAGAGACAGAGACAGAGACAGAGACAGAGATAGAGATAGAGAGAGACAGAGAGACAAAGAGAGAGAGAAAGAGAGAGCTAACATGGCAGCATGCATGTGCGCATGCGAGAGCGAGAGAGAGAGAGAGAGAGAGAGAGAGAGAGAGACACACACACACACAGAGGGAGGGAGAGAGGGAGGGAGGGAGAGAAAGAGAGAGAGACAGAGAGACAGAGAGAGAAAGAGTGTGTGTGTGTGTGTGTGTGCTAATGTGGCAGCATGCATGTGTGTGTGTGTGTGTGTGTGTGTGTGTGAGAGAGAGAGAGAGAGAGACACACACACACACACACACACAAACACATGGAGGGAGGGAGGGAGGGAGGGAGGGAGGGAGGGAGGAGAGGAGAGAGAGAGAGAGAGAGTGCTAATGTGGCAACATGCATGCATGTGTGTATGTGTGTGTGTGTGTGTGTGTGTGTGTGTGTGTGTGAGAGAGAGAGAGAGACAGACACACACACACACACACACAAACACATGGAGGGAGGGAGGGAGGGAGGGAGGAGAGGAGAGAGAGAGAGAGAGAGAGAGAGAGAGAGGGAGGGAGAGAAAGATGAGAGGAGAGGGAGGGGAGAGAGTGAGACAGAGAAAGAGAGAGAGATAGAGAGACGTAGGGAGAGAGGGCAGCATTGCCACCGTAGTAGCATGCACACATGTGATAGAGAGAGAGACCGTGCTGCCACTACAGAGCGAGCGAGAGAGAGAGAGAGAGAGAGAGAGAGAGAGAGAGAGAGAGAGAGAGAGAGAGAGATTTTAGTGTAAAAGAGAGGTAAAAACTGGTAGGAAGAGTTTTTTTGAAAGGGCTAGGAATAAATAAAGAGAGAGTGTCAGTCATTTCACAAGTACCAACTAGTGGGAAGGCTTCCAACTTCTAGCGAGATTCTCGAAAAAAATCCAAAATCAAAATGAAGGTAATGTGAAACATATGGTGTACGCCACATCTCTTCGTTTTGAACAGGTAGCTCAATCAGGGAAAGAATACAAAATTGAGCAAAAAGATAAATTCACATATGGCATATGCCATATGTCCTTTTTTTTTTTAACATGTACATCATTTAGCAAAATGGTGTATTAAATTCAATAAATTTAGATTAAATATATTAATTTGCTTACTTGGTTAAAATTACTAAATTAATTTATTTAATTAAATTTTCTATTTAATTAAATCATGACTTAACTATGCTTATGTTAATTTATTTATTTATTAGATTCATAGATTAGTTAGATTAATCACATTAATTATTTTGATTAGTTAATCACTAATTAGATTAGTTAATCAATTTAATTAGACAAATTATTATATACTTAATTAAAACATAATTATGTAAATTTAATGTAATTAGGTTTGATTAATTAGTTAATTGAATTAAATTTTAAATTTAATTAAAACATAAATTAACTATGCTTATGTTAATTATTTAATTTATTTGATTCATAACTATGCTTATGTTAATTATTTAATTTATTTGATTCATACATCAGTAGATTAATTAGATTAATTATTTTGATTACTAATTAGATTAGTTAATTAGTTTAATTAGACAAATTATTTTGATTAATATTGCTAAATAAATGTATTTAATTAAATCATAATTATGTAAATTTAATTTAATTAGGTTGTACTAATTAGTTAATTAAATTAATTAGTTTATTAGATTAATTATACTATGTTTAGGTTAATCTTTTAATTAAATTAATTAAACTAATCTAATTATTTATTTATTTATTTATTTTAATTCCCTTAGTTTAATTCATTGAATTATTTTAATTAAGTTCTTTATTTTAATTTATTGAATTAACTCATTTAATTAAAATGTAATTAATTATGCGGATCAGTTTGGTTTAGCTTGATTTATTTAATTTGGTTAGGTTAACTAATTAATTAAGATTAATTAATAATTTTTTAAATTAGATTAGTTTGATTTAGTTAATTATTTGTTTAATTAACTAGACTAATAAGAGTAATTAATTATTTACTTAATTACATTGATCTAAGAAATTGATAATTAGATTCATTAAGTAGATATCTGAGTAAATGATTCATTAGATTAGTTAAGTAGATAATGAAATAAATTAGACTTATTACTCTCATTTGATTAATTAAGGACGCTTCCTTTGAAGGTGTGGCTCAAGCCACATCTTCATTTAAATAGTTCTAATTCTAAGAAAAGAAATCAAAATCTTTACATTTTTAATTGAAAACAATATAACATATGGCATACACCATATGTTGTTTTAGAGAAGGCTTCCTTTGAAGGTGTGGCTTAGCCACACCTCATCTAAATATTTCTAATTTTGAGAAAAAAATTCATTTTGATAGCAAAAAATGAGGGCTTTTAAGAAAACGTTTCTACTTTGATTTTCTAATAAATTTCTTTCCAAAAAACATAAATTCACTTTTGAAGGATATTTTTAATTTTCTACAAAATGGGGATTTTCTAGATATTTTTATTTTTTTCCAATTTATTAGCAAAAATGAGGTTTTTCAAAATACTTTTACAAGCTTTTATACTTTTCCCAAAAAAATATATCTCACATTTGAATTTATTTTTTTTGATAGCTCAAAATGGGGGTTTTCTACAAGAATTCTTCACAGTTTGATGGTTTTTTCAATTTCATTTAAAAAGCATAGGGTTTTTAAAAAATTACTGGTACATTTTGATTTTTTTCTTTATTTTATACCATCAAATTAGGGTTAGGGTTTAGGGTTTCAATAAGAAAAAAAGGAAATATGTGTGTTCAACCATGCAAGTGGTGTTCCAAGAGTATGATACTTTGAAAGGACTTACATTAAGGCCTATGCAATGTATCATGCCCATTCAAAACACAAGAAGCATGTTTTATGCTTTTAATACTCATGCATGATGCATGATTTCAAGTAAGTGAAATATGCATGTCCAACTGTGTAAATGATATTCCAAGTGTCTAGTACTTTGCATAGGCTTTGATCTTATTAAAGTTAGGCTTGTGCAAAGCATCATGTCCATCAAAGATACATACGAGATCATCCCAAAGTCTCTACTTCATAATCATGATATTACATTTCAAACCTTTCTTGAGGGAGAAAAGGTTGATATTTTAGGAGAAGTACTAGGAGTTGGCACATTTATGGGCTATGCTCACAATATACTTTGCATGATCAAGATTATTAAGTTGACAAATGAAGGAATTATACAAAGTGCAATGGATTATGGTGAATCACAGTTACAGGTGCAGAATACTATCACTTGGGGGTAGCATTTGTGAAATCCCATGTGTTTAAAAAGGTATCTTTTAATGTGATGGACGACATAAGTCTAATGTACTATCAAAATAATAGAAGATGACATTTAAAGGGCACCCAATCTAAAAGTAATGTGCTAACAAAAAGAAAGCAATGATGCTGGTCATGGAGTGATTACTAGAATAGAGGATATTGATGATGCTTGTGGGTCAAGCGATGCAGTAACAGGTGTCAATGATAAAGTTAGTGATACTAGTCATGAAGTGTTTATGGGACTAGAGGATATTGATGTTGTTTGTGGGACAAGCGATGCAATAATAAGAGTTAATTATAAATTTAGTGATTCTGGTCATGAAGCACTACAGGAGTAGAGGATATAGATGTCATTTGTGGGATAAGTGATGCAATAGCTGGAATCGATGATAATAATGATATTGGCCATGAAGTTCTCATTGGGCTAGAAGACATAGATGTAATTTGTGGGATAGGGATTGATTGAGACATTGTTTCATACCATGGTCATGATGTTCATACTAAAATGGCGTCGATTCAACAATGTACTTTTGGATTCAAACTATTGACTTCAATGAGCTCAATGTCTAAAAGATTTCCATTTCCAAGGTATTACAGATTGACAAATAGTTCTCGAGGCCATTCAACATTTGACTTCACGAATAAGATGCAGGAGAAATGAAGTCTGAAATGGACAACGATGTCATGTCGAATAGGAAAAGAAAGCTGCTAGGCTCAAAAAGAAAGTATGTAAGTGTTCAAAGGCGATGAATCATGGCACCAATTCCAAAACCTAAGAGGCATGTAATGCTATCCATACAAATTATACAAAAAACTATAATGAAAGTCTGCTACAAGAAACTTTGCCTTAGAAGAGTTACAAAGGAAGATTGTGAGGCTATACATATAGGTATTTGGAGCAAGACAGGGCCAAATAGACATAATCATCTTCTTCAAGAGTTTTCTTGCTTCCTTTGACAACTTGAAAATATCTTAAAGACAACGCTATGCAAACCTCGGTTGATGCCAATGGTTAATGGACTACTCATATGTAACTGAGGATACCAGTTGTTAAGTGGATTATCACATGGTACCTACTGGGGCATATGGGCAGAGGTCAAAGATAAGGTGATTCATAGAGTTCATGGAAATGTATGTAAGTTAAAAGGACAAAGAAGCACCTTGAATGCAGCCACAACTTTAAAGCAAATCCTTGAAGACAATGCATTGCCACAGCCTCATCTTCCACAAACAATGCTAGATGGAAGTATCATGTGCCAACGTCATCTTCCTCTAGGAATGACAAAGAAGGTTGTGCTAGAGTCCGTTAATAGAACATTACAAGACAGAGAAGAGAGAGAAATTTCTAGAGCTACTTTTTATAAAATTTGGTGTGGGTAATTTTGCAATGTGAAGACTCCATCAAATAAAAGAATGTCAAAATGCAAAACATGCGATGAATTGAAAAATGACATTGAGCATAGTAAATGCGAGAAACATCAAGGAAAATATATGATGGAAAGAAATCCATTTACATCATGTGCAAGATGCTCGAATGGTGTATGCTTCTTGGAGGGATGAAGATATTTCAGATATCAGGGAGGAAGCTATGTGGATCACCATTGATGGAATGGATTAGAATACAACAACTTTGCCTACATTAAGATGCACCCTGCCTCCATTGGAGGGTAAACGTGGACTTAAAACCCACTTGTGTGGAGTATTAGTACACGGATTATGAATCTTTTGTGATCTATGGATTGATTGCTTGCATGAACGTGATAGTAACCAAGTAGCAACATCCATTATGAAAGCAATACGAAAGGTCAAGGATGCACGTGGATGTTTACCTCGCATCTTGCATATATAGGCTAATAATTGCTAGAGAGAAAATAAGAATAGATGCTTTTTTCCTTTGTGCTCTATGCTAGTTGGTTTGAAAATATTTGAACAAGTGGAAGTCAGTGTTCTTCTTGTTGGCCATACACACGAAGACATAGATCAAATATTTAGTGTTATCTCTGGAGAGTTGAAGTCCAGGGATGTTTTGACAATGGATGACATGAAACTTCGAATTGGGAAAAAAATTGGAGGTTCTTGAAAGGAAGAGTTAGAAGTTGCTATCCTGGAGAGGATGGGAGAGTGGAGAGCCATAGAGCCTGATTTAAAACGAGGAGATGATGCACTATGTGGACACATGAATCCACACTACTTCTAGTTTAGCATGCATAACAACACTCCAGTGATGCAGTGAAAGTACTACTTAGTGGACATAGATCATTTATGGAGTGTGCCATATGCGTTACTAGAATAAATAATCCCCTTGGAGGAGATTACCTTAGTTCTCACAAAAAACAAAGAACTTGACATGGATGAAATTAAAGGCTTGCAAGCATTCATTTCTCACGTTAGGAGTATGATGCAAAGATACCTAGAGCAGTCTAAGAAAAATATAGAGATAATCATGGCAAATGAATCTCTTCTCAAATATCTAAAAGAGCAAGAAAATTTACTGAGCATAGAATACTTAGATCTATTTTGGCCACAACAAATTGAGTCATGAGAAGATTCTACATTTGCTAGAGAGTCCACTATAGCTGAAGATATGGAAGAAGCTGAACAATACCTTTTGCCTCATAAATTTTGTGGTAGGAAGGGTGATAAGCCATTTCTAGAGTTTATACCATCCGATGAAATCTAAGAGGGACTTTTTGTTGTCGTTTGTACAGCAGATCCAAATCCAGAATCAGAGTTGGATGACCAAGGGGGACCAATTTGGGTTGCAAAGGTTGCTCAGATAGCAAGGGATGAAATGGGAATCCCTAGCACATGAACCCAAACCATTAAAAAATCTCCCAAAGAGGTATACCATGAAACAACTTTATGAGGGTTGTTTGGAAAAGAAACGAGAATGGGTTCCAAATAAAGAGGGCTTGGCTGAAGTGGAGGTGAGTAGCATCATCCACTGTTGGAAATCAAGGACTCAAAATCTTAAAAAGAAGGATGGGTATGATGTGGAAAAAAGTATCATGATCCCTAAGTAGCCTCGCACATATCAAACATTGTTTCGGTAGACTTGATTTGACTAAATATGCAATAACAGAGTCTGATGACTCAAAAAGAGATTGTGAAGCATAAGAACAGATATGTCCCTATGTGGCAGTTCCCTCTCAATGATCTTATACATCATTTTTTCAAAATGGTGTATCTTTACACCACCTCTATGTTGATATGAACAACTCTTAAATTCTATCTATTAATAATTATTAGATATCAACGCTCCACTCGTGTAACTACACGGGAACCAACTAACTCTACTTGTAAGCCCCCCATATAAGGAGAAGGCATTTGAGTAGCTCGATTATCCGGTAGGTCCTGGTTTGGACACCAGATGGGGGCCATGTGTGGCCTGATGGCTAGACGGCTTCAGATAGAGTTGGCACACTACCAGCTAGGCTACATGCAAGTGTGGGAAGGCATCCCATGACTGATCGCACTGAGGGTAGACGGAGCATTTCTCGGGGCAGCCCACTCTCGGGCTATGGGGCCCGTTTGGAGCCCCAGATGATCCCCAATGGAACGATAACTGTAGGTTAGTTTCTCTATTCTACGCCACGATTCTAACGTGTGGTCGGTGGCCTATTTCGGGACTGACCTCTAGTCGGCCGTTTTTGGGCCAACTAGGTCAGTCTCCCAATTGGGTCTAACCGACTATGACTGGTGGCTATATAAGAGTAAGCTCGTGAAGCCCATCATCATCACTGGCTACAGCAACCTTGATTCCTTAGCATCCAGCCTCCGTCCTCTACTGTTTCCAACATGCCATCGAAGCTTCTCACACAGGAGCGCACGGCTGGGAGGCAGCGCCATCTATTGTATCTGTTTTACAGTAATCAAATTTTTGATTCTCCATACTATCTGCTTTTCTCTCTTGCATACAAGGTCCTGTTATCTGTTGAGCACAGACGTTGTATTGTTTTCTTAAATAATTAATTTTAAATTAAGAAATTAATTATTAATTAATCAAAAAACTAGTTAGTAATAAAAGTAATTAATAATTAAAGAATTAACAAAAAGTAATAAAAACCAATAAGTTAATAATTAATTAAAAAAATATTCAGTAATAGAATAGGATTAGTAATAAAATTTAATTAATAATTAATAAAATAATAAAAATTAATAGAAATTAATAATTAAAGAATTAAATATAAATTTAAAAAATAACTTAAGATTAGCTAGTAATAGAAGGATCAAGCATTAGCTGGACATGTAAGGATCAAGCCCAATGTGGCCACATATTAAGGGGTGTGTCACATGTGGCCCCTCACATTCACTTGCTCGTTCACTATACATGTACCTTTGCTTCCACATATCATAATTTGCAAAGATAGATATATATAGTGTTGTAAAAACACCCTTTTTTGAGTCTACTAGGTCAGGTGATTGGTTTGGGAAAAAAGTCTAAAACAAGAGAAAAAGACCAAAAATTATGAATACAATGTTAAAAGTTCTCTTCTCTTCATAATATTCAATTAATGAAGAGAGAAGGCTATTACACTATAGTCTAACTATCATCATATTACCATGACTATGTTAACTAATTCTAATAGTTGAAAATGATTATAACTGCCCATATGTCTATTTTCCCCACTTAGTCTACTATGACTTATGTTGATTACAAAAGTGTGTTGGGTGCAAGCATGATTGAGTGGACCAAAAAGTAGTGTCCATGGACACTGCTATGAGAGACTAATTTATGGTGCCCAAAGCATAGGTGGACAAATATATTGTGCTTTTAATCCTTCTTATATTTAAAAAGCACTAGAAGCATTATTCTTTTTGCCAATGGAATTTCTAAAAGCAATATCAAGGGTCCTTTTTGACTACTTTCCATGCAAGGCACAATCCCAAACTTGATATCATTGCAGGATTTGTAGTCAGCTGCCAAATAAGTTTCCATAAATCATTGCAAGATTTGTAGTCAGTTGCCAAATAAGTTTCCATAAATCCTCATTGGGAGTGGGCTGAAATAGTGGCATGCACATAGGGTTGGGTAATGCAATTCCCCTTGAAAATTGCATAAAAAATTATGGTTCCATAGCCACAATGCTCAAATCTGAAAGTATAATGGACCCATTTCCATGGAGGCTTGAAAGCTCCTCTATCAAACAACCATTCATAACAATAGCATGGCTGCCATCTATGATAATGTTCTGCAAGTGGCCATGAAGGAATTGGCAAACATATGGATGTGATACCAACATGGTATCATCCCTTGTTGACAAGCTAGAATAAGTGCATGTAGCATAAAGACGCATAATGCCCTGATGATAAATATGCCAAAATTTGTGTCCCAAAAACCTCATCATCACACTACATTAGGACTACAATTATAACAACTGAATATCAAGGCTTGCCTCTAGAGCCCTACTTTTGGATCATGCCACCAACAGTGAGACATGCTTTGAGCTAGGTACTTACTCCATGTCTTAGGGGTACACTACTAATAAGTCGTTTGATCCCTAAGTTCATACATTTTTTTCATTTTCTTTCAGAGTTCATCGGCCTTAAGTAAAGCATAGGTAGTGTTATGTGCAATTTTGTTTAGTTGGCTACTACGTCATATAGGGCAAGCCTCCCAAAAGAATTTTAGTGCATTTTTACATTGCTTGAAACCGAACCCCACATGTTAAAAGCAAAAGACATTTGGCTCAAGACATGCAACAAAACAATATATGGTTGCGAAAGTGGCCAAGGAGCAAGCCCACAATAAACTTGGCCCTCCATTATGTATGCTTTGCTATCGGCTCATTTCAGGATGGGTACCCTAGCCTAATGTCCCGCGAGTGTCATTGCCCCAACACCTATTTGCTCAGGCTTGCCCCCGATTCTAGTCATTGCTAGTGCTCAAGCATCTGTCTTCGCCTCAGTCTTCACCTCTTCTTTCACCTCCGTCTCTCTCTCCACCCCCACTATTATTGCTTCCAATTTTTCCATTGTCATTGCTACCATCTCCTTCTTTGCTTCTTCTTGCTATTGCTTCCAAGCCAGTAGCCTCTCTTAATTCTTTCACTCCCATAACACCATCTCCATCAAATTCTCTTCTTTTCTCTACCACCACCTTACCAATCCCTTCAATCACTTTCGTTCTGAGATTCAGTATACATGCTCTTATAAACAGTAACATGTGTCGATCTTGCTACCACTACCATTTTACTGATCAAATTATTACACGAAATTCTTTACTCCTTACCCTTTCCTCTTGTAACTAGTTTCTACCCCATCATCCCCACCAATATCCACTCTTGTGTGCCTTGGTCAAGTGCCCATTACCACTCACCTTCTTCAACTCAGAGAGTGGCTACATATGGGCCAAAGATTTTCTAGCAGCACAGCCCACCATCCCTCCCTTGGGCTATCCTGAGCAGCACCAGGGAGTCAGTGAATTATTTTTTGTGGATGACTCCCTGCTCTCAACTGACTAGTACGGAGACATTTGGCACCAACTCTCAATGTAAGTATTCGGTGCCCTACGCACCCTTTATCAGGTGGCTCAATACTGGGTACCCCTAGTTTGTGCATGTTGCACAAAGAGAGGATGCCACCCATAACCAACCTCAATAGGCAGCTTAGACGTGCCATCAAATGGACCATAACGAGATGCTAGTGGTATTTTACGCTCTCATGGAGAGCAGTAAAAAGTTGAAGGCAAAGCACGCTGCAATGTAGTTACAACAACAAGAGGATAAGAAGTTGCTTGTGCTGAGGCTGAATAGAGAATTAACAACCTCAAAGAAAGGAATCAGGGCCACAGGCAGTAGATCAAAGACTTTAAAGCCACCCAAGCATTAGCGGACACAACTGCCGAGATCACAAGGCTCCAAGCTAAGCTTGCAAAGCTTCGACAGCTTCGACAATCGAATCAAAATTATGAAGACCATCTCCGCACACTCAAAAGGATTGATAGGATGCTCCACAAGCTGCATGATGAGCATCCTCATAAACGGCCACGGAGGGACTCCAATAATGAGGAAGACCAAGTGGATCAAGGAGGATCGGCCTTGGGCACCCCCTTTTAGCACAAACTCTAGGAAGGAATGCTTGCACCTCCTAGATAAAGACAGTGGGTCACAATGAACTCCTTCTGTAGGGGCTACTTGGGCACACTGTATGTAGCATGTCTCCGAAGCTTTGAATACCCACACCCTTTTGATGTTGGATGATTCTGGAACAAGAGAGCAGGTGTCCGACTGGGAGGGGTCCCAATCCTCAATCAATGTTTCATCCATAGATATATGGAGCCCCTTCATCCTTCTACAAAGCCCTTGTCTCCCCCTTAGAAACTTTACCCGTGGTGGCTCTATATATGCTGCTAGATATTTTGCGGGCCATCCCTAGTAGAGAGGACTTTTGGGTTACCGATCAAACCCTGGACATGCCTACTGAGACCCCTTCCGAGCACCAATTTTTTGTCCTGCCTCCGAAAGGGTTAAGGGAAAGTTGGTGCAATTCAAAAGGTAAATTACATGTTTTTTTAATTTTTTTACGAATTGCAGTTGTCAAAGTGTGAGTGGTCCATCATCTGTTGAGATTCTTGTTAATCACCACATGGCAAATCGTCATTTGGCCATCCAACCACCTTTAATTATGCTTAATTTTCTTCAGATTCCCTCTTTCGTGCCGTTCTGTCGAGCTATGGTGCCTAGACTGCCTGACAATTCTTTGCATCCGCGTCATTCTCTGGAGCTCTGGTAGCCTTTCTGCCTAATGATTATTCTCATCTTTTATTGCTCCGTTGAAATTTGTGCACCTAATTTGATCCTCTCATTCACTCACAAATTTTGTAAAGGGATAGTTTGTAGCACATACTGGGATAGGCTGTACTGCATGCTTTGCTATAAATATGCTTCTTCGTCCCTCAACAAATTAGTATTTGTTGTGTTTGTTTCCTACCGTATGGCTGAGAACGACCACTTACCTGAGGCGATGGACATGGAGAGCAACACGTTTGGGAAGGCTAACATCTATCATTCATTTGTCTTCATCGTCAACTTCAATTTACGCTTCCTTTTGTTCTATCACAGACAGCAGTTCATAATCGTGTTGTTTGGTTGTAGAACTAGAAAAGCAGTATGGGAAAAAGATTTTGGTTGAAGAAGAAGGTGAAACTGGAAATCTCTCTGGTATGTACATACTGATGGCCGTACTTTCCCCTCTAATTTATTTTGTTTGCATGTTCCTTCTTCATCCGCTGTTGTATGTTTGCATGTAGATGGAGCTACTTCGGGAAAGATGGACGTTCAATTCGGTGCTGCTTGCGTGACGCCTGTCTCGACTCCCATCTTAGCATCTAGCCTTGGAAAATCAGAATGAGATGCCCACCTGTTGAAACACTCTGCCATCAATAAATCTACAAAAAATTCATTGCACAAGGCTTTCCAAGCTACTGCGAAGGTGGCATACGTTGAAGGTAAGTGCTCTAGGTCTGCATGTGTATCGCTTTCCTTCTACGAGTTTTGTGCACTCATTCTATTGACTATTTGTTTGCAAGCATTTTCTATTTGAACCGCAGGCTGTCTGCTTACTGTTGCAAATTCAACGTTTGCGATAGAACTTCTATTTTGTAATGGATGAACCATGAATTTCTACAACATGCACTTAGCTTGTCGTCACTATTTCTTCGTAGTTACTTTAAAGTCCCCACATGCTCTGATGGCCGTGACAATTTGATTATGTTTTCCCCCTCCTTCAAGCTAGTTCTACATAGTCGTACTCTTTTTATTGCATCAACAAGATCACTCGAGACTATGGACTGTGGGCTGCTCTATTTTCTGCGGGCTTTCTTTTAACTTTTCACAGTAACTTTGACAGTAGTTAACTTGTTTTACATGCATAACTACTCTTTTTAATGGCTAATATTATAAACAATACATAAATATGGCCATTCAATGCATTTTCTTTATATTAGCCTTTCAAACTATGTTTTGTACATTCATCGTATTAATTAGTTTTCCCCTTGAATGACTTGAAATTAGAAATTACTTTACAATTCAATGCTCCATGCAAATGCTTTGAATATTTTAAATTTTATTTTCCCCACAAATAAAACGGTGTCTTAATATTTATTTCAATTTTCCATTCATTAATATAGTTTAAAGAGTTGTGAAAAGGACTAGTGGAAAACAATAGTTTTTTTAATGTTCTAGTATTAAAGTGGAATTGAAAATTATTTAAAACTCTTCAATTAAGTATGTACAACTTATATTAAAGTTTAGGGTGGAGATAATTAAGCAACGAACAATTTTTGTGTTATTAATTACACAATTGGGAACTTTAAAACAATATTCAACTACTTACATGCGTATCACAACTACTTGTAGCAAATTGTCAGCAACGGCTAACAAGGCTTCTAAAGATGAAGTCAACTCATTGCATGACAGTGACCCAAATAAAATATTTGACCCAAGCAATGACGAGAACAATCAAGCTTTAGTTGTTGCAAATAAACAACAAAAAAATTCAAATTCACTACCTTTGCTATACATATGGCAACTCACCAATTGCATTAGCCACATTCGAGGGAAATTTGTTGGCCAAATATGGGACCTACAAAGCCAAAGACCCTGAATATGTTGTTGTGCTTAGAGCTGATTTCACTGATAGGCACAACTGTGCAACATACTCAGCCTCTATGGTAGATAAAGCAATGCACTTCTATGCGTGAGATATCCACGACACTGCACCACCTACAAAGGTGAACACATAACCAGAAGTGGATCTCCTACTATCCACATGCCCTGCATAGTCTGAATCTGTGTACCCAAGTACACGCATGTCTCCTTTACCAAAGCAGATGCACATCTCCTTGGTACCCTTCATGTACCTCATGATGCACTTAACTACCTCCCAATGCCTCTTTCCTAGATTAGCCATATATTGACTAACAACTCCCACTGCAAATGCAATGTCTGGTCTAGTAGCTATCATAGCATACATAAGACTCCCAACTGCTGATGCATAAGGAACCTTGGCCATCATGGCCCTTTCCTCATCTGATTTGGGACTATCTGTATGACTCAGTTTCACATATGGAGGCAATGGAGTACTCACTACCTTCCCCCCCTCCATATTGAAACACTGCAATACTTTTGTAACATACTATTTTTGTGAAAGCCAAAGGAGTTTCCTACTCCGATCACGCGTGATGCGCATACCAAGAATATGACCTGCAAGTCCCAAATCCTTCATATCAAAGGCCTCATGCAACTTGGCCTTTAATGCCTCTAGATCATAAGTATTCTTGCTAGCCAATAGCATATCATCCACATATAGTGCCAAGATTATCAGGCTTTTATTCTTAGCCCTTTTAGTGTAGAGGTAGTGATCAATTTCACTCCTTCTAAAACCCTGGGACTGAATGAAAGCATCAAACTTCTGATACCATTCTCTAGGTGCTTGCTTAAGACCATAGAGACTCTTCTTCAGCTTGCAAACTAAATCTCTTTGCCCTTTTCTTCAAAGCCTTCCAGCTGCACCATGTAAATTTCCTCATGCAAATCCCCATGCAAGAAAGCTGTCTTGACATCCATCTGCATAAGCTTCATATCCTCTGATGCCACTAGTCCAAGCATGCATCTAAGTGTGGTCATCTTCATAACCGGAGAGAATATCTCATCAAAGTCCACACCCTTCTCTTGCTTGAATCCTTTAGCGACCAAACGGGCTTTGTACCTAGGCACATCATCACCTGTGACCTTCATTTTGTAGACCCATTTACATGGCAATGCTTTCTTTCCATGTGGCAAAGAAACCAAGTCCCAAGTCTCACTCTTCATAAGTGAACTCATCTCTAATTGCATAGCATACTTCCACTTGCATTGATCCTTGCGCATCATAGCCTCTCTGTAGCAAGAAGGCTCCTCACAATCAGTAAGCATCACATAGTCTACCCTTGGAACAAACCTATCAGGCGGTCTAGACACTCTAGATGATCTTCTCAAGGACATTTTAGCTTGTTGTCCCACCTGCATATCAGCCACATTTGGCTCATCATTTCCACCAATAGATGATCCATCATCTACCCTTGATTGTATACCTGTGGGAGTACTTGGTGGTACCATTTCTTGCACATTTGGTGCATGGATAGCTTGCTGTCTATCAACATATGCAGGTGGATTCACATCTTGGAAAGTGATTCTCCTCATTTCCACATCCCTCATGGGTGCCTTATGCATCTTCTTTTCATTGAAGACTACATCATGGCTGCGTATGATCTTCTTTGCTTCTGGATCCCAGAGACGATAGCCCATCTCTCCACTTTCACCATAACCCAAAAAGATGCATTTCCTAGACTTAGGATCTAGCTTCTTTCGAAGCTCTTTTGGCACATGTGCATATGCC